>NC_134101.1:66241411-66565300 GCF_000715075.1 Nicotiana tabacum
ATTTGCTCCTCCGTCAAGCCCTCCAATCTGATGCCCCTTTCAACTCCCAGGTCTATTAGAATTTTATAGAAAGAATCCATGAATAGAAGGTCAAAAAGAGGTACAAATCACTTTAAAACAAGTTAGATATACTAGATTTGATGAACTTTGGCCCTAAGGAAAAGCTAAAATAAAACTTCATCAAATTGGTCCTCGGAAGAACCTACCAAATGAGTGCAATAGTATCACATACTAGAGACTAGAGACTAGAGAACATCCCAAACTGGAAAGAATGTCATACTAGTACCGACTGAGTGCTATTTATGGGAAAATAAAGTGCTACATACCAAGAAAAGCCAACCTCTTATGAAGTCTATTCACTATACTCAAATCACTAAATCCATAAGATAGTAAAGTCATAGAATATTCTTTACAGTCACATACAATTCCTTCATACTCATTCTTTTGAGTAACTATTCAATTTATGATTCAGATTTCTATCAATCCCTTACCTGATCAAATGTTAATAAAGCATTAACCAAAGTCTAGGTATAAGTTTCAATTAAGCTGGAATATACAGGAAGTTAATGCAATGTAACAACAACAATGAAAATGTCTTCTAAACTCAAGAAAGAGCAGCTAAATTCAACAACTAAATGCAAACGAAAGATTTTTTTTAAAAGAGACTAACAGAGAAGTTCAATATACAACAGAAGGTGCCTAAAAATACTAATCGTTCATCATATAACTCAACAACTCACTTCAATTGACTGCATTGAGAGCCAATTAGAAATTTTAAGAGATATAATCAATGAAAAAAAGACTGAAAAGGAAAATTACCATATCTGGCCCAAAGCTGAGGCTCGATGGAAGTGGCCTCACGAATCAAAATAGGTAATTTGGGATTGTGAGTCTTGAGATCTCTGTAGTTCTTCTCAATAAAAGCCCTATTTAAAACATGAAACAATTTATTATTTGGGATTAATTTATCTATTAATCAATCACAATCGCAAAGTAACTCAGGATATTTTTATATTACTATTCGAGCTCATTTCAATGCAGTAACCGGTAATTACTTAGATAAATGAGAAAAAAAATTGAGAAACAGGGAAAAGAAGGAAGAAACCTAGTGGCAGCACTTTGAGGGGAGGATGGAGAAAAGAGGATGCGAAGCTCCTTCAGATTCCGAGACAGATTTGCTCTCCACGCCATTTTCCCACAATCTTCACCTTCCAACTATTCCCTTTGCCTTCACACAATTTCTTCTTTTAATTTTATAAATATATATATATATATATATATAAGGTAAGAGATACAGTGACGTTTTCACTGGTCACCTTTCTATGCTTCACAGGTTGTGATTTAGGCTTTAACGGCTGTACTCAAAATTTTGATTAACGGGTTTATACCTAGCGTGGACCGGTTTTTTTCTGAATCTTTAGACTGGACTTTCATTGAGAATCAGTTAGTTGGGCCAAATACGGCCCTTTTCATTCGTTAACGAAATAAATGACTTTTTGGTCAGTCAAGTTTGCTTTCTTTCCTAATTAACCGTAAAAATAGCACAGACTAGTCAATTTTCGGACTGGTAATTCAAAAATAATCACCGTTTGCAAAGTCCTTAAAAAATAGCCATTATTTTACTGCAACACGGACCGGTCCAGCATAATATACTGGAGATTTGTGCACATGTGTATGAACTTCCAGCATATTATGCTGGAACTCCAACACGCGGAAAGTTCCAGCATAATATACTGGAGATTGGAGTACCTATGTATGAACTTCCAGCATATTATGCTGGACCGGTATATTATACTGGAACTCTAGTATATTATGCTGGAGTTCCAGTATAATATATATATGCTGGAACATGCTGGGATATTTTCCGGATTTTGAACAATATTTTTGTTCAAATTTATCTTTAAATAAAAATTGGCTAAATTTTGATTACTTTTGAAACTGTGGCTATTTTTCAATTACCACTTGTAAATTTGACTATTTTTGAATTTCTTCCCAATTAACCACACAAACAATAGTTTAGTGAATGAGGTTATTGAGAATATAACCTATCTAGAATGAATGATTACTATCGTATGATGAGAAAATTCGTAAAAACATAGTATAGAATACTGCCTAACATTATGATATTCATGGTGATTTTAGACAACTGTTGATGTTTATGTTACTTGATTTATTTTGCTATTTTTTTAAAACGAATTTATAATTTGGTTGGAAGTTAAACTATTTGGTGATTGAATGTGCAGGCAAATATCACATATTTATTGATTCTTTATAAACACCCGAGGCAAGTACGTTTTGACCTTAGACTAATGTGGATTTAGAAAAATTCTCACCCCCCTCCTCTCTCCCTTCATTTCTAAATTTACAGTAATTTTTGAATTGTTTTTGCTGACCCAAATTACCAAAGTTCCTAGCGTATATAATTACAACAATTCAGAATTCCTTATAATCTGCTTTTGATTTGTGAAATCCACACAGCAGTGAGATTACTAACATACAACTGTGTTACTTATAAGCAAAGGAACGAAAGAAGAGAAGGGAACATAACTGTATTTTATTCATTATAACTGTAAAGTTTGTGCATATGGTGAAAAAGTAAAAGTGTCAACAAGACTAGAGCCAAAGTCTATAAATATAATTTGGGGTTTAAATTGTACAATCTCCTTAAGGTACAACTCTTGCTTAATTGGGTTCGTGAAGCGAGTTTTCAAATTTCCCTCTTCTCTGAGCTAACGGTAAAGACAGAATTCCTCTCTACTTGTATTCAAGAATCAAGAACTGATCTTTCTATATAACAGAAAAAAAATTCTCCTCAGTCCCATTAATTCAGTCACAGCTTTTGAGAAGTAGGCATCTATTCTATCATAAATCCCACCCATTTTTTCACTTTCTTGAATTAGTTACATTTGTTTATGTGGCAGGTCTACGAGTTGAAGAAAATCTATTAAGGAGTAGTTGGTTCTTGATTGAGAAAATTGATACAATGGGAATGCTCTTTACTGTTGAAGACGATGAAGTTCGAGAAGAGGATTTTATCTATTGTAATGTGTGCAAAACCCGAATTGGAACCACCGATGATCACATTGAAAACGTACAGATTTCTCATCACTCTCTCTCTGTATCAGTTTTGTATTTTCGTTGTTGAAGTTCTGTGTTTTCCTTGCAGTTTTTCTTTATCAATTTTATTTGTACGCACCAAATGGTTCTGTGGGTTACGTACATTTCTTGAAACTCTACATTTTTAGGATAATCTTGAATTATTATTTTTGAATTGTACTTAATTTCAACAGCTGTTTATGTCATGAATTGTACTTTTTTGCAGATTCAAAATGAAACAACAGGGGTCTTTAGTAAAGTGTAAGTCTCCTAATTTCATGCAATTTGTGAAACTTGGGATTTTGTCATTTGCCTAAACATGCAGGTTTAATGTACAAGTACTGGACGACCAGAAATATGTTGAACAAGATACTGGAAATACCGTAGCCGATATTTACTGTGTCAAATGTGGAATGTTGCTTGGGTTGAAACTTGTAAGATACTAATATTACCAATTTTCCTTTTCATGAACAAGGGGATTTGGAGTTCTCTTTTAACAGAATTTATTCATTTCTCCAGATTGCAGTCCCCCAACCGACCTTGTATATTAGAGAAGGAAGATTCTTGATGAAATTGTAAGTTTCATATGAATACGCAAAATGCAACTCTACCCCTAATGATTTGTAAGGTATTAATATAAATAAGTGTTTTTGTGTCAGGAACAAGCTTGTTTATTGGGGTGATGTTCCAATGTTTTTTGAAGAATACAATATTGAACATGACGGAGGCGCTAATAACCAAGTTGGCGGCGCTAATGAACAGGTTCCTAATAACCAAGTTGGCGGAGCTAATGAACAGGATCATAATCCAGCCATATGAACCAACTATTGATGAAAATGCAGAGATTGACAACCCACTGATCAAAATGTAGAACCAGCTTATTACAAATATACACATTTTCACTGAATGCACTCACTATAGTTCATATTCTTTCAAAACTTACTTCATTACTATATGATATATTTTTCTGGTTGTTTTGGGATGACAGTACATATTATTACTCCCGTTTTTGGTATAAAGCATTTGACGATTTTTTTACTGTATGTTTGAGCTCTTGTACTACCTTTCTTTGCATGCTGCTTACTTTATCTTTAATTTCTTGAAGCAAGTCAACTTTCATGATTTTAAGCCTTTGACAAGAGACGATTGGTTAAAAGATACAGATTAAAGATGAGAGAGAATGAGACTGGTAAATATCTTTTTGTTGTGTCTCAAGTTTGGGGCATCATGATTTTTTCGCTTAGGCAATCCAAAAGGTGCTTCAACAGTTGAATTTTTGAACTCGCCCTATATGACACCTCTAACATTCAACGATAACATTTTTGAAATGTTATGGATTCGATTCCTCTCCATATCTTCAAACTTTAGTATGGATGAGTTACATTTGCCTTGGTTAAGTATAAGTATCTAAATCAAATTCATTTAATAAGTATCCTAAGTATAGTAAAATTAATTGTTTTTGAAAAAGCACAAGAATCATTTTCTTACCAATATTGGAGATCTAAAATCTACCCGTTAACTATGGTTAGGATGCTTCTTAGATTATTTTAATCTCGACTTTCAAAATTTTAATTTACAAATACCAATCATTCCAATAGGTAATTGAGAAAATGAAGTTAATCGTAAGGGAGAAGAGTTAGATCGAAATGAAACTGTATTTCTCATTACCAAAGAAAAAGGAAACATAATGGATTTATTCTTTATACAATTTTAAGTCTGTGCATATGGTGAAGGGGGCAAAGTAAAATGTCAATAACGTCATAAATGAAAAAGAGAATATAGTTTGGAGGGTAAATTGTACAATCTTCTTTAGGAAAAAAAGAGAATAAAGTTTATCCCTAGTAAAGGTAGAACATTTGTTCAATTGGGTTCGTAAAGCTATTTCAAAATTCCCTCCTCTTTGAGTTAACGGCCAACAATAGAACTCCTCTCAACTTGGATTAAAAAATCAAGAACTGATTTTTCTATATCAATTCAGTCTCAACATTGGAAAAGTAGGCGTCTACACTATTAAAGAGCCCACTGATTTTTTTTTAACTTTCTTGAACTCATTGTCCACCAGCTCTGTTCCTGTTACATTCTTTATCTGGTTCGAAGCTAGTCATTTTCTATTGATAAACTCAATATTTCAGCACTTTGATTCTTTTCCATATTGTACGTTGTTGAAGTAAATTTGTTCAGTAACAGGTCCACCAGCTGAATATAGCATAAAGAAGTTGCTTCTTGATACAATGGGAAGGATCTTTATTGTTGAATACGATGAATTTCCAGAAGAGGATTTCGTCCTCTGTAGGATATGCAAAACCTGAATTGGATTAGTTGAGGATCATATCGATAACGTACAATTTCTTACTCGCTCTGCTTCTTTCTTGCATATACGTATATATTCTCTTTTTGCTGTGACGTTTTTCTTGCAATTTTTTGTATACGGTTCGTACGATTGATCGAGATGGGATCATAATGGACCAAAGAAAGACTTCGTAATATCGAGATGAGTTTCGAAGATGGTACGAACGAGCTTCAGATTTCAGGTATAAGTCAAACACCGAGTTCCAAGTCATTATTGAGCTCGTGTCCGAATCGAATTATGATGAGATATTATAGAATCGAGCTTAAGGGGCAAAGACCAACCGATACCGAGTCCGAGTCATTACCAGATACCGAGTCGGCATCGAGCTCAAGTCCGCATCGAGCTCTGAAAACAATACTGACCAGCACCGAGTCCGATCAAGCACGAGCTCACAGACAAGAGCCGTTGCAACCGCACTAAGTGAGAGAATCTCGGCGAAAATTCGGGAAAAACTGATTTATTATGGGTTCCCCACTATATATTTTTAATTATATCTAAAGTAAGATCCTCCACTATAAAGAGGATGACTACATTTCTATAAAAGACAGTTTTTTATCTTAGAGTGTAACAAAAATACCATACTCTCCTATATTGAAGGATTATTCCTTTTGGTTTCATAGATTGATTCATCTTGCTTAGTCCTTAAATCATCTTCTTTCCAACCTTGTGTATTTTTCATTCTTTACAATCCGTATTTGATAATCTCTATTTATCATTACGATTTGTGTTAAGTTATACCACATATTCTTAGAACTACGTACAAATTTAACTCAATCCGTTTTTCGGGTAAACAGTTTGGCGCCCACCGTGGGGCCAATGATAACAGTGGTTATTTGGTACGAATTTGCTAAACGCACCCTCTTGCACTTGTTGTTGAAAGTATCTTTGATTTCGAATTAGCAACAACGAACTCTCAATTAATGGCCTTACCTATCGACAACGAAGCTGGCCTTCAAGGAGAAAACAACAACTTGACAACCAGGGCCGAAATGCCGCTAGTCGATACCGTTGGGGCCCGAGTCGAAGTACCCTTGGACGTTAATTCGCATATGGCTATTGAGAAAAACCAACGTTCTGAGCCTGAAAATAGCATTCATGGTGGTATTTGATCTGCACCTCGAGACACCCATAACGTTGAGGAAAACGGAATCAGCTTGCGTATGATTTTCGAAATTTTGAAAGCTCAACAGGTAGCGATAGCTCAGTTGCAGAGTCAGACACTGGTACCGAGCAGATCGGAGCCCAGTTCACCCCGAGAAATCACCCACAGAACAGAGCCAACTTTAGTAAGGTCAAATGAGCAAGAATCGGGGACTAATCCCGAAATTATTAAGATGTTCGAAAAACTGACAAAACGAATAGAATCGGGAGAAAAGAGGATCGAAGAAAACAACAAAAAGATGGAAACATACAACTCCAGGGTTGATCAAATCCCGGGGGCACCCCCGATATTGAAGAGCTTAGATTCCAAAAAATTCGTTCAAAGGCCTTTCCCCCCAAGCACGGCTTCCAAACCAATCCCAAAGAAATTCCGCATGCCCGAGATTCCTAAGTATAACGGAACTACCGACCCCAACGAACATGCCACCTCTTACACATGTTCCATAAAAGGGTACGACCTAGAGGACGATGAAATCGAATCCGTATTATTGAAGAAATTCGGTGAAACCTTGTCAAAGGGAGCAATGTTATGGTATCGTAATTTACCATCTAATTCTATCGATTCTTTTGCTATGCTTGCAGATTCCTTCGTAAAAGCACACGCCGGGACCATAAAAGTCGAGACCAGGAAGTCAGACATGTTCAAAATAAGACAAAAGGATAACGAGATGCTAAGGGAGTTCGTATCTCGCTTTCAAATAGAACGAATGGATCTGCCACCAGTCACAAACGATTGGGCTGTTCAGGCTTTCACTCAAGGTTTGAACGAATGAAGTTCGACGGCTTCACTGCGGTTGAAGCATAACCTGATCGAGTACCCAGCTATTACTTGGGCCGACGTGCATAATCGGTACCAATCAAAAATTAGAGTCGAAGATAATCAGTTGGGATCTGAACCCACTGCTCAGAGGGATATCAATCGAGAATAACGAATGGAAATCCTACAAGCTCGGTGTGAAAAACGGCTAAAACGATACTACTGCTAAGGTACGACACCCCCCCCCCCTTTAATTATATTTTGAAACTAACCCTTGCAGGCGTTCGATTAATGAATTCGATCAGGAACAAAGATGGTTTATCCAACACGAAGCCTTAGGTCTGAAAGCACGCATTACACTCTTTTTTTCTTAGACCGGTTTTGTCCCGAATGAGTTTTTCGGCAAGGTTTTTTTTTAATGAGGCAACCATTGATCATGCTAACCATGAACAATTCAACAGTATCCGAGACCTCCTTACAATCAGCCTCGAATACTGAGGGGCATACCATTGTCATTGAACATATCAACGATGATTATCAAGTACAGTG
Organism: Nicotiana tabacum; assembly: GCF_000715075.1. Lineage (NCBI taxonomy): Eukaryota > Viridiplantae > Streptophyta > Magnoliopsida > Solanales > Solanaceae > Nicotiana > Nicotiana tabacum. The sequence continues at coordinate 66,249,325 of NC_134101.1, forward strand.
CAAAGGAAGTTACTACGTCATTTCATAGCAACAGGGTCTCGACAGGAAAAATTATAAGGGCCAAGTGATCAAACGAGCCATGCCCATGTAGTTGGCCCGAGCCCTGACACAAAACATGAACACATGTATAATGACTTACAAAGAAAAATTTCTCCTTTACCGATGTCTTAGAAAATTTCCTTTATTTCGAGATCTATTATGCAAACAAGCTTAGGGACCGACCATTATTACCAAATGAATCGGGGACTGCCAACCGAAAAATCAACGAGTTCGAACAACACTCACTCAACTATAAAGCCCAAGGGCTACACCGACTCGAGTTCAAGCAACCATTCCCACTCGGGGACTATCTACGAAGCCCACGAGCTACACTACTTCGAGTTCGAAGCACTCACTCGACCATTAAGCCTACATGCTACATTACTTTGAGTTCGAATCACTCACTCGACCATTAAGCCTACATGCTACATTACTTCGAGTTCGAATCACTCACTCGACTATTAAGCCTATGGGCTACTTTTATTTCGAGTTCGAGAGCACTCACTCGATCATTAAGCCTACGGGCTACATTACTTTGAGTTCTAATCACTCACTCGACCACTAAGCCTACGGGCTACATTACTTCGAGTTCGAAGCACTCACTCGACCATTAAGCCTACGGGCTACATTACTTCGAGTTCGAATTACTCACTCGACTACTAAGCCTACGAGCTACTTTTATTTCGAGTTAGATCAAGCACTCACTCGACTACTAAGCCTACAGGCTACATTACTTCGAGTTCGAATCACTCACTCGACTACTAAGTCTACGAGATACATTACTTCAAGTTCGAAGCACTCACTCGACCATTAAGCCTACGGGCTACATTACTTCGAATTCAAATCATTCACTAGACTACTAAGTCTACGGGCTACTTTTATTTCGAGTTCGAGCAAGCACTCACTCGACCATTAAGCCTACTGGCTACATTACTTCGAGTTCGAATTACTCACTCGACTACTAAGCCTACGGGCTACATTACTTCGAGTTCGAAGCACTCACTTGACCATTAAGCCTACGGGCTACATTACTTCAAGTTCGAATCACTCACTCGACTACTAAGCCTACGGGCTACTTTTATTTCGAGTTCGAGCAAACACTCACTCGACCATTAAGCCCACGGGCTACATTACTTCGAGTTCGAATCACTCACTCGACAATTAAGCCTACGGGCTACATTACTTCGAGTTCGAATCACTCACTCGACTACTAAGCCTACGGGCTACTTTTTATTTCAAATTCGAGCAAGCACTTACTCGAACATTAAGCCTACTAGCTACATTACTTTGAGTTCGAATCACTCACTCGAATACTAAGCCTACGAGCTATATTACTTCGAGTTCGAATCATTCACTTGACTACTAAGCCTACAGGATACTTTTTATTTCGAGTTCGAGCAAACACTCACTCGACCATTAAGCCTACGGGCTACATTACTTCGAGTTCGAATCACTCACTCGAAAAGGCATTACTTCATTAAGCATAAGGCATGAATGAAGCAAAATCTTCACATGGCAGAAAATAAAATAGAGACAAGTCGGAAAAGAAAAGATATTTATATATATATACAAGATTGTTTACAACGTCCGAAATGGAAACTAAGGGCTAAGTTTCTTGGTTATCTCCGGGGGCGGTCTCTTCTCCATCGGGCTCCTCCCCTCTCTCGGACCCGCTCTTGCTCTTATCGTCGTCGTCATCATCATCATCAGAAGCCAAGGCTTCATCATCGACTTCAAGCTCTTTAGCCCTTTTTATCTCTTCGGAGAGATCAAAACCTCGATTATGGATCTCCTCGAGGGTCTCCCTCCGAGATCAACATTTAGCAAGTTCAACAACCCAATGTGCTCGAGTGTTAGCGGTATCGACTGCCTCTCTTGCTTGTACCTGAGCAGCTTCAGCATCGGCCCGATAGACGGGCACAAATGCATTCACATTGGCTTTTGCCTTCTCGGCGTCAGATTTGGCCTTGACAAGTTCGGAGGCCAACCGAGCCTCGAGCTCCTCTATTCTTCTTGCTTAAACCGAGCTTTTCTCCTTCATACTTTGAAGCTAGTTTTCGGCCAATGACAAATGGGCTCGAGCAGCCTCTTTTTCTGCAGCAAAGCGGCCGATACCATCTTTCCACTTCAAGGACTCCGCTTTTATCACACCGACCTCCTCACGGAGTTTCCCGATCATCTCAATTTTCTGCTGCAGCTGTGAGACCGAAAAATTAGCCATCGTTCCGGTATCGAGCCTATAGGCTTTTAAAAGTATCGTTACATGCTCAGACAGATCGATCTGATCTTGGTAAGCCTTGGCCAACTCAGCTCGGAGGTCTTTGATTGCCTCTCCCCTTTGCCCTAAGAGGAGTTTAAGGGAGTTCTTCTCCTCCGTGACATGTTGAAGGTCGGCCTCGTATCGACACAACTCGGTTCGAGACCGAGAACATGCTTCTCGATGAACTGCTGCGGCCTGCAAAGAAAGAAGAAACGAAGTTAGAAAAGAAAAACAAGCATAAAGGCATTACCAACGAACTAAATTAAGGCTTACCCGATTCAAAGCCTGCTGCACTCCGAGGAAAAGATCTGATGCATCACTAGTGTTGACAACATCCTCAACACCGGTAAACAAATCACGAAAAAGATCATCTCTCTCATGAGATCCACCTACCTCAAGGGCCCCTAAAGCTTGGGCTTCCCGAATCGCCCCTTCGGAAAAAGCAAGGAAAGTGGGCGAGTCTTCGATTACTACTGCCCCAAGTGAGTAACGGCCCCTTCAGACATATCCACCATCCGTTGACTTCGATGGGAGATATCCTCAATTCCCATCGGGTCATGAACTTTTCCCGAATCTTTCTCCGATATATCCTCAGTTCGAGGCGGAGCCTTATAAACCACCATCGATCCAGCTGCCTGTGGGGCATCGATGATTTTCTTCATTCGGGCCACCAGTACGGGCCCATCGTCTTTTTCTTCTTCCTCATCTTCATCCCTCAAACGTCGAACTGATTCTAAGGTTAAAGGGATGGTATTCTTCTTCGACTTACGAGCCTTCGGTTTTGGATTTTCGGAAGTAGAAGCCCTTTTTCTCTTATTGTCCTTCGCCGGTTTAGAAACCGGGGCCGAAGTTTCCTCCTCGCTAGACAGGGGTCTGAAAACCGCATCCTTGCCCAAACCTACACACAAGAAAATTGATTTGAGTATACGAAAAATAGTTCGAACTATCAATGATGCGAGAGAGGAGATTACCATGATTTTTGGCCTCCCATCGGCCCTTTGACAACTCGCATCATAAGCGCTCGGCATATGTAGAAGTCGAAGCCAGGGCCCGTACCCAGTCTTTGAGGTCGGGAATCGCACCGGGCATCCAAGGAACCGCTGCACCACAAAAGGGGATATCATTAAGAAAGGAAACGAAGAGTCAACACAATGGGAGATAATAACCGATTTACATTTACGCTTGTGAGCACCTAATTTTTTACCTTGTTTGAATATTTTCCGCTCCCATCTTCCCACGCGTGTCCCCACTCCTTGTCCCCCACGTGTGTCCCTACTTTACCTTGTCCCCCGCGCGTGTCCCCACTCTACCTTGTTCCCCATGCTTGTCCCCTCCCCACCATACCTTGTCCCCCCATGCTTTGTCTCCCCCATGTTTTATGCTTTGTCCCCCCATACTTTGTCCCCCCAATGCTTGCTTTGTCCCCCATACTTTGTCCCCACACTTTGTCCCTCACTTACAAAAACCAGCCCCTATTTTCGGCTAAAGAGAGGAAGCAAAAAACAGCCCTCAAGATCGACCAAAAAATCAGCCAAAACACAACTAAAAATTGCTCCCTAAAACCAGCTCAAATCCCACCCCAAACGGGCAGTAAAAAGAGGTGCGAACAGCTACAAATCTCGACCTCCTCAACCCAAAAACGGAACTGAAAATAGCCATGAAAAAGCCACCCACCTCCAGCTTGTTTTCAGCCATGAAAAGCTGAAATTTCACCTCGAAAAAGGCAGCCAAAAACGCTGCTAAAAACAGCCAAAAAAAAACTTTAAAACTATTCATAAATCAGCCCTTAAACCATCTAAAAAACAGTTGCAAAAAGTCCAAAAAATATTCCGAAAATTAGCCCCAAAACATCCCTGAAATTACCCCTGAAAAGCCATGGAAATCGTCCCTAAACCACTAACCAAAATCAGCTGAAGGTCACTCCAAAAACCAGCTAAAATAACTCCAGAAATCAGCGCAAAACACTGTTAACCACCTCCCGTTTCTATCGCTTCAGTCCATCGGCGGAGTGGTCATGTCCGGTTCGAGGCTTCCGATTGGGGTCCGATTGACAGTAACTAGTTTCTGTTTCTAAGAAGGTTCACTGTGAGATTTACTTCTTTTATTTTATTTTGTTCTTTTATTATGTTTATGAATACATGTTTTTGTGAAATCTATGTGAACGAGGTGTGTTTTCTTACTGTTTGTTTTGTTCTGATTTAGTTGTTAAGTTTCATTATTAGTTTAGTTAGCAAATTTCTTATCCATGTGATTAAGTCCTTTAACTCAAGGTAGTATGTCAAAATATTACGTGATTCGTCTAAAAAATAATTCTATATTTTAATAATAAAAGCGGACATACATGAAAACCAATAAATAATAGTTTGTCCAAAATTAATTCAAGCCAATTTTAGTCAATAAAGCGACCGTGCTAGAACCACGGGACTCGGGGAATGCCTTACACCTTCTCCCCGGTCAACGGAATTCCTTATCCGGACTTTGTTTTGCAGACCAATAATAAAAGAGTCAAATCTTCCTTTGACTAGGGATTCAAACAAAAGGTGACTTGGAACACCCAAAAATCAATTCCAAGTGGCGACTCTGTAAATAAAAATAATCTCTATTCAAGTTTGTCACTTTAATTGGAGAAACTCTTTAACCCACCATCCACAATCAATATGACATATATATCTTGTGGGGGTAGAAAAGGAGGTGTGACAGCTCTGGCGACTCTGCTGGGGACTTCAAGAATTCGAGCTTGTACATTGACTTTATTTGGCTTTATTAATTTTTGTATATATTGTGATTTACTTGGGCCTAATGTGTTACTCGTCGAGTTTTTACCGTTTTGATATTGTTGAACTGTACATATAAATTGTATCTTCTCTCGCATCCCTCTAAGTCTTGTGATAATTAGTTATGTTGTGTTTGCCTACCAGCATCACAAAATTTCTGTCTTGAGATAAAGCTAGTTAGCCTACCAGCTTCTGGTGAAGGATTTAGTCACACGTGTTTAGGCGGGAGAGCCGTTAGCTAGCCAGTGCTGTTCTACTACTGGTTACGCTTGACGCTCCTCGGCTCGGGTTGTTCGCCCGGGTAAGCCAGGTCTAGATACCATCTCCTTTAGGATTTACAAACTTAGAAGAACAAGCCACAAGCAATAAATATCCCTAGTAGGCTACGCTTTATTTACATCATGTGCATTTGACTTAGCAGCGCTCAACTCATGGGCCGAGTTCTGTTTTAGGACAGGTACCTTGTTGAAACCATTATATCATGTTATGTGCTACTTGTTGCATTATTTGGGAGACTTGCATGTCGACCGATTTTAGCATATATCGGTTGAACGAAGAGAGAAAAAATAATATGGTTTAGTGCATATGGTTCTTAAAGATTAATTTTCATATATAAAATAAAAAAAGAAGAAGTACATAGTCAATTTTTACCGAACTACGCGGGTCTGATTCTCACCGGATGTGAGATACGTAGGCAAACCTCATCGGTTCCGGCCCCCAATTTTCAAAAATCCAAAAAAATATTTTTCTTTAAATCCTTTTTTAGAAGCCTTTCTTTGGGACGTCAAATCCAAATTTCCAAAAATATTTTCTTTTTCTTTTCTTTTTTTTTAAAAAAAGGCCTTTCTCTCAAAATTCCAAAAAAATCAAAATCAAAATCCAAAAAAATATTTTTTGTCTTTTTAAAAAATAAAAAATAAAAAAGTATTTCTTTCGAAGATTCCAAAAAAAAAAAAGCAAAAAACAAAATCTGTCTTTAGAAGTTTTCTTTCAACAAAAAATAAAACAAAATTTCAAAAAAAAAAATTCCGAAATAGTTTTCCTTGTTAGCAGCTTTTATGGGATTATTTGTATATGAGTAAAAAAAAGTTAGTTTATTTTACTTTATTCCCGATTTTTTCTGAACTACGTAATGATCTGATTCATGCGGCGTCATGATACGTAGGCAATCCCCATCGGATTCGATCATAGCCATAAACAAATTGAGTAAAAAAAAAATCGAAAAAACATTGAGTGAAAAAAGAAAAGAAAAGAGAAAGAGTGACAAAAAAAAACAGAGAAAAAAAGAAGAAAGAGCGAAAAACAACAAAAAGAGAAAAAAAAATCAAGATATGAAAAAAAAAATCAAAAAAAAAGAAGGAAAAAAAAAGAAAGAAAGAAGAGAGAGAGCCTCCCGAGATGGATTACCCCTGTTGGTGAATCATACTCGATCTTATTCCAAAAGCTAGTCAGGCTAGGTCTACTGTGGCCAGTAGCCCCGAACCGGCCAAACCCTGAGTCTCATTCGCACCAGGCTAATGCTAGATGTTAAACCACTCTGGAGCAGGCAGACTGTTAGACTCTTAAGAGAGCAGTGGAAGACCTCATTAATGTCAAGGAAATAATGCTTAGGGATGAAGAGGCCCCCAATATGATGAACAATTCTCTGCCTACTCACATCAATGGGCCAGTAATCAGAATGATATGTGAAGATGAGGAATTTGATCTGGCACTGAAGGCCGTTGCAGCCATTGCCGAGACAGAAGAGAAACCTAAAAACGGGCGCCAAACCTGAAAAGTTCTCTATCATATGGGAGTCTCGGTAGCCGGTCTTGCTATCTTTTCTGCGTCCGAATTATTTCAGGATCTAATCCGAATATTTTTACTTCACTGCTTTGCTTTCTCATGTAAACCCTTCTATCTTAAATTTTTTTTGTAAAAAAAAAAAAATCAAATGAAATTAATATTTCATTGTCGGGGAATGTTTCTTTTCTTAATCTTGTCACTTTTCTTATTCTCTTTTTAGTTCTATTAATGCAGATTTTAATGACATGACATGCTTGCGGACTTCATGCCCAGATCCTAAAACGTTGTCAGACCCCGAAATAATAGATCAAGAAACAAAATATTTTGAAGACAAGGCTTGTAAGAAAATAAATAAAAAATTGGAACGAAGTTGAGATTCCCTCTCTTCGGATCTTTGTTGAAGCCGGGATTGAGGATAAGGATTGGATCAAGAACCGATTGAAATAATTGACACTGATGGATGAAAAATGATTGGCCGCAATTTGCCACGGGCAGCTGTGCCAACAAAGAATGGTCCGTGTCTACAACAAGAAAGTGCGGCCCAATAAATTTAAAATAGGACAACTCATTCTGAGACGTATCCTCCCAACTCATGAAGAAGCTAAAGGAAAATTGGCTCCAAATTGGAAAGACACACACATTGTAATGAGAGTACTGCAAAAGAGAGCGTTGTACCTGGGAAGCAACGAAGAAAGTGTCCCTGAAACAACCGTCAACGCGGATGCAGTCAAAATGTACTATGTTTGACCCTCTATATAGCATTAATGTTCTCTGATTGGGATGATGAAGGCTTTCATTCTCGCTATCCAAACACCATCAACCATTTGCTAACCCTTTTGAGCCGGTTACCTTTCTTTGATTACCCTCTTTGGAACCTGAACATGTTATTTAAAAAAAAGAAAAAAAAAAGAAAAAAAATAATAATTAAAAAAAAATCAAACAAGTTCATGTTAATCGAACTACGTTCGACTTGATTCCGAAAGGATACGTAGGCAGCCTCTCTCTGGGGTTCAGTCACACCAAAATAAAAATCTATATTCCCCCAAAAGTTGAAACTGGGGCAGGTGTTATAATGGTTCGGCGATGGTTTCGCCTGAGAGGTTCCAAAGTTGTAATTCAGTCCAAATCCTTTTTTCCCAAATCCTTTTCAAGTCCTTCCGATCAATCAACGAGAATGTTCAAGAATTGGAGGATACAATCACTTGGATCTGATGCCACCAAAACGAGAGAAATAAAATAAGAGAGTCTTATTGGTGAAAACCCTCACGGGCACCATAGGGCGATGACGAGAAAAGAAAATAAAAATGAGAGAGTCTTGTTAGTGAAAACCCGCAAAGGGCACTATAAGGCGATGATGAGAAGAGAATTGAGAGAGTTTAGCTGGTGAAAACCCGCAAAGGACACTACTGATCGAAAAGAGGATCTTTACAGCCATTGGTATTGATAATCCTGGGCAAGGTTTCTAGGTTTCGAGGCAAAAGTTGCGATGAATTTCTAAGAGTCGGACGGTTTACACAGATCAGACATCAAGTCCAAAATGCATGTCATGTTCATTGAAGTCCGCATATACTCCAGATAAGTCATTCTTTCCTTCCCCGAAAGGGATACCTCTTGTCTAAATTCATTGTCCATTCCATTGTTTGTTTTTCTTCGAATCCATTTTGGTCTAACTCTGTTCCAAAACTAAGGCAAAGAAGGGATAGCAAGACTGATTTACAGGGCTTTCGTTTGATACAAGCTAATATGCAAAAAGGCACCAAGACTCGGCAGCGACATCAAGTCGACCCAGACTGGCCATGGCGGCTGATGCTTAGAAATCAAAAACTCTTGTAAAGAGGAAATCAAATTGAAAGTGCCTACAAGGCAAAATGAAGTTGAATAGGTTAAGTCCCAAGTGGCTAACCGTTTTTAGCAAAGTTTGAAAAGCTAAAGGTTCTCCAATTCTCAGAAATTGAAAGTTTCGGAGGAAAGAAGTCGAAAGTGAAATCCCACAAAGGCAAAACAAAGTTGAAAAGGTTAAGTCCCACATGACCAACCGTCATGTAAAAGTTTGAAAAGTCAAAGGCTCTCTGGGGACAGACCTGCTAGTGGTATTCAGGAAACATGGGCACAAAGCCAAGCTTCCAAAGACATCAGGGCCACAAACTGACCACTATTTTCAAAACTCACAATTTTTCTTTGTTTGCAGCATGAACAAAATAGTGAAGAATGGTGATTTCTAAAGGACGAATGTCACCAAAGGTAAGTTTTCTCAAAATCTCCACTTTCCTTTATTTTTAGCATGCATAACTATTGTTCATACCTCTCATTTTCGTAGCTTAACCCAGGTAGAACCTTTTCGCCTCGGGAGATTCAGCTCATAGTTCCGGGTAGAAGCACTCTTCGCCCAGACTGTTTTTTGTTGCTTAACCCAGGTAGAACATTTTCGCTTAGGGGGATCCAGCTAACAATTCCGGGTAGAAGTACTCTTCGCCCAGGTTGTTTTTCATAGCTTAACCCAGGTAGAGCCTTTTCGCCTAGGGGGATCCAGCTCATAGTTCCGGGTAGAAGCACTTTTCGCCCAGGCTGTTTTAGGTAGCTTAACCCAGGTAGAATATTTTTGCCTAGGGGGATCCAGCTCATATTTCCGGGTAGAAGTACTATTCGCCCAGGATTGGTTTTTGTAGCTTAACCTAGGTAGAACCTTTTCGCCTATGGGGATGCAGCTCATAGTTTTCGGGTAGAAATACTATTCACCCAGGATTGTTTTTTGTAGCTTAACCCAGGTAGAACCTTTTCACCTAGGGGGATCCAGCTCATAGTTCCGGGTAGAAGTACTCTTTGCTCAGGTTGTTTTACATAGCTTAACCCAGGTAGAACCTTTTTGCCTAGGGGGATTCAGCTCACAGTTCCGGGTAGAAGTACTTTTCGCCCAGGTTATTTTTCGTTGCTTAACCCAGGTAAAACCTTTTCACCTAGGGGGATCTAGCTCATAGTTTCCGGGTAGAAGTACTATTCGCCCAGGATTGTTTTTTGTAGCTTAATCCAGGTAGAACCTTTTCACCTAGGGGGATCCAGCTCATAGTTCCGGGTAGAAGTACTCTTCGCTCAGGTTGTTTTACATAGCTTAACCTAGGTAGAACCTTTTTGCCTAGGGGGATCCAGCTCACAGTTCCGGGTAGAAGTACTTTTCGCCCAGGTTGTTTTTCGTTGCTTAACTCAGGTAGAACCATTTCGCCTAGAGGGATCCAACTCATAGTTCCGGGTAGAAGTACTCTTCGCTCAGGTTATTTTCGTAGCTTAACCCAGGTAGAACCTTTTCGCCTAGGGGGATCCAGTTCATAGTTCCGGGTAGAAGTACTCTTCGCTCAGGATGTTTTACGTAGCTTAACTCAGGTAGAACCATTTCGCCTAGGGGGATCCAGCTCATACTTCCGGGTAGAAGTACTCTTCGCTCAGGTTATTTTCGTAGCTTAACTCAGGTAGAACCATTTCGCCTAGAGGGATCCAGCTCATAGTTCCGGGTAGAAGTACTCTTCGCTCAGGTTATTTTCGTAGCTTAACCCAGGTAGAACCTTTTCGCCTAGGGGGATCCAGTTCATAGTTCCGGGTAGAAGTACTCTTCGCTCAGGATGTTTTACGTAGTTTAACCCAGGTAGAACCTTTTTCGCCTAGGGGGATCCAGCTTATAGTTCCGGGTAGAAGTACTCTTTGCCCAGGTTGTTTTTTGTAGCTTAACCCAGGTAGAACCTTTTCGCCTAGGGGGATCCAGTTCATAGTTCCGGGTAGAAGTACTATTCGCCCAGGATTGGTTTTTGTAGCTTAACCGAGGTAGAACCTTTTCACCTAGGGGGATCCAGCTCATAGTTCCGGGTAGAAGTACTCTTTGCTCAGGATGTTTTACGTAGCTTAACCCAGGTAGAACATTTTTCGCCTAGGGGGATCTAGCTCACGGTTCCAGGTAGAAGTACTCTTCGCCCAGGTTATTTTTCGTAGCTTAACCTAGGTAGAACATTTTTGCCTAGGGGGATCCAGCTCATAGTTTCCGGGTAGAAGTACTATTCGCCCAGGATTATTTTTCATAGCTTAACCCAGGTAGAACCTTTTCGCCTAGGGGGATCCAGCTCATAGTTTACGGGTAGAAGTACTCTTCGCTCAGGATATTTTACGTAGCTTAACTCAGGTAGAACCATTTTGCCTAGAGGGATCCAGCTCATAGTTCCGGGTAGAAGTACTCTTCGCTCAGGTTATTTTCGTAGCTTAACCCAGGTAGAACCTTTTCGCCTAGGGGGATCCAGTTCATAGTTCCGGGTAGAAGTACTCTTCGCTCAGGATGTTTTACGTAGTTTAACCCAGGTAGAACCTTTTCGCCTAGGGGATCCAGCTCATAGTTCCGGGTAGAAGTACTCTTCGCTCAGGATGTTTTACGTAGCTTAACCCAGGTAGAACCTTTTCGCCTAGGGGGATCCAACTCATATTTCCGGGTGGAAGTACTCTTTGTCTAGTTTTGTTTTTCATAGTTTAACCCAGGTAGAACTTTTCACCAAGGGGATTCAATATTCTTTTTTCCAGTAATACAGGGCACCAACCTCTGGTTATATTTTCTTTTCAGTAATACATGGCACCAACCCCTGGTTATATTTTCTTTTCAGTATAGGGTACACCAATCCCCGATCTCCTTACCAGTATAGGTTACACCAATCCCTAGCTGTGTTCTCCAATATAGGATACTTCATTCCCTAGTTGATTTGAGTTTAAATGCAGGGTACACCATTCCTGTTCTTTTATTTCTTTCAATAAAGAAGTAGTTTAGAATTTTTGTTACAATAAGTCACGAAATTTTCCTAGTGAAAACTAGGGCAGAAAAAATTCGTTCGTTTGTTTGTTGTGATGTCTGAGTAGGTTTTACCTCGAGGCACAGTGTTCGAGATGAACAAAAGAAAAGTCTCAATCAAAAATAAAGAAAAGAAAAGGAAAAGAAAATGAATCCAAATGCAGAAGCAGATGGAAAGGATACAGACTATTCAAGACATGGCTGAAGTTACGAGTTTCACATTTCCCGTTTTGCTCAGAAGAAGTCGTAGAAGAATGAACTAGCATTTACAACTAGCAAGCATCAAGGTTCATATCAGAGTTTGCATGAACAACCAGTCAAGATTCAAGATCAAGCTTCAAAAGACTTATAGATATGAATCTTGTAACTCATAGTTGATAGGCTTGTTCAGTTTCTTTCAATTTTGATGTAATAGCAAGACCACAGACCGGAGCCTCGACGGAACCTCACTCGACTCTCCAACTCATCATTCCATCACTTTCCTTGAACTACACGCGACCTGATTCCCTTATAACCCGGGATATGTAGGCAGTCCAAAATCAGGACTCGGTTGCACCCTTTTATTTTATTTTTCTTCCTCTTTTGAGTAACGATATGGTCAAAATTTAGTCACATGGCTCACTTTATCTTTGCCTGAAAACTTTTAATGTTTCCAAGCAAAGAGGGGCATGCTGTGAGCACCTAATTTTTTACCGTATTTGAATATTTTTCGCTCCCATCTTCCCACGCGTGTCCCCACTCCTTGTCCTCCATGCGTGTCCCCACTTTACCTTGTCCCCCGCGCGTGTCCCCACTCTACCTTGTCCCCCATGCTTGTCCCCTCCCCACCATACCTTGTCCCCCCATGCTTTGTCTCCCCCATGTTTTATGCTTTGTCCCCCCATGCTTTGTCCCCCCAATGCTTGCTTTGTCCCCCCATACTTTGTCCCCACACTTTGTCCCTCACTTACAAAAACCAGCCCCTATTTTCGGCTAAAGAGAGGAAGCAAAAAACAGCCCTCAAGATCGACCAAAAAATCAGCCAAAACACAACTAAAAATTGCTCCCTAAAACCAGCTCAAATCCCACCCCAAACGGGCAGTAAAAAGAGGTGCGAACAGCTATAAATCTCGACCTCCTCAACCCAAAAACGGAACTGAAAATAGCCATGAAAAAGCCACCCACCTCCAGCTCGTTTTCAGCCATGAAAAGCTGAAATTTCAGCTCGAAAAAGGCAGCCAAAAACACTGCTAAAAACAGCCAAAAAAAAAACTTTAAAACTGTCCATAAATCAGCCCTTAAACCATCTCAAAAACAGCTGCAAAAAGTCCAAAAAATAGTCCGAAAATCAGCCCTAAAACATCCTTGAAATTACCCCTGAAAAGCCATGAAAATCGTCCCTAAACCACTAACCAAAATCAGCTGAAGGTCACTCCAAAAACCAGCTAAAATAACTCCAGAAATCAGCGCAAAACACCGTTAACCACTTCCCGTTTCTATCGCTTCAGTCCATCGGCGGAGTGGTCATGTCCGGTTCGAGGCTTCCGATTGGGGTCCGATTGACAGTAACTAGTTTCTGTTTCTAAGAAGGTTCACTGTGAGATTTACTTCTTTCATTTTATTTTGTTCTTTTATTATGTTTATGAATACATGTTTTTGTGAAATCTATGTGAACGAGGTGTGTTTTCTTACTGTTTGTTTTGTTCTGATTTAGTTGTTAAGTTTCATTATTAGTTTAGTTAGCAAATTTCTTATCCATGTGATTAAGTCCTTTAACTCAAGGTAGTATGTCAAAATATTACGTGATTCGTCTAAAAAATAATTCTATATTTTAATAATAAAAGCGGACATACATGAAAACCAATAAATAACAGTTTGTCCAAAATTAATTCAAGCCAATTTTAGTCAATAAAGCGACCGTGCTAGAACCACGAAACTCGGGGAATGCCTTACACCTTCTCCCCGGTCAACGGAATTCCTTACCCGGACTTTATTTTGTAGACCAATAATAAAAGAGTCAAATCTTTCTTTGACTAGGGATTCAAACAAAAGGTGACTTGGAACACCCAAAAATCAATTCCAAGTGGCGACTCTGTAAATAAAAATAATCTCTATTCAAGTTTGTCACTTTAATTGGAGAAACTCTTTAACCCACCATCCACAATCAATATGACATATATATCTTGTGGGGGTAGAAAAGGAGGTGCGACAACGCTTCATGTTCCATTCTTCGGAAAATGGCATCTTCTAGGCCGGTATTAGGTCTGACATCTTCACTCGAATGAACCTTCCCATTATACCTGTTAATCGGGCCGGACTGACCCGTTTACAACCCGGTTCAGCCCGGTACTATAGTGTGGGGGCGGGCTGGGACGGGTTAGGCAGGGAGCGGGTTTCAAACGAATAGTTTTTTGATATCGGTGCACCGGAACCCGCTAAGCCTGTTAACCCGTTAACGGGTTATTAACGGGCTACAGCCCGGTTCAGTCCGATTTTTAACGTTTTTATTATTATTATTATTATTATTTTTATTTTACCGTTGCCAACGGTCAAATTCAAATATGACCGTTGGCCAATGGCCTTTTTTTTGCAGAAATGGCCATTTCGGCCTACTCCCTTAAGAAAATAGCCCCCACACCCCTAGTATTTGATAAATTATAATTTTAACCTTTTAAAAACTATAAATAGCCCCCTTCTTCATTTTTTCTCACAATTCACTCTCTTACTACTCTAATTCTCTCTTGATATTATTGATTATTGTTCTTAAATTCTCAATTACTTATTATTTCAAGTTTCATCAAATATTTAGTTTAGCCATTACAAAATTATTATTATAAAATATCAAGTATTCAAGTGAAGTGTGGTATCAACTATCAAGTATCGATCTATCAATTGAAGTTTGGTTTTTGATATCAAATTTAGTGCGGCATCCGGAATCTCGATACACTCGTTCTATATCTTTCTCTTCTTTGGTGTATATTTATTTTATTATTTACAATTATTAATTTAATTTACATAATGGATATATTTAGAGCAGCCAAAAAAGCGTACACTAGTAGAGGTGGTAGTAAGAAAACTTTCAAAAGATCAAGAGGTGGTGCTTGTTCTTCTAGTAGCTTTACACATATTTCTGAAAGTTCACCTGAAAATTTAAATGTAGATTATGAGGGACTTCAAGAAAATTATGGTATAGATGATGATTTAGATGATATTCCATCACCTGATAATCTTGAAACACCACCAGCTACACCTGGTAATGCTAGTCAAACTCAAAATATTAGGGGTGGAAGTCGTGGTAATACAAGTAGGCCTCCCCTCCCTATTAAGAAGAATCGAAGATTAAGAAGTAAGTGTTAGAATTTTTTTGACAAACTAGAAGAAGATAAAAATTATGTAAGATGTAGAATTTGTAAGGATATTTATAAACATGAGACCGATAAGGGAGGGGGAACGGGTCAACTTCGTAGGCAAATGGTAGATAACCACCCTCTTGATTGGGGAGTAGATGAGGAAGATGGGCAACAAAAACTTAACCCGGGTACTGGAGGGTTAATGAGTAAATACGATATTAAGAAAGATCGGGAAGAATTAGCTAAAATGATTGTTTTAGGTTGTTTATCTTTTAGTTTTGCTGCTTCACCATATCTTGTTACTTATATTCAAAGAATTTATAACCCTTTGTTTAAAGGTATTCTTAGAAGTACTTGTAGAGCTGATATCTTTAGGCTTTTTTGGACAATATCAGATATATATACGTTATTTGTTCACCAGTCTTTCTTGTAGAATTTCTCTTACTTCTAATATTGGACGTGTTGTAAATGGTAATGATTATTTGACTGTTACATGTCATTGGATAGATGGTAATTTTTGTATGCAAAAAATTATTATTGCTTTTAAATATAATGAAGATCAAAGTCATACTGGTGCATTTATAAGTAATACTATCCATGAAGTTGCTATATTTTATAATCTTGCAGAAAAAGTTTTGTGTGTGTCATTTGATAATGCTTCTAACAACAATGCCGCTATTACAATATTAAAATTGTATCTACACCCACCACTTCCTGAAACATTTTATGTTAGATGTGCATGTTATATTTATAATTTGATTATGAAGAGTGGCCTTGAATTATTTAGAGATGATATCACTTTAGTTAGAAGAGTTGTTGGTATAATTCAAGGAAATAATAGAAGTGCTAGATTAAATGCATTTAAAGAAAAATGTGTACACTATGGACTAAAATCAAGACTCATGCCTGAAGAAATAGTTACTAGGTGAAATTATACTTATTTATTCTTAAAATATTGTTATAAATATAGAATGCCTATAACTGAAGTTACTAATTCTCATTGCACCGATCCTAGCCATTTGTTAACATCTAGAACTTGGGATGTCATTGAAGATGTTGTAAAGTTTTACAAAAAGTTTATTTGGTTACACTTGAGTTTTCTGGAGCTTATTATCCTACTATTGCAAATGGTTTAGTTCATATTGCTGAAATTTCTCTTTTACTACATAATTTGAAGAAGAAAGAAGGATATACTTCTGTTGTTGAATTTATGCTAGATAAGTTTAAAAAATATTTCTACCCAATTCCCCCTATTTACCTAATTGGTGCTATTTTAAACCTTTCTATCAAAATTGCCACTTGTCGTCAATTAATCACTGCTTTATATTCTTATATGGATATTGGACCAACTGAAACTCCTGATATTGACACTTGTATTTCTGATCTATACAAATATTTAGAAACATTATATAATTATTATGCTAACATTGTTGATGCTTCTTCTGATGTAGATGCAAATATTCCTTCAAGTTCAGTTTCAACATCTGGGACCAGTGCTTTGGATGATAATGATGGTGTTGAAGATTATTTGATTTGGTCTACACTAGGGGAGCATCAACAAACCAGTAGCAGAAATATTGATGAACTTCAATTCTACTTGTAAAAGTCAGCAGAGCCCCGCACAAAGGAATTTCTACCACTGGGTTGGTGGAGGAGCAACTCAAATCAATTTCCTGTTCTTTCGGCCATGACTCGAGACGTACTAAATATGCCGATTTCAACAGTCGCATCAGAGAGCGCATTTAGCCAAGCAAGGCAGCAACTAGGAGATACCCGTCATTCATTGGGTAGCAATACTTTGGAAATTCTAGTGTGCTTCAGAGATTGGATAAAATCAGAACGACGAAATCAAGGGCGTGACGAGGTAGATGAAGCGGAGGACCAAGAAATTGGAGATATAATGGTTTATGGTTCTGATTCAACCAATGCCGGAAACCAAGAACCCCATGTTAACATGGATAAACTTACAAAAATGATGCAAAACATGTGATGTACTATTTCTTGTTTTTATAATTGTTGTAAACTTTTAATTTGCAAGTTCAAAAATAACAAAATTAAAAAAGAACTTGCAACTTAATTTGAAGTATTATATATTATTCAATAAAAATATCAAATGAAAGCCTTCGGAGCTTGATCCTTACATATTGCCTATTGGTCTTATTAAATAATTTTTTGTAGCCACTTACTTTCAAATTTCAATTTTAAAATTATAAAATTCAAATTTAAAATTTAAAATTTAAAATTTTAAACTTCAAAGTTTAATTCTAAGCCTTAAAAGTTTGCAAACACTTAAGTATCAATCACATTGAATAAGAAAAATAAAATTTACTTTAAAAAAAAATTTTACGGCCCGCTAACAACCCGCTAAGCCCAAATCCGAACGGACAAAAAAAAAACCCAAAAAAGTACAGCCCGCTAACTCAGCCCGCTAACAGCCCGCAATGTTAAACGGACATGCTAATTTTTTTTGTGTCCAGCCCGCCCGTTAAACACCCATACTTCCCATCCAACCCTGATCCTTATCCTCATCTATGCTCGAGAACAGAAACTTGGTGGCCCGGCGTTGTAGTTTTTTTAACCCGCCTCAAAATAGACAGGGGCAGTACAATCTAATGAGGTGGTGGAGGGTGAAAGACATTCCCTCGATTTTGCTCACAAAGAAATGGATCAGAATAACGATCCGCCAAAAAGAAGGATGGATTTGGCCTAAAGTTATTTGGTATTTACGGCAAAAATCAATGATAACAGGGTCGAGGGGGCCTAATGTGAAAGGGTAAGTGTACACACTTAAAAACCTTTTCACATGAGTGGTAATATCCTCTTCGGGAGAAGGGACTACCACTTCTTTGTTTCCCCAGTTACAATCTTTTTTCACCTGTTTGAGATATCCCCCGGTTATCGAATACATATACCTCAATATCGGCTCACATCGGCCCGGAACCGAAGAGCCTTTTTCGACCTTAAAATCGGAGGTAAGAACACATGCCGCCGGAATGCGCTCCTCAGGCCGTGGATCCACCAGTGTTTTGTCGGCGGCACATTGGGAAGAAGAAGCTTTTTCTTTTTGGGGGACAGTTTTTGATGTTTTCACCATTTTTGGATTTAAAGAAGGTGACAAAGATTGGGTGGTTTTGAAGAAGGATTTTGTAGAAAAGAATCGCAGATTTGCGAATGAACTCAGAAGATACGAAAAGGAATTTGGAAAATTTGGAAGATTAAAGATGTAAAAGTGATAAATGGTAAAAGAAAGGGCTATTTATAGATTGAAGCAATGGCAGTTCAATATCAGCGGTAGCCGACCACCGTCTGACACACATTAAAATGCTTTGGTAAGTTAAATCGACGGGACATCTATCACGTACATCATGGTCGGGCTCGATGCAAACGTCAGCACATATCCAATCGAGCCATTGAGAAATCATATCATTTCTCACCGCATCCTTCCCGAGAAACGAGGGGACTATCTGTATACAGTCGAAATTGATTTCGGCCTTCGTACGATTGATCGAGATGGGATCATAATGGACCAAAGGAAGACTTCGTAATATCGAGATGAGTTCCGAAGATGGTACGAATGAGCTTCAGATTTCAGGTATAGGTCAAACACCGAGTTTGAAGTCATTATCGAGCTCGGGTCCGAATCGAATTATGATGAGATATTATAGAATCGAGCTTAAGGGGCAAAGGCCAACCGATACCGAGCCCGAGTCATTACTAGATCCCGAGTCGACATCGAGCTCAAGTCCGCATCGAGCTCTAAAAGCAATACTGACCAGCACCGAGTCGGATCAAGCTCGAGCTCACACACAAGAGCCGTTGCAACCGTACTAAGGGAGAGAATCTCGGCGGGAATTAGAAAAAAGCTAATTTATCATGGGTTTCCCACTATGTATTTTTAATTATATCTAAAGTAGGATCCTCCACTATAAAGAGGATGGCTACATTTCTGTAAAGGGAAAGTTTTTGTATACATTGTACCAAAAATACCATACTCTCCTATATTGAAGGATTATTCTTTTTGGCTTCATAGATTGATTCATATTGCTTAGTCCTTGAATCATCTTCTTTCCAACCTTGTGTATTTTTTATTCTTTACAATCCGTATTTGATAATCTCTATTTATCATTACGATTTGTGTTAAGTTATACCACATATCCTTAGAACTACGTACAAATTTAACTCAATCCATTTTTCGGATAAACATTTTTATCATTTTCTTCACACCAAATGCTTCTCGGACATTTTCTATGAAACTTTGGATAATCTTGAAATTATATATATTCTTTTGAACTGTTAACTGTTAAGCATACATTTTGTACTTGATAAGCTAGGTACCTTTTGATGAGGATATTTAATATTCGATTAATTTCAACAGCTATTTTTTTTCATGAATTGTGATTAAGCATGGAATTCAATACTCTAGCAGAAAACAGCTTACTATGCTCACTTTTTTGCCATAAATACATTTTGCAGGTGGAAGAAGAGAGAACAGCGGTGTTTAATAAAGTGTAAGTCGCATGATTTCATGCAATAATTCTGAAAATTGGACATTAAATATAATTTCAGCAACATGGGATTTGTTATTTGCCTAACATTTTTCTGGGGTCATTCCTTTTATACAATTGCAGGTTTAATGTAGAAGTGGACACGGAGAAACACCATAAGCAAGTAAACGGCAAAACCGTAGCTTACAGCGTCAAATGTGGGATGTTACTAGGGGTGAAACTTGTAAGATGGTGAATTATTTCCTTGTATTTTTAGGAAATTCATAATCCCTATAGATTTAGGAAAACCCATTGTTCTAATAGATTTAGGAAAGAAAAACCTATAGTCCTTGTCAAATTGGGAAACCTTTCTCTTATAGGTTTGGGATCTATATATATATATATATATATATATATATATATATATATAGGGGTTGTAGTTGGGAATTCTATATATTGTAGTGTGCTTTTCTTCTCATTCATAGTGGAAAACTCTCTCTGCTTCTGCCCCGAGGATTAGGCTTAGCCGAACCTCGTTAAATCCTTGTGTTGATTTTTCTTCTTTATTTGCTTTGTGTGTGATTGTGTGCTAGTTAACCCACGATCTTCCGCAATAATTGGTATCAGAGCAAGGAAGCAAAACTGTTATGAGTGCGGGGAGCAAGGTCACTACAAGAGAGATTGTCCTAAGCTGAAGGAGAAAAGAGGGAAGCAGAAAATAGATAATTTGGCAAATATTGTTGACACTGGCAATAATTCTGATGATAGTGACTATGTAGAGGAAGTCTGTGCTGTGAGTTTTAGTCATGGGCAGAATTCTTGGGTTCTTGATTCTAGTGCTACTTTCCAATGTGTCCACACAAGAATTGGTTTGCAACTTACAAGCAAATGAGTGGGACTGTCTACATGAGAGATGATAATCCATTACCAGTAGAGGGGATTGGTAACATCAAATTGAGAATGTTCGATGGAATTATCAGAAACATTGAATGTTGGCATGTTTCTCGGATAAAGAGAAATTTGATTTCTCTTTCGACTTCGGATGATCAAGGGTATAAATTTCACTCCGAGAATGGAATACTTAAAGTGTGTAAAGGCTCCATGGTACTCATGAAGGGTAAATTGCATTCTAAATTGTATCATCTTCAGGCTAGTATAGTTGAAGGGGAAGCTGTTGTAGCTTCTGGGAAAAGTAATCTGAATCAGTCTCAGTTATGGCACTTGCAACTTGGTCATATGAGTGATAAGGGATTGTCATTGTTGAGTAAGCAGAATTTGCTGAATGGGTACAAAAATCAAGTTTTGAATTTTTGTGAGCATTATGTGTTTGGTAAACAAATAAGGGTAAAGTTCAGCAAGAAGGCCGAGCACAAGACCAGAGACAAGTTAGATTATATACATTCAGACTTGTGGGGTCCAAACAGAGTTCCCTTCAAAAGTGGTGGCAGGTATTTTGTGACTTTGATTGATGATTACTCAAGGATGGTGTGAGTGTATTTTATGAAAATAAAAGATGAGGCATTTCCGACATTTGTTAAATGGAAGACGATGGTTGCGAGGCAGGAGGAAAGAAAAGTTAAAGCGTCTTCGAACTGACAATGGGTTGAAATTTTGCATTTCTGAGTTCGATAATTTCTACAGCAGGGAGGGCATAGTGAGACACCGCAATTGTGTTGGAACACCATAACAAAATGGTATTGCAAAACATATGAACAGAACGCTTTGTGATAGAGCATAGAGCATGCTTACACACTCATGTGTTAGCAAATATTTTTTGGGGTGAAGCAATCAATACAACTTGTTATTTGGTCAACAGATCTCCATCTATACCTATTGAGTTAAAAACTCCTTTTGAAGTATGGTCCGATTCATCTGCTGATTATTCAAATTTAAGAATTTTTGGTTGTCCTGCTTATGTTCATGCGAGGGATGGAAAACTTGAGTTAAGGGAGTATAAGATATCCAGTGCTAGTTTGAGTCCTAGTTATCCTCTGTCTATCTTGTATACTGATCCCTCGCTTGCTTTACTATCCAATTTATCTAGACATATGCAATGTACAGTATATCTAACTAGCAGACAAAACACTAGTCAGAAAGATATGATGCCTTCAACAACTTCCAGCCTCCAAAATGATAAGTAGGAGTTTACTACGTAGGAATATTTACACAAACAAAAGATCAGGAATACGTAGTTAAAAGATAAGGACATACTCCCTCCCTTTCAATTTATGTGAACCTATTTCCTTTTTAGTCTGTGCCAAAAAGAATGACCTCTTTACTTATTTGAAAACAATTTACTTTTATGCAAAAATTTATAGTCACACAAAATATATGTGCCTCATTTTACACCACAATTTTAAAAGTCTTCTCTCTTTTCTTAAACTCCGTACCCAATCAAATGGGTTCACATAAATTAAAACGGAGGGAGTACAAGTTAAAACCTTCCGTAAAAGGTGATATCAGTCACACACAAAACAAAAGATTATCTACTACAATGGGTTAAAACACCAATAATGTGAAAATACTGTACACAGTCCATGTATTTAATTTAAATACAAATATGATTGATTACCTCCTTTCATTCCAAAATGTACTATTTGCTCCTGCAGCGCACCAACATTTTTGACATTAAATTTGTTGAGAAGGGCAATGCTAGAAATGGTGGATATAGGCTTAGCCACCAAATCATCCATCACAATGTTTTCACCACATCCTTCATAAAAACCACTGTAGCTGCCACAGCTCCCCTCATTCCCTGTGGAGCAACATATCTCAACTTATTTGACATACGGTTCCGACAATGTGGACAGACAGCATTATAATCCTCAGTAACATGCTATTTGGTGCAATTATAAGTAGAGCAGTCTCATCCGACGACGTTTATAATGTTGGAGATCATGGCTGAAGAATCTCTAAAGACAATAAGATGCTTGCGAACAGATACTATATATTACAAGACTGAAGGCAGCTAACAGAGTGAAAAGAAATCTCAAAATAGACAAAGTAAGATTTAGCAACGGATAACTGAACCTATAAACAAAAGGAAGCCGCTAAAAGGACAACTATAAACTGAAACATCCAATTTTATTATGTGTTGTAGCTCATTCTCTGCTTCACACAGCTCTTCTCCGCTTTACACGGCTCATGGAAGCACTTGTGGGAACTGTGCTCATGAAGGCACTTGTGAGAACTGTTTTCGACTCGAAAGATGCCTTCAGCAACTTCAGCGCCTGCAAAATGATAGGAGTTTACTAAGTACAAAGAAAATTTCACCAAACAGAAGAGGACACAGGAAAAGAAGAAGAGATAATTAACTTAATTGATTACCTCTTCCATTCCTAAATTTACTACTTTCTCCTCTAGTACTCCAACATCCTTAACATTAAACTTGTTGAGAAGGGCAATGCTAGAAATGGCGGACATAGGCTTAACCACTAAGTCATCCATAACCATGTATGTCGCCATCTCCTTCACAAACCCCCCTGTAGCTGCGATAGCTTTCTTCACTACCCGTGGAGCAACATATGTTAACCTTCTTGTCATCGTACACCTCCCACAATCTGGACAGACAGCACTAGGGTCATCAGAAACTTTTGCGTGATGCAAAGAGTAGCTACATCCATAAAAATTCCTTTGAGCAACTGAAGAAATTCCAACTGGAGACTTGGGTTTTAGAAGAGCCCTTTGGGTACTCGGAACGTCATTAAGCAATAGAAAAGGAACTGAAGAGATATTCCCAACTGAAGATTTGGGTTATAAAAGGATATCCTTGCATTGGTTCGATTGGACATAGGTATCCTTCAGATTTTCTACGCTTTCGTAGAGGTTAGTCAAGGATCCACTCATTCCTTTCTCCTTAAGAAGCTTAGTTACAGTGCCCACAGGCAATGTGAGAATGTGAAAGAGGAAATCGACAGTCCTTTTCTGCCTCAGCAAATAGAACTTTGCGGGCCTTGGTGTCAATCAACAGCTTCAAGCTTAGTTTGGAATCTGAATTCGTCATTTTGGTTGGCTGATAACTGCTGCAAGTTTTGTTCTTGAGAAGTAGATTTACACCAAACCCCCCCAGCAAATCTCATGTGCTCTGGATGTTGAGGACCTACACTTTGTCAAAACACAAACACAGTGAAGAAAGAGAGCTAAAACAGAAGGAACAAGTTAAGCTCTGTAATGAGATTTCCATAACTTTCTTTGAGTCCCTTTTCAATCCTTTTATATGGGAAAAATTACAGCTAGTGAGTAATTACAAATGCAGCAACTATATGATATATAATTGGAATCCAAATTGTGGTTACAAGAGGCAAGAGTTAGGATAGGTCCTAAAAAAAATGGAAAAATCAAGGAGTTTGCTATGAAATGCACAACATATCTGAAAATAGTCATATTTTAAAACGTGAAGAACTTGAGAGAGTACTACAATAAAGTTCCCATTGCTCACGCACACCAAAGAGAAAGAAAATCGTTTTCTTTGAGTCATTTGGTTGCAGTATGGAACCAAAATAACATTCTAAACTCTTATTACTATACAGATATACTCTGTCAAAACTACATTCTACATCCTTAACCCTTATAGGAGTAAAATACCTTCAAAGTTACATTTTATTACAGGTGACCACTCAACTTTTATTTTAATCAAGCAAAGTCCCGAAACTATTTTTTGTAACCAACAAAAAAAAAAAAAAAAAAGAGATCACTCAATTTTGCCTAACTATCATAGAAAGTCGCTAAAGTATTTTTCTTAACAAAAAAATCATCAAACTTTGCCCAAGTATCACAGAAAGTTAAGAAGTAATTTTGTAACCAAAAAGTCATTCAACTCTGCCTAAGTATTATATAAAATGTTTCTTTTGCTTCCTCCCAATGACTTTCGGTGATACTTAGGCAAAGTTGGGTGACTTTTGACTCCATTTGCATCAATTAGGTAAGTGATTTTTGTGATACTTCAGTAAAGCTGAGTGATAATTTTTTTCGTTAAAAATAAATAAATTGTGACTCTAATGCAAAATTGAGTGATAATGGAGTATTAAATTAACCCTTGCTTCTTCAGTGCTCATGAGATATGGAGCTTAGAATTGCTAGGATATATAGAACTACAATATATAATGCGATGATTACACAAAATGTTATAGATTACACAAGCATCAGGAGTCTAATTCAGGGCTAACGATCACGTGAATGGCCAATTTTTAATTCTACTGAGCCAACTTAACTTGTATTTCATAATATCCAAAATTCTGAACCTGAGAAGCTAGAATAAGGGTACTTGTAGAAACTTTAAAAATCAGTTTATGCCAATTCTACATCTGAAAACTTACCTGCAAGTAGAAGGTGAAATATTGGAGAGAGATCTTGATTCTTGAACAGGAAACCCTACGTTCCGATGAAAACGAATGAGAGAGAGAAGAGTCTACTCAGAAAGTGAAGAAGTTGTAGAACTGTACGAAGGATTATATACATTTTCTGCAATAAGAAACTGAATATACAGAAAAAATAAAATAATGAGTGGGCCTATGGGCCAGCCCACTAAGGTGGATCACCAACATTTGAAGAAGCATATGACTTGGGCAGGTCAGATTGAGAATCATGACCGCCAAGTGTAATACATCCCTTTGTTCAATATAAATAACATCACTTGTGGTTTATTTCAACAATGAAAGATTTTTTTTTACTATTTTAGCAGGTTAAGAAAATAAATAGATCCCACTAAATCAGGGATTTATTTTATTCCCTTCTTCCTTATTAAATATTTCTCTCTCATCTATATGGTAAAGAAAATATGAAAAATTTAATTTTTTTGGAGTTTAATTTTTTTTAATTATTTGGACATTTAGATCTATAAGCATGTATGAAGTAATGTAACTTAAATTCAGTAAATATTTATAAAACGTACATTGTATAACCACATATTTTTTATTTAATAATTTTATATTCTATTACATTTGAGTATAACAGATACAGATTCATCACATCTTTCTAGAATAAATTTAAAGATTTATGTTATTCTTTTAGTATAAATTTGTCATAATAAATTTAAGAATCCTTTATGCCATGATTTTCTCTTCCTTTTCACTATTTTCTCTACCTTTCACAAAATTCAATCACTAAATAAAATGAAAGTCTTTAAACGCGAAGCATTCATGAGTCATTTTTATACTTTATATATAATAGTAATACTATATAATATTTAAACAACTACAATGTGCTCTTAAATATATAACATCTATACAATAAATATGTAGTATATTTTATATTATAAAATTTAATATTTCGAATATACGTCGTGTACATTTATCATATTGAGAAAAAAGAATTATATACTATGTGTATCCAAATAAAATAATATTTTATACTAATAATATTTAATTTATACTTCATAATATACTTATTACATAAATATTAATGTATTATACAAATAATATAATATGTATAATATCTAAATATTATAAATATCACTTATTCATCCAAGCATTCACTATTATATAAGCATTCACATTTATCAATAAAATATAGCTATACCACCGAATAAAACGTTACCATAATTGAAATAGAGAGAAAGTATCAATAAAATAATAATTAATGACAATTTCATTATTAGATGGTGTCACGACCCAAAATTTCACCACATGCGTCGTGATTACACATAGTCTCTAAGATTAGATAAGCCGATTTCTATTACATTTTGAAGCCATTTTATTTTTTAAAATCTAATAGCGGAAATAATTACAATACACAACCTCCCAAGACTGGTAGTACTGAGTCACGAACTCTAACTGAATACATGGAATGATCACCGAGACCGAATATACAATACTGTTTGATTATAAATTAACAGTACAATGAAATTAAAAGACTCCAAGGGACTGCGATGACCAAGCAGCTCTACCTTGAATCCTTATGATCGCGCTTTAACTCTGCTCAAGTCCGATATTATCAATACCTGGCTCTGCACAAAAATATGCAGAAGTGTAGAGTGAGCACACCACAGCGGTGCCCAGTAAGTATCAAGATTAACCTCAATGGAGTAGAGACGAGGTACAGTCAAGACACTCACTAGTCTAATAACCTGTGCAAAATAATAGGAAATAAATAATAATAAAGGCAGGATAAAACAACCAGTGATATGCACAACAGACAACAAGAACACCATTAATATCACCCAACAATTAATAAACACAATTACACCCAATTAAATTAAGCCCTTCAAATAAATGTCTTTCACATATTTCTTCCAAATAACTCTCTTTCAAATATAATTCTCTCAAATAATTATTTTTCAAATATAATTCTTTCAATAAATCTTTTCAAATACAATTTTCTCAAATAAATATCTTTCAAAATACAATTCTTTTATATGATACTTTCTAAGTAAAAATCCTTTCAAATAAATATTTTGAATATAATTCTTTCAATTAAAAAGTCATCATGTGACACCTCATTTCAAAATCATCAAAATACGGGTCTCAGCCCATTTTCATATTTTCACGGCACCTCGTGCCCATAATTTAATCATCACATTTGCCTGACACCTCGTGCCCTCATTTCATATCACAACTGCACGGACAATTCACGTGCCAAATATCATTATCATTTCATCACAGCACCTCGTGCCCACATTTTATATCACAACTGCATGGACAATTCATGTGTCAATATCCCCATTTCATATCACAATTCACGGCACCTCGTGCCCACATTTTATTTTATAAACCGCCTGGCAATAGCCACAGGCTCCCAATTTCAACAAAATCAGATTATTATCAATTTACTAACAACAAGACAAGTTGCACAAGGTATAAAAATAAACACAAGAAAATCACAACATCACATAAAAATTTTCAATACCACAACCCCACATCATCACATATCGTCCCTAACAATAGCCACCCTTATCGCTCATATTGCCACACTTATCGCTCCTATAGCCACCCTTATCGCTCCGCCCAGACAATATCAATAGCCACCCTTATCGCTCCGCCCTGACAATATCAATAGCCAACAAACACAATAGTGAAATGCCACTCTTATAACCACATAATATCAACGGTGAAATGCCACCCTTATCTCCCCAAAATAACAACTCACACAGCACAATAATTTACACGGAAAATTATCACAACAACATAACAAAAATCAATTCATATCACAATTTGCCCAATGGCCACAACCAGATTTCAAAGCTACAAACAAGTCAATTAATTTTACAGCAAATAGCCAAATGCTCCACACAATGTGTACAACACCCAAAAATAATCAATAGAGATAGAAATTACTCAACATAAAGCAAAGTCTTCATAAAAGATCAAATTTTCAATAATTATATAAACACCTCTTCTTAAGCTCGTTTAATTAATTATTTGCAGAGGAAAAAATTAAAAATGAAATTAAATTCCAATAATTATCAAGACAGCAAATTCACGAAATTTCATAAATAATCAAATAACAATCACATCACATTGTCATATAACAACAGAGTCAACAACAAGAGTTTAGGCACGACAAGTAGATGATAAAATATATGCCAACAATTATCCAATTTACTACACAATATGCTCAAGACTTTAACTCAATAAAATTTGCACATATAAACCAAGTACGTACTCGTCACCTCGCGTACATGGTTTTCAATTACCCAAGTTGCACATAAGACTCAATGCCTAAGAAAAATTTTCTCCACTCGAGGTTAAGCAAGACACTTACTTTTTTGAAGTTAGGCCGATATTCCAAAATAGCCTTCTTGCTTGAATTGACCTCCGGACAGCTCAAATCTATCCAAATTAATTGTATAACTTTATTAAGTTTCATCGAAAATAATTCCGGATAATAATACGTCGACTTAAAATTTTATTCCAAAAAGTCAATAAAAGTCAACGCGAGACCCGCCTCTCAGAACCCGACATAATTTTCATGAAATCCGAACACCCATTCTGATACGAGTTCAACCATACCAATTTTATCGAATTCCAATAACAAATCGACCTCTAAATCTTAAATTTGAACCAAGAGGGTTTTCTAAATTTTTCAACCCAATTCACTAATTTAGTGATAAAAATAACAATAGATTCATGTAATTTAACCAAAATCAAGTTAGAAATTCTTACCCCAATGTTTTTCGTGAAAAACTCTCGAACAATCGCCTCACCCGAGCTTCCTTGGTCCAAAAATGGAAGAATGACACGAATTTGGACTTTATTCTGCTGCCCGGGGGTTTGTTCTTCGCGTTCGCGAAGAACAAATTCTTCAAAAGTGATTTTCAAATTCTTCTCAGACAGCCTTTAGTATAATAGTCATAACTATTTATACAAAACTCCAAATGATGAATGATTTGACTTTCTGAAAACTAGACTCCAAGAGCTATAACTTTTATTTGTTGTTCATCTCCCAATACCTTATAGATTACGAGATATAAGCTTCCAAAGTCAGCCCTGTGTAACAGAGATTTCTAAACTCTTCCCGGATAGCCTATAGTATATCTATCATAACATTTTGTACACAACTCCAAATGACAAATGGTTTATCTTTCTGAAAACTAGACACAAAGGGCTACAACTTTTATTTTTGGATCATCTCCAATTTCCTTATAGATTGCAATATATGAGCCTCTAAAGTCAGACGACGAACAACAAAATTTCCTTCTTCGCGAACGCGAAGAACAAAGTCCTAACAGCAAAATCCTTCCTCGCAAACGCGAAGAACAACACCAGAACCACCAACCAACAGCATCAAAATACCCTAACTTGGTCCGAAACCACCCCGAATCAAATCCGGGGCCCCCGGGACCCCGTCTAATCATACCAACCAGTCCCAATACATAACACGAACCTGTTCGAGGTCTCAAATCACATCAAACAACATTAAAGCCACGAACCATACCCCAATTCAAGCTTAATGAACTTTGAAATTTCAAATTCTATATCTTGTGTCGAAACACATCAAATCAATCTGGAATGACTTCAAATTTTGCAACAAGTCATAATTGACATAACGAAGCTATTCCAATTTCCAGAATCGGATTTCGGCCCCGATATCAAAAAGTCAACCCCCCGGTCAAACTTCCCAAAAATTTATTTTTCGCCACTTCAAGCCAAATTCCTCAACGGACCTCCAAATAATTTTCCGGACACGCTCCTAAGTCCATAATCACCATACGGAGCTATTGACATCATCAAAATTTTATTCCGGAGTCGTCTTCACACAGTTCTGACTACGGTAAAAATCCTAAGACTTAAGGTTCCATCTCAGGGACTAAGTGTCCCAAATCTCTCCGAATCATCCGTAAACCCAACTCGACCACACACGCGGGTCATAATACATATTGCGAGGCTGCTCAAGACCTTAAGTCACTGAACGGGGCGTAAATTCTTAAAACGACAAGTCAGGTCGTTACATTCTCCACCTCTTAAACAAACGTTTGTCCTCGAACGTGCTAAGAATCTTTCTGAGGACTTTAAATTACTGAGTATATTCTTGCACACATACTTGTGAGTGATTTTACATTCCCGTAATTTAACACGGGTCCGACAACACCATCTCAATTGGCATTATTTTTTTTCTCCATTCTTATAAGCTTTAAAGCAAAATCCCTAACTCTCCAATCATTTCCAAAAATGCCTGAATTCTCACAACAACGCACAGCATTAGTCTCAACTAGCTATAGCAACTCGTGCCTATGCACATATAAATTTCCTCAATAGTGTTGAAGTAACTCAAAACTTTCTCTAGGGTGCTATATTATTCCCCGCTTAGGATCATTCACCCTCAAACACATAACATATTTATCTCTTCTTTTGCAAATTCTCAATCCTCCAAATTTTACTATCTCCCAAATTTTTCAGAAATTTCGGCAAAGTCTCCCCTGTAATTGGGCCTATCCACCTGCCAGAGTAACGCCCAAACAACTCCTAACAACATATCCACAATCCAACAAAATATCACAGAGTATATATCAATAACATTAATCTCAGCATTGCCTGATCATAATGATATCAGGACATGAAGCACATCATATGTATGCTCATCACCACAGCTCTGGTCTTAAAAGCTGTTCATAATTAATTCCAACATCATCAATTAATCTCATATTAATCATCACCTCGTTTTGAATTTTCACAACATTGACAACAGAACGTGAGGCATGAAGACCTCATGATTACTTACTCGGATTAATGAGTCACATTTAACGCCATCTGGGCACTCACCTCATAGGCTAAAACTCAATATTTACAACACAAAAATGGATGAATATGAACAGAAAATATACAAGCATTATCAAATAAGCCTAACAGGCATGACTCCATATTAATATTATTACACAAATTAAATTTCACAATGGAGAATTTTAAACTCATAAACATTTCACCACAAGGACCTCGTCCTTATATAACTTACATCGCGGCTTGCAGCCCGGTTTAAATATTTCACATCATATATAAAATTCGAGGATCTCGTCCTCAACTCCGAGTCACAAGTATTTTGTACATTGTGCCAACTAAAATTTTCACTTTTCTTTCTTCTTTTCAATATATTTCATAAATAATTTTCACAACATATAATGAACCATAATACCGGTAGGGCGTATAATTCATAAAAATTGAAATCAATTATTCTGAAACGCATTAAACCCACTGTATCGAATAATAAAATTTTGCTTTTGGACTTATAGCCCTCAATGGTGCACAAAAATAAAATGATAGACACAGGCTCACATCTCTAAATCTCCCAACAGGGATACACATATAAGCGGGTCACAAATTTACGAAGCTCACCCATAAGTGGAGCATAATAAGAGGATTTACCTCAATATTCAGAACCGAATCAAATTAAGGAAAATATCCTTTTATAATAAAAATCAGGATCGCACCTGTAATGACACCATCTGGTGTATTGGCCTCAGCTAAATCATAGTGATTATATCAACGGGTCGGGCCTCCACCTCTTAGGCACCCACTACCCGCCTGTCCTCCACATCTAGCTGATTTTGCACGTGGAGTATTAACTGGAATAAAGCTTGTAGCTGGAGTGTTCTGATGAAATACACCCCTCCCAAGTCTGGGACAATCTCTCATGATATGCCTAGTATCCCCACACTTATAACAACCACTTTAAGGTCGCGACTGCTCGTATTGAGTCTGTGCCGGATAACTGGAATAACCACTGTAAGAATCTCGTATCGGTGGTGCACTATAAACTAGATCACCTCCAGTAATCTGATGTGCGGACTGAGCTGACCGACTGCTCGAACCTCCGCTATAATGGGTTCTAGCTGAAGAGTAAAATCCACTGAACCCTCAAGATCTTCGAGACCTTTTGGCCTCCTTAGACTCCCTTTCCTCGCCTAAAACACCCTCAATCTTCCTTGCAATCTCCACTACTCGCTGAAATGAAGCATCAGTTTGCAATTCTCGAGCCATGCATATTTTAATATCATAATCGAGCCCCTCAATGAATCTGTGGACCCGCTCTCTGATTGTAGGAACCAAGATAGGTGCATGACGAGCTAACTCACTGAACCTGATGGCATATTCTGACACTATCATAGTGCCCTGACGTAACCGTTCAAACTCTGTGCACCACACATCTCTGAGAGTTTGGGGAACAAACTCTTTCAAGAATATTTTCGAAAATTGAGCCCAAGTTGGTGGTGTTGCATCGGCTGGTCTACCTTCTTCATAGATTTGCCACCACCGATACGCTGCACCTGACAGTTGAAATGTAGTAAAGGTAACTCTGCTCACCTCCACAATACCCATGGTGTGGAGAATACGGTGACAATTTTCTAGAAATTCTTGGGCATCCTCTGTAGCTGTGCCACTGAAAGTTGGTGGACTATACCTCTTAAACCTTTCAAGTCTCTTTTGTTCTTCTTTTGATGCCTCGGTCCCGACCTCAGGCCAAACCGGAATTACAGGTTGTACCGATACTACACCCGAAACCTGACCAACGTGAACCTGCAGCTCTGGAGTTGTGATAGAAGTATGAGCTACTCCCCCAATCTGCGGAATATTTGGTGCAACAGAGATCAATCACACCTGAGTTAATGTACCAAACATACTCAGGAAATGTGCCAAAGTCTCCTGAAGTCCGGGGGTAATAACATGTGCTTCTGGTACCTGTCTCCCAACTGGAGCTACTAGTGGCTCCTCAACTGTTGTTCTGATAGGTGCTCTAGTCGTAGCACGTGCCCTTCCCCGGCCTCTACCTTAGCCCCGGCTTCTTGCAGCCCTAGCAGTATGTGCAGATGCCTGCTCAGCTAACCTAGTAGCACGTGTCCTCACCATCTGTGAGAGAATGGAGATACAAGGTTCAAATTCCAAATTCAACAAATTCTGCATGACATGAATGAAAGAAATGGAAATTTCCTAACAGTTCTTTAGCCTTTCGAAGATAAGTACAGACGTCTCCGTACCGATCCGCAAGACTCTACTAGACTCGTTCGTGACTCGTAGAACCTATGAACCTAGAGCTCTGATACCAACTTATCACGACCCAAAATCCCACCACATGCGTTGTGATGGCACCTAGTCTCTAAGACTAGGTAAGTCGATTTATATTACATTTTGAAGCCATTTTATTTTTTAAAATCTAACATCGGAAATAATTACAATATACAACCTCCCAAGACTGGTAGTACTGAGTCACGAACTCTAATTGAATACATGGAATGATCACCAAGACCGAATATACAATACTGTTTGATTACAAATTAACAGTACAATGAAATGAAAAGACTCCAAGGGACTGCGACGGCCAAACAGCTCTACCTTGAATCCTTATGATCGCGCTTTAACTCTGCTCAAGTCTGATATTATCAATACCTGGCTCTGCACAAAAATGTGCAGAAGTGTAGAGTGAGCACACCACAGCGGTGCCCAGTAAGTATCAAGATTAACCTCAATGGAGTAGAGACGAGGTACAGTCAAGACATTCACTAGTCTAATAACCTGTGCAATATAATATAAAAAATAATAGGAAACAAATAATAATAAAGGCAGGATAAAACAACCAGTGATATGCACAACAGACAACAAGAACACCATTAATATCACTCAACAATTAATAAACACAATTACACCCAATTAAATCAAGCCCTTCAAATAAATGTCTTTCACATAGTTTTTCTAGATAACTCTCTTTCAAATATAATTCTCTCAAATAATTATTTTTCAAATATAATTCTTTCAATAAATTTTTTCAAATACAATTTCCTCAAATAAATATCTTTAAAAATACAATTCTTTTATATGATACTTTCTAAGTAAAAATCCTTTCAAATAAATATTTTAAATATAATTCTTTCAATTAAAAAGTCACCATGTGATACCTCATTTCGAAATCATCAAAATACGGGTCTCAACCCATTTTTATATTTTTCGTAAATACGGGTCTCAGCCCATTTTTATATTTCCACGGCACCTCGTGCCCATAATTTAATCATCACATTTGCCTGACACCTCGTGCCCTCATTTCATATCACAACTGCACGGACAATTCACATGCCAAATATCATTATCATTTCATCACAGCACCTCGTGCCCACATTTTATATCACAACTGCACGGACAATTGACGTGCCAATATCCCCATTTCATATCACAATTCACGGCACCTCGTGCCCACATTTTATTTTATAAACCGTCTGGCAATAGCCGCAGGCTCCCAATTTCAACAAAATCAGATTATTATCAATTTACTAACAACAAGACAAGTTGCACAAGGTATAAAAATAAACACAAGAAAATCACAACATCACATGAAAATTTAAAAATACCACAACCCCACATCATCACATATTGTCCCTGACAATAGCCACCCTTATCGCTCTTATTGCCACCCTTATCGCTCCTATAGTTACCCTCATCTCTCCGCTCAGACAATATCAATAGCCACCCTTATCGCTCCTATTGCCACTCTTATCGCTCCTATAGCTACCCTTATCACTCCGCCCAGACAATATCAATAGCCAATAAACACAACAGTAAAATGCCACCCTTATAACCACATAATATCAACGGTGAAATGCCACCCTTATCTCCCCAAAATAACAACTCACACAACACAACAATTTACACGGAAAATTATCATAACAACATAAAAATCAATTCATATCACAATTTGCCTTTCAAAGCTACAACCAAGTCAATTAATGTCACAGCAAATAGCCAAATGCTCCACACAATGTGTACAACACCCAAAAACAATCAATAGAGATAGAAATTATTCAACATAATGCAAAGTCTTCATAAAAGATCAAATTTTCAATAATTATATAAACACCTCTTCTTAAGCTCATTTAATTAATTATTTGCAGAGGGGAAAATTCAAAATGAAATTAAATTCCAATAATTATCAAGACAGCAAATTCACGAAATTTCATAAATAATCAAATAACAATCACATTACATTGTCATATAACAACAGAGTCAACAATAAGGGTTTAGGCACGACAAGTAGATGATAAAATATATGCTAACAATTATCCAATTTACTACACAATATGCTCAAGACTTTAACTCAATAAAATTTGCACATATAAACCAAGTACGTACTCGTCACCTCGCGTACATGGTTTTCAATTACCCAAGTTGCACATAAAACTCAATGGCTAAGGGAAATTTCCCTCACTCGAGGTTAAGCAAGACACTTACCTTTTTGAAGTTAGGTCGATATCCCAAAATAGCCTTTTTGCTTGAATTGACCTCCGGACAGCTCAAATCTATCCAAATTAATTGTATAACTTCATTAAAATTTATCGAAAATAATTCCGGATAATAATACATCGACTTAAAATTTTGTTCCAAAAAGTCAATAAAAGTCAACGCGGGACCCGCCTCTCGGAACCCGACATAATTTTTATAAAATTCGAACACCCATTCCGATATGAGTTCAACCATACTAATTTTATCGAATTCCAATAACAAATCGACCTCCAAATCATAAATTTAAACCAAGAGGGTTTTCTAAATTTTTCAACCCAATTCACTAATTTAGTGATAAAAACAACAATAGATTCATGTAATTTAACCAAAATTAAGTTAGAAATTCTTACCCCCAATGTTTTTCATGAAAAACTCTCGAAAAATCGCCTCACCCGAGCTTCCTTGGTCCAAAAATGGAAGAATGACACGAATTTGGACTTTATTCTGCTGCCCGGGGGTTTGTTCTTCGCGTTCGCGAAGAACAAATTCTTCAAAAGTCATTTTCAAATTCTTCTCAGAAAGCCTTTAGTATAATGGTCATAACTTTTTATACAAAATTCCAAATGATGAATGATTTGACTTTCTGAAACCTAGACTCCAAGAGCTATAACTTTCATTTGTTATTCATCTCCCAATTCCTTATAAATTACGAGATATAAGCTTCCAAAGTCAACCATGTGCAACAGAGATT
Organism: Nicotiana tabacum; assembly: GCF_000715075.1. Taxonomy (NCBI): domain Eukaryota; kingdom Viridiplantae; phylum Streptophyta; class Magnoliopsida; order Solanales; family Solanaceae; genus Nicotiana; species Nicotiana tabacum. Next base: position 66,285,192 of record NC_134101.1, read on the forward strand.
TCCAAACTCTTCTCGGATAGCCTATAGTGTATCTACTATAACCTTTTATACACAACTCCAAATGATAAATGGTTTATTTTTTTGAAAACTAGACACAAAGGGCTACAACTTTTATTTTTGGATTATCTCCAAATTCCTTATAGATTGCAAGATATGAGCCTTTAAAGTCAGATGACGAACAGCAAAATTTCCTTCTTCGCGAACGCGAGAACCTCTTCGCGAACGCGAAGAACAAAGTCCTAACAGCAAAATCCTTTATCGCGAACGTGAAGAACAACACTAGAACCAGCAACCAGTAGCATCAAAACACCCAAACTTGGTCCGGAACCACCCCGAATCAAACTCGGGGCCCCCGGGACCCCGTCCAATCGTACCAACCAGTCCCAATACATAACACGAACCTGCTCGAGGCCTCAAATCAAATCAAACAACATCAAAGCCACGAATCATACCCCAATTCAAGCCTAATGAACTTTGAAATTTCAAATTCTATATCTTGTGCCGAAACACATCAAATCAATCTGGAATGACTTCAAATTTTGCACACAAGTCATAATTGACATAACGAAACTATTCCAATTTTCAGAATCGGATTTCGGCCCCGATATCAAAAAGTCAACCCCCCGGTCAAACTTATTAAAATTTATTTTTTGCCACATCAAGCCAAATTCCTCTACGGACCTCCAAATAATTTTTCGGACACGCTCCTAAGTACATAATCACCATACGGAGCTATTGACATCATCAAAATTCCATTCCGGAGTCGTCCTCACACAGTTCCGACTACGGTAAAAATTCTAAGACTTAAGGTTCCATCTGAGGGACTAAGTGTCCCAAATCTCTCTGAATCATCCGTAAATCCAACTCGACCACTGATCACGCCCAACTATGCCTTATAAAAAGGACTAAGCGGTCGTTGCAAATATATTCTGGCTAATAAGTCCGGAGTCGAATCCCACAGAGAACTAAGGCTTAGCTACAGTTGTTCAATATTACAAAGAAACACACAAGTTCAAATAATTTTCTAGTTATAAAGATTTGATTTTTATTTCTACTAATTAACTAGCAAATATTATAAAGCAGTAAAATTATCAACTAACATGGATGAAATTCTATACAAGACTAAGGAGGTCTAGAGTTGTGATTTTCCCTATTGTCGGAATCTTTTTCGCTACGTTTTCTACAAATTTGCCTAAGTCTTCTCTATCGACCATGAGCACTCTAACTGTTGTAACTCTCTCCCGAGTAATTACCACAATTTACTAGACATATTCTCCCGAATTACGCTATCTAGCATTAAGCACAGCTCACTCAGATCGCACCAAGGTTTCGTTATCCCTAAACCCACCTTTAAACCTCCGTATTGATCCCTCATATACGTTTAGAAGTGATGTTGTTCAACAACTACCTAAATATGTACTCTCTCCCGAGTAATACATACTAAATAGGCACAGCTAATTGAGGGCCCTTCAATCAACCACAAGAATAATATAGTTGAACAAATAGAGAAAATACTACGGCAAATCTATATTAACGTAACAAGAAAATCATCCTTCAATAGGTTCCATCAAAACCCTAGATTAGGAAGTTAGCTACTCATACTCATAATAACAATATCCCAAATATTTTGCATAATTAAAATACAGAGTAAAAATGAAAAGATGTAGAAATAGATGATTCTAACTCCTAAGAGGTGATTCCACCAGCTCTCCTTGCCTCTAGCTGCCCAAAAACGTGGTTGCTGATAGAACTTCTTTGGCTGCTGAAACCACCCCCTTCCAAGTGGTTTTTTAGGTCTATTTATATGTGTAGAAGAAACCCTAAACGTGTGGGCCGGGTCCTAGTCAAACCCGGAATGAATTAAGTCTTTAAAACTCGGATTGGACCTGGCGTTAGGCCTGGCGTCGCCAACCTAACGCCTGGAATTTGGCTGGCCTCGCCAGGCTAAAGCCTGGTTCAGCCTGGCCTTAGGTTGGCCTCGCCAGGTTAAAGCCTGGTCCAACCTGGCCTTAGGCTGGCCTCGCTAGGCTAAAGCCTGGTCCAGCGTGGCCTTAGGCTGGCCTCACCAGTCTCTCCTTTTCACTGTTCTCGAGCACACTTTCAACGTTTAAGTATCCCTTTTGCTCTACTTTCATCTCCAATTCACCTACACATAAAATAGACTCTATTATGCACAAATAAAGTGTAATTTATCATTAAAGCATGTAAAATGCAAGGCACATAATGTACGAAATTATGAAATTATAGCCACACATCAATACCCCACACTTACACATTGCTCGTCCTCGAGCAATCAAATTACACTTATAGATACGACATTTTTAAGCAATTCTCCTAACTCATTACACCAAGAATTTTTTAAAATAGTTTAAGCACACAAGTGTGACATCCTCGCCTCAAGATTCGACTCACAAATACCATGCCTTATTCACAATTCACTTACTTACTCCAACATGGATGTCAACAACATTACCTTTCCTTCATGAATCATGTGCCCTCATCCAATCAAAGAGCTTAGTTCCACACACAATGTATTTTAAGAACATAGGAACTCAAGATAGACAAAATTCACTCGCTCTCAGAAATAACATTCATATGCCACAAATGATGTACCATAGGTTTGCCCGTAGTGTAATACTCTACTAATCGAGTTCATTCAGTCTAAGATCAAGTAGGACTTTCATTAGTTGTAATGTAGGCTGCGGACCGGGTAGGATACATTTGGATATGAGTGACTACACCTCCCTTAAGTACTTTAATACATATACTTTAACACTCAAGCCCATACTTATGTCAAACCATAACTCCACCTTCACCTCAATATATATTAACTCCATATTTCTTTAAGCACAATTACATCAAGAGTCACCACTATCAAGGAATATTTTTCACAGCAATATAGCTAATTTTTCTTTTCTTTCTTTTTCAATTCAAGTGGCTCTAACTTTTTCAAAACAGTGCACCTTTCTCCTTATTTCATTAGTTCCACACCAAAACCGAACCAACCACCCACACTTTAACTTTTACAAAGTTCATAACAATTCAAGTGCTCATGAGAGGTGAAAAGGTTCAAATATATGGTCGATTAAAACAAAGGGGTACGACTTGTAATGTGGTTACCAAAGAAATATGATTATAGACTCAACGGGGTTAACTACGGTACATAACATTTAGGTGGGTAAACTTTATATATCTGGCTTAACAAAGAAACGCATATATCACTTCCTAGACTGAACAATACTACTATTTCGCTTTGCAAACACACGGGGCAAGTTCTAGACATCAAATACAATGCATAGAATACATACAAAACCTCACACAGACATGGCACATAACTCACTCAGAATTGGTTTCATCGTGACGCTTCAGTCAAAGCAGTTAAGCAAAATTAAGAATCTACGATTTAAGGTACTTATGCGAGAGTCAAAACCCGAGCCTAAGCGTCACAACCATAGTACTAACTATTCTCAAGGCATAACAAAGCTAAGAGATATTGCTTCAATTCAATTCATGGCACAATGGTTCCTATTCCTAAAAATAAATAAAACTAACTACACCCGGTTCAAACAAAACCCTTGGAAAAGAACCGCGGTACAAAGAAAAATCAAGGGGGAATTGCTACACTACCTAACAAAAGAAAATATTTTTGTTTTTTTCCTTTTGACTTAAATCCCTCAAGAAAATTGTCTAATAGATCCATCGTCGGGAAAAGTCCAATATTTTCTATTTTGTTCTCTAAAAAAATAAATAATATTCAATTAAACTACACAATTAAAATAGCATAGAAAGTCACCTAGACAATCTCCCCACCCCACACTTAAAATTATGCATTTTCCCCAATGCACACCATAACTAATAAGAGGGTAAAAGAGACTCTCTCGTAGGCCAAAGGCCGAAGCACTAGCAACTCATGGGGTACTCAGACTTTTCCCAGGCTTGGTCCTTCGTGCGGGTACCTCACACTTAGTTCCAACCATCTGGTTTGCTGTTGCATCCTTCCAATAGCTTTGCTTTCCATGCTCCTAGAAAAGCAAAAATCAACACTACAAAAATAATAAATAAAAAATAAAATAAAGCAGTAAAGCTGGGTTTCCCAACAAGCGCTTGATTTAACGTCGCGGCACGACACGAATCACTTTCTGCCTCCACTTTGAACCTATGAATTGGACCCCAAGTTTTGATTCTGCTCTATGATCATGCTCCTGGGGTGGTGGAATGAATCTGACTGGCCCAATAAAACAATGTAGTATTCTGCACTTCTTGGCCTTTAGATGAGATGTGTATTCCCGACTTTCTGGCAAGAAGCATTTCAGAATGTAGGCGCCTTGTTCCTCATTCCTTGACTCCTCAAGTGGCTCGGATGACTCTATTTCTATATCATCATCCAAACACAATGTGAAAAAATGCTTGGAGTGTGGAACAATGCGTTCAACTACATGAGCATTGGGACTGTCTACATCCTCAACACTAATGACACTAGAGTCAACTAAATATGTATCTTCAATGTCCTTGCTTGACTCTAGTATCTCTTCTACAACATCGGCATCATCAAATTCTAGTTGGTTGGTTTGGTCAAATTCTACTCTCAACTCCTCCATTATAATGGCAATTTCTGCAGCCCATTCATGCTCTTCTTGGTTATTATCCACAATGTAAGCTTGTTGCACTTTACAAGGTTCACTTAGTTTATTAGCTTGAGCTTTCAAATTGTGAATAGTTACCTCTTGCCTTTGTATCTGCAGTAATTTCTCATCATATTGTTCCATGAGGACCTTTAACATATCTTCGATCTTTTTCAGGTCAGCTTCCCAAGATTCTTTGTTCTTATTCACTTCACATGAAAATGTAGAACCATTAAAGTAAGGGGTTGGGGGAGTATAAGACATATAAGCACAACCATGAAAGTGACCATCTTGACCACCACACATATCACACACATTCCACACATAAGATTGAATTGGTGCACATAACTCGCTCTCAGGAATATTTTGTTAATTTTTCCATGGGTGGTTTCCTCCACAATATGCATAAGGAGGATTAAAAGTAGAATTACCAACATCAAAACTGTCATAATTCCAAGATGCCATGTTTCTAAAATTAACAAGTAAAACAAAAAAATAAAAATAAAAAATCAAATACAAGAAAGCAAAAATAAAAGTTCAAACTTGCAACCTAGCAATATATACACCTACAGCTAAACCGTTAGTTCCCCAGCAACGGCGCCAAAATTTGATCACGTCCAACTATACCTTATAAAAAGGACTAAGCGGTCGTTGCAAATATATTCCGGCTAATAAGTCTGGAGTCGAATCCCACAGAGAACTAAGGCTTAGCTACAGTTGTTCAATATTGCAAAGAAATACAAGTTCAAATAATTTTCTAGTTATAAAGATTTGATTTTTATTTCTACTAATTAACTAGCAAATATTATAAAGCAGTAAAATTATCAACTAACATGGATGAAATTCTATACAAGACTAAGGAGGTCTAGAGTTGTGATTTTCCCTATTGTCGGAATCTTTTCCGCTACGTTTTCTATAAATTTGCCTAAGTCTTCTCTATCGACTATGAGCACTCTAACTCTCGTAACTCTCTCCCGAGTAATTACCACAATTTACTAGACATATTCTCCCGAAATTACACTAGCTAGCATTAAGCACAGCTCACTCAGATCGCACCAAGGTTTCGTTATCCTTAAACCCACCTTTAAATCTCCGTATTGATCCCTCATATACGTTTAGGAGTGATGTTGTTCAACAACTACCTAAATATGTACTCTCTCCCGAGTAATACATACTAAATAGGCACAGCTAATTGAGGACCCTTCAATCAACCACAAGAATTATATAGTTGAACAAATAGAGAAAATACTACAGCAAATCTATATTAACGTAACAAGAAAATCATCCTTCAATAGGTTCCATCAAAACCCTAGATTAGGAAGTTAGCTACTCATACTCATAGTAACAATATCCCAAATATTTTGCATAATTAAAATATAGAGTAAAGATGAAAAGATGTAGAAATAGATGATTCTAACTCCCAAGAGGTGATTCCACCAGCTCTCCTTGCCTCTAGCTGCCCAAAAACGTGGCTGCTGATAGAACTTCTTTGGCTGCTGAAATCACCCCCTTCCAAGTGGTGTTTTAGGTCTATTTATATATGTAGAAGAAACCCTAAACGTGCGGGTCGGGTCCTAGTCAAACCCGGAATGAATTAAGTCTTCAAAACTCGGATTGGACCTGGCATTAGGCCTGGCGTCGCCAGCCTAACGCCTGGAATTTGGCTGGCCTCGCCAGGCTAAAGCCTGGTCCAGCCTGGCCTTAGGCTGGCCTCGCCAGGCTAAAGCCTGGTCCAACCTGGCCTTAGGCTGGCCTCGCTAGGCTAAAGCCTGGTCTCTTCTTTTCACTGTTCTCGAGCACACTTTCAACGTTTAAGTATCCCTTTTGCTCTACTTTCATCTCCAATTCACCTACACATAAAATAGACTCCATTATGCACAAATAAAGTATAATTTATCATTAAAGCATGTAAAATGCAAGGCACATCATGTACGAAACTATAAAATTATAGCCACACATCAACCACATACGCGGGTCATAATACATATTGCGAGGCTGCTCAAGACCTTAAGTCACTGAACGGGGCGTAAATTCTTAAAACGACAAGTCGGGTCGTTACAGATAGGAAACTGAAACCCTTTGATTTTATATTTAAGGAATGAACACTTTAGATGCGTGATTGTAGGTAAGGGTTTAAAGCTTTCTGCTAGGAATATAATTATTTAGTTGTCTTGTATATAAAATACTTATTGTTGCTACGTTTGTGAAAAAATTTCTTAAATTTTGCTTATTTATGTTTTTTGTCCTAGTTCAATTGCTCTAGCTTCTTAGATATTCAGTGGCATCTTAATCCATAACTAGCTAATTTGCCCGCACTTCTCGTGGTCCTTCAGATTGATTACATTAAAATTTTATTGGCATCCTCATACTTTTATTCAAATAATATCATATTTGTATCTCAAGAGCATTCAATGAATTATCAGGGAAATAGTACTCTTTAAAAAATCTTATCTTTTGCATATTCTCCGACCGCAACATTATCAATGTACCTTACTAATCTAATTAACTGGGATTTGTATTGGATAAGCCCTTTGTAAAACCCTCCCTATCAACTACCAAGAAGTTTTCCACTGCAAATAAAAATTAAATGTAAACTTTAGTTTTTATATTATATATATATATATATATATATATATATATATATATATATATATATATATATATATATATATATATATATATAATATTTTTTAAAATATGATATTATATTAATTTTAAGAATATTATATATAGAAAGAAATCAACTAACATGTGTTACTGGTTGCATAAAAAATTAAAGATAAGTTTACGTTAAGAAATGGACTGATCAATAATTTACCTCAAAGACAAAACAAAATCAAATATAACGTAGAATTTCTCTCCAATTATATACTCAAACAATTCGTATAACAGTAAAAGACAAATATAAAATTTTTCCTCAAGTTTTCAATAACATAATTAAAGTTCCTTTCTCAACTCTTCCCCTAAATAATACCCCAAACATGGCAAGCAAGCTAGATAATTTGTAACATTAAAATATAAAACTGAGAATAGTGTGCATCACCAAGTTAATTTTTTCCGCCGTTTCCATGCATATCCTCTTTTTCAGCGCCTGCACATTTGGTAATTTTCATAGAAATCACATTCTCAGAAAATTGAGTCAGAATGAAGGAATATCTTGAAATTGATCTTATCTTTGTAAAAATCATATGGCAATTTGAGATTAAACAACGCTTACATAAATGAGAGATAGAGGAAATACATAGCGATGAAAGACGGAGAAGATCATGGGATGAAAGGAAGGGTTACGGTCGTCGATACATCAACTTTCAGTAAGATCAAAACTATAGAATTGCAGTGCATAGCGGTTACCTGTTAACAAATATCTGCAAGAAGAAAAAATAAAGCAAAAGCAGAAAGTAATTAACAAATGTTATGTAATATTTAATGAAGGGGTGTGACTTTGAGTTTTTAACAATTAAAATTGGAGAAAACCCCAAAATAAGTAGGAAAAAGATAAATGTAATTCCTAACATTTGAGACATGCCACATCACCTTTTTCATTCCCATAAATATATATATTAAACCTTTAAAAATTCTCCACAAAAAAAAAAAAAAGAATATACACCTCAATTGAGGCAATGACCTACTCCCTCTATGACACAATTTTCTTATTATTTTTTCCACAAATAATGATATTTTTGAATTTGAAAATATTTAACTATAAACTTTTTATTTTACACATAATGAGAAGCTTTATAGCCACACAAATGTTATGTAATATTTAAGACCACAAGTTAAGTCTTTCTTTGTTACTTATACTATGTACCGAGTCAAACTGTGTTTTATCATACTATATTATATGTGTGAAGACTTTTGGGTAAAGTTATTTTACTAAAATATCCTTCAAAAGCTAAACGACCATTTTACCCTTCAGTTTAAAAATACTCCTTTAACATTGTTGAATAAAAATGTAATTATACATGATAATGAATACCAAAGATAAAATTGAGCACATTTATTGTATATACAAGCTTTAGACATTTATTTTTAATGATAATGATAATAATCCTACGTTATCTCTCATTCTAATTTATTACTTGTGCAAATTTCTGAAGTTGAGTCATTATTCAATTACGATTCATAAGTACTGGCAAATCTTAACTATTGCTCAACATGAATATACAAGTAGAATACATAATGTATTTGGCATTTAACTGATCGGTGAAGGTTATTAATTATCCATAATTGGCTGTTCACTTGACCATTTAATTTCTTTATTATAAGTTTATATTTATAATTTATTGTAGCTCTTTGCTAGATTTGTAGACTACTTCACATCCTTGTTATCTTCTTTTATAGATATTGACTTATGTTATGGAGCATATCGGCAATCTATTTTACAAGGAACATATTTTGTTGAATTTTAATTAAAAAGTTCAAAGTATGCTGCTCAATGTCTCAAAGGAGCACCCCCATGGTTATTGGTCACAGTGAAAAAAGCTACTTGGGTGGAAGTGACATATACTAAAATATTTTAACCTAGATTCAATTGGATAAGATATGTGTAAATTGGTATCTTCTTTTTGGGATCTTTAACAGATATCCACAAAAGATCTTTAGAAAATTATTCATTAAATTTTTCTATTACTAGATATTGACGGTCTCATAAATTTTATCCTCTTAGACTTTTAATCTATATTGTTCACCCACAGCCTGACGCAAAGTATATATTGAATTCATTAAAAAAAAAAGTATTGGGAGATCGTCATAAAAAAATAAAGAAATGCCTTTGAGTGGCACTAGATGTTTTTGACCCCATAGATCAACTGACTTACCTCTAATGGTGTTATTGATTAGGTACGTCAGTAATTAATACGACACATCTTTCTATGCTCAATGATATTCTCCTACGTACCATTTGAAAAAAGATAATGGACGACTTTTATGAATTAATTTATCAAAATAATAAATCAAACATGACAATCTTTTTCTTCTTTTGAGACATGCTTTGGTCCTCAATCCTTTTTTTCCAGAATTTTGAATGCTCTTGGATAAATCAAACGTAGCTTAAGCTGCCATTGGTGGACATGCAATTTTTTTTTATTTAGTAGGCTTTTTTTAGCATTTAGTAGTTAGATTTATTTTCTTATACTTCAATTAATATTACCATCCATAAAAAGTTGGATAATTCTGTGGGGCAGGTTTTTCTTATATTGAATTAGCTAAATACAATTAAAGTCTATCATTTTCAAGAACTTGCAATTTTTATTTCTTTTGTAAATCATATATATATATATATATTCTTAGGTCTTTTTATGAAATGAATTTAATCAAAATACAACCTATGTTGAATCACTGATTATCTTATGATTAATATAATTTGGTTTAAAATACAAAATACGGTCATTATCAATGATGTAATTAACGGTGTGATATTCGTGGTGATTTTAGACAATGATAATGTTTATGAAGTACTTTATTAGTTTTCTTTTCTATATGAATTTATAATTTTGGTGGAAATTGAACTATTTAGTCATTAAATGTGTTTTTTGGATACTAGACTGATAAAATTAAGAAGAAAACGGTCCCTTCTCTTGAAAAACATTTACTACAATATTTGATTTTTATGCTGACCCAAGTTACATATATAACTACATTAATACACAACTCCTTATCAGTTTCTGATTTTTGGGATCGAAATTCACACAACAATAACATTATTGACATATAACTGTATTTCTCATAAGCAAAGGGAAAAATAAAAGGAAAGGAAAGGAAACATAACGGTATTTTATTCTTTATAAAATTTTAAGGCAGTGCACATGGTTAAGGGGCCTAAGTAAAGTATCAATAGGACTAGTGTCAGAAATTTAAAAAATGTATATTTTGGAGGGTAAAATTGAACAATCTTCTTAACGGAAAAACAAAATTGTTCAAAGTGAAGCTATTTCAAATTTCCCTCCTCTGAATTAACGGTAAATACAGAACTCTTCTAAACTTGGATTCAAGAATCAAGAACTGACTTTTCTATATCAACACTAATTCTCTTCTCTTTCCCATTTTGAGAAATCCCACCCATATTCTCTACTTTCTTGAGTTCTCCATCATCCATGTGTCTTTGATATTCTATTCCATTTTTATTTTTGTTGAAGTAAAGTTTTTCTGTAACTGGTCCACGAATTGAAACATATCTATTACGATCAGAGTTACTTCTTGATTGAGAAAGCAGATACAATGGGAATACTCTTTATAGTTGAATACAATAAAAATCCATTTCTCGAATACATGTTGTTTTTGCATTCTTCGAGCTGCATTCCTCGAGGATCACATTCTTAACGTATGGATTCTCGTTCTCTCATCATTTTTGCATATATCTATCATTAGTAGTACTTCATGTTGAATGTTCTGAGTTTTTCTTGCAATTCAATTTTGTTGTGATGACACTAAATGGTTCTGTGGGCTACAGACATTTTCTTTTAAACTCTACATTTAGGACAGAATCTTGAATTATTATTTTCTTGAATTGCACATAACTATTCGTTTAGGAAAACTATTTTTTATCTTTGATGAAATTGCTACTGATTTCATAAAGAGGATATGTAAGATTCAATTGCTTAATTTCAACAGCTTTTTGTCTTGTACATTTTGCAGGTGGCAGACACGAGTGGAGGGATCTTTAATAAAGTGTAAGTCTCACGATTCCATGCGATTTTGAATAAAGGGTATTTCAGATGATTTCAGCAACATGGTATTTGTTATTTGCAAGGTGTTAATTAATACAAATAAGTATTTATGTGGCAGGGAAAAGCTTATTTACTGGAATGATGATTTGCTTTATTTTAATGATGAACAAGTTGGAGACGCTAATGAACAGTATCATGACCAAGATGGAGGTAGTAATGGAAAGGATTATGACCAAGAAGCCGATGCAGATCAAGTGGCTGATGGAATAGATAATACGGATCATAATCCAGCCATATGAACCAACTATTGATGAAAATGCAGACATTGAGAACCCACTGAACATGCTAAACAGAATGTAGAACCAGCTTATTACGGATGTAGACACTTCCACTGAATGCACTCACTCGTTAGATTATCACTCTGGTACTACCGTTGTATATGCTGCTTAGTTTATCTTTAGTTTCTTGATGCAAGTCAGCTGTCAAGGATTCAAGCATTTGACAACAAGAATACTGATATTTCCTTGGATTTTGCTGGTTAAGATTACATCTATAAGAAACTTGGGTTTATCAGAGAGGATATTTCCTTAATTGCGACTGCTATACAATTGTCTGTCTCAACAAGTGGAGTTGCTTGACAATGAATGCTAGTGAACTTTAGTTTGTTTTTCTTTCAAAAATGTGGATGACTACTGTGGGGAAAGATGATGTTCCAGTATGTGGTGAAGTTAGATTTTAACAGATATGTTTGGAAATTGTGGATCTAATGGCTTTTACTCTCATCTTGGAGTTAATTTTATGAGCAGATATTTGTTCATTCCTGTTGCTTTCTGCATCTGAGGGCGCAGCATGTGCCACATGCTTGAACAAAGGTTAAAAACTATATTGTTATTTTGTAATATGGCAATGCTAGGTACGATTTAATTTGAAATCTCCAAATCTGCAACGTGGAGCATATTTACAGCTTTTTGAGTGGTGTGTTTGTTGAGTATAGTTTACTGAAATATGTTCAAGTTTCATTGCTCTAGTGGTGAACTATCCAGGAGTACACACTACCCGTTAAAAAAATAACTTAGTGAATAAGTATGGCGTCGCCCGGACTCGAACCGGAGACCTTCAGTGTGTTAGACTGACGTGATAACCAACTACACCACGACACCTTGGTGCTTTATCCAATGCTACATATTATATATATTATCTAATTGACTTAAATTATTACTGAAATTCAGAATCTGAAATAAGGTTTTATATTTTTTTTTTTATTTTAACTTTGCAGGAATCCAACCATTTTCTTACCAAAGCTGGAGACTCAAGTTATACTCAAATGTACAACTTTAAACGTGGTTTTAAATTATTTTGCAGGAATTTCCATCGTATTATTATCAAAGTTGAAGATAAAATCGAACTAATGCTTGTTAGATCATTTTAATCGAGACCTTCAAATTTAAACTTTGCAAGTGTCGCTCACTTAACTAGGTACTTGAGAAATTTAAGAGAACTATAATGAAAAGGAGACGGGTCCAAATATAACTGTATTTCTCATTAGTTAGTAAAGAAAAAAGGAAAAAGAAACACAATGGTATTTTATTCTTTAGTACCTTTTTAAGTAAGTGCATAAGGAGAAGGAGGCAAAGAAAAACGTCAACAAGACAGCAGAAATTTAAAATAATGTATAATTTAGAGGGTAAATTGTAAAATCTTCTCAAGAATAAAAGAAAAAGAAAATTTATCCCTAGTAAAGGTTGAACATTTGTTCAATTAATTTCGCGAAGCTATTTCAAAATTCCCTCCTCTCTGATTTAACGGTTTGAGCAGAGCTCTCTTCAAACTTGGATTCAAGAATCAAGAACTGAATTTTCTATATCAACATTCTCTTCTCATTCCCATTATATGCAGTCTTCTGCATTTCAGAATTATTAGGCATTCACTCCCTTATAAATCCCATCCACTTTTCACTTTCTTGAATTCTCATTGATCACCAAATTTCGTTCTTTATCAGGTTAGAAGCAGTCTATATTCCATTGATAAACTCGATTTTTCAGTAGTGCATCTTTGTTATTTCTATTCCATTTTTTATCTTTGTTGAAGTAATTTTTTTTCTGTAACAGGTCCAGGAGTTGAAACATATCTATTAGGAGTTGCTTCTTGATACAAAAAGTTAATACAATGGGAAGACTCTTTTTAGTTGAATGCGATATGAATCCATTTGTCAATTACATCCATTGTTGTATGTGCAGAACTCGAGTTGCATTTCTCGAGGATCGCATTTTTAACGTATGGATTCTCACTCTCTCTGCATCATTTTTTTCATATATACCAGTAGTAGTATTTTATGTTGAATGTTACGTTTTGGGACCCTGGAGTTGTGAGTTTTCCTTGCAATTCAGTATGAATTTGTTTGTGAACACACCAGATGGTTTTGTGGGCTACAGACATTTCCTTTTGATACTCTACATTTAGGACAATCTTTAATTAATTTCTGTTTAGTTGTACTTAACTATTCGTTTAGGAAAAACGATTTTGTATGTTTTGATGTAATCGCTACTGATTCCATAAAGACGATATGTAAGATTCAATCGCTTAATTTCATCAGCTATTTGTATCACGAGTTGTGATTAAGCATTGAATGAGTACTCATGCGTTGTTCTTTTATATTTCTTGACTAAGCACAGAACAGCTATAATGCTCAATTTTTTGTCTTGTACATTTTGCAGGTGTCATACTCGAGTGGAGGGATCTACCATAAAGTGTAAGTCTCCAAATTTCATGCAATTTTGAAAACTGGGTATCTACACATGCAATTTTTCTGCTGTCTATATGGCTACGTTGAATACCTTTATATACGCAGGTTTAATGTACAAGTACTGGACGACGAGAAATATCTTCGACTAGATAATGGATATACCTTAGCCGATGCTTACTGTGTCGGATGTGGAATGCTACTAGGGTGGAAATTTGTAAGATACTAATAACAAAGAGGATTTGATTTTCATTCTCTCTCTCTTTATATTTTTTCTTATACAGAATTTATTCCTTTCTCCAGATTAGAGTCGCCCAACCATCCATATACTGTAAAGAAGGAAGATTCTTGATGAAATTGTAAGTTTCTTACAAATATGCAAAATGCAACTCTATGCATATCGATCTGATAATGTTAATACAAATTAGTATATTTGTGGCAGGGACAAGCTTATTTACTGGAATAATGATGTTCCGATGAATAATGAAAATCAACTTGATGATGAACAAGGTGAAGGCGCTAATGAACAAGTTCCAAATGATCAAGATGGAGGCGCTAATGAACAGGCTCCTAATCAAGATGTTGATCAGCTGGCTGATGGAATGGATAACATTGATCTGAATCCAGTTATATGAACCAACTAATGATGAAAATGCAGACTTGTAACCACTGATCAAAATGTAGAAGCAGCTCATTATGAAAATAGAAACTTCCACTGAATGCACACACTAAAGCTCATATTCGTAATTGTGTGATATTCTTTCTTTGGTTTTGGTATTACAGTACATATTATTACTTCAGGTTGGACTAAAGCAATTCAAAATGTGAATATTTTCATCCAGAGTAAGCGTGAATATTCATAGTCATCTTGGTTTCTGTTGTCTCCTCTTTTACTAAGGATAGTGCTTGAGAAACTGTTTTAGTAATGACCACAAGCATATGGTCAAATTATTTCCAGTGCTCAAATAACACTGATTTGGGTTTTTCTGCTCTTTTGCAATTCAACAATTTCATGTATTTCAAAGGTGTAACCTTCTGAAATCTAAAGCTCAACAGTCAGTCGTTCGATAGGTGAATGTATGTAACTGTTGTTTCTGTTGTGGTTGTAGTTCATTGCTAAAAGTGTAGGGTGATTGTCCAGAGTTATCCTTTGTGATTTGATTTTCTATCAACATAACAGTTCTTCTGTAACACTGGTACTGCTAGTTTGTTTCTCTCTACTCCTCTCTCTGATTTATATCATCAGATTCTTGTGGGATTGGTATCTGCTCAAGTCTTCTTCTCACACCCACACACAGTTTTTGGATAAACTTAAGATACAAATCCTGTTATTTCTAAGGGTTCATGCTAATGTTGAGCCAAGGAGAAAATGAAGCAGAAACTTGATTTCTGATTCTAAAGATGCCAGCCTCAACAAGAGAAACCTCGTAATCCTTAAGTTTCAGCTTCAGTTCAAACTTTTAACTGCTGAGAAGTACGATTGAAAAGAATCAACAAAGAAATTAGTTAATCAGACGTTTAAGGTTGGTCCAATTCACATTTAGTTGGTTTTCCCCGTTTCATCTCTCATTAACATGCAAGGAAGGTTGTGAAACAGATTTCCTTTGCTATACCTTCAACTTTAAGAGGACAGCTTTCAGTTCTCCACCTTAAAAGTAAATAGTATTTGATCTAGTTATTTCAACTCTTGATCATTTACTAGCACAAGGCTCCTTAATTGCTCCCTATCCATATGTAATGGTGTAGCTTATGCTGAGGTTACTTAAGGCATCTTACTTCAAAAAGAGAAACAATTTCGTGCATAAAGCTTAAATTTAGTGAACCAAGAACAAGGGTCTCAAGATTTTGGACGAGCAGAGCATTTGACAACTCGGAAATGGAAATGGATAAAGCTTGAATTTACCAGTAAAATTTCTGTTTTTTGAACAATGTTGGTATTTATTAGGAATATCAATCAAATCAAGGTAAAAATAAAAAAAATTGGAGGATTGCACAGTCGTTTCAATCAATCAATTAACAACAACAACGAGCCAGAATATAACCATCGTAATTTCTAGAAATGAACTTTGTTCCTTGAATCTGCAATGAGAAATTACAATATCAAGACCTTAAGAAGAAGAACTAGAACAAAGCTGCTGAGAAACCAACAGAAATTTCCAGAAAATCTACAATTACTACCATTACACTAACCTAAAATCACAAACTAAACAACCTAACCACCAAATCCATAGAGAGTCCTGCCCTGCCTCTTGAGTGCGTAAACAACATCCATAGCAGTAACAGTTTTTCTCCTGGCGTGCTCAGTGTAGGTAACAGCATCACGAATCACGTTCTCTAGAAAGATCTTCAACACGCCACGTGTCTCCTCGTAGATCAACCCACTAATACGCTTCACACCTCCCCTACGAGCCAATCGCCGAATTGCGGGCTTCGTAATTCCCTGGATGTTATCCCTCAGCACCTTCCTGTGCCTCTTCGCTCCTCCCTTGCCCAATCCCTTGCCTCCCTTTCCACGACCAGACATTTTTACACAGAAATTTGAAGATAAAAGAAGCTTCTAGGGTTTTGGATTTGAATTGAAATGTATTCGGCGAGTATTGAAGTGACGGATGGTGCGTATTTATATTTGGTGGATTTCGTGGGCGGTTTGAAATGTGGCGGGGCTAAAATCGTAGCCGCTAAATTTTGGGGGATTTGGTTGTTAATCGACGGATAATAATGGTGATCCGTGTGAAAGGCGGAACCTGAATATGAGTCGTTGATTGAAATATGATCTACGGTGAGGAGTGCAGCTTTGTGTAGAGGTGCGGATTGTGCTTTTTCCACGAGACAAAAGAGGGTACTTTGGTGCGGTCGGAGAATATTAGTTTCTTCTTTTCATATTTTGCTTACGGAGAATTATTAACCGTAAAAGAGGACAATTTACTAGTGTTGTCAATTCATCGTTTCCTACTGAGAGCAGTTGTTTCTTTTTTTGGTAAATAAAATAAGAGCAGTTTATTATGCTAATAAATTATAGTAATCAAAACTCATCAGTGGTTAATATTTTCTTTTGAAAAGAATAATAATTAGTCTTAAAACTTTCCTAATTCGTTAGGTAAATTAAAAGTTAATCTTGTCAACTATAGGCATGTCAAAAGTTGGTAAAATTTTACCTAATTCGATATTTATACCAAATCAATGAAAACATAAAACATGCCTTCACAAATATTATTATCACTAAATTAAGTTAATTAATAAATATTTTTGCCTTAATTTATTACTTAATCATGATAAATTAGTATAGTTTAATGTAAATATCAAATAAAAGTAAGTTTTTAGCATAAAATGTTATTTGGTACAATGGTGAAATATCCGATGAGATTAGTTATCCCACCTTCTATATGGGATAACTAATCCCACCATTTAGTGTAAAAGTTATCACCGGATTAGCTGATGCCCCAAACCAAACATAGAATAAAGTTAATCACAAACTTTATTTCGAGATTATTATCCTTATATCATGTATCAAACAACCCCTAAAAGATCTAAGTCCTAATTATATAATGCATTTTGATGGGAAAATGTACTACGCATTTGTGCTAAAACTCCTCATCCAACAAATTATTTTTATTTAAACTTTTAAACATCCTTTAAATTAAAATAAAATAAATGAAATACTTTTGACGAAGTTTTTAAGTATATAACCTCTTTTCTTTTAAAAGGATGTTTTGAACTCACAACAAAAGAATGAAAAATACTAACTCCTTACATGAATTTTTAGCTACACAAGCACACAAAAGAAAAAATAAGCGACGCACTCCTCATCCAACAAATTATTTTTATTTAAACTTTTAAACATCTTTTAAATAAATATAGAAGGAATGAAATACTTTTAATGCAGTTTTTAAGTATATAACTCTTTCTTTTTTTTGGTGAAAAAACGGATATTTTGAACTCACAACAAAGGAATGAAAAATATTAACTCCTTACATGAATTTTTAGCTACACAAGCACACAAAAAATAAAAAATAAAAAACGACGCAGGCTAAATGCGGTAGAAATGACATGAGATAATCACTTTTGTGGCTTATATTTAAAAATCCAAATAATTTATTAGGACTCGTTTGGACATAGATTTTGCCAAAATAAATTTGAGTTTTATTTGGCAAACACATGTTTGACCATAGATTTTGCCTATATTTTGGCAAAATCTCAAATCCCAAAACCAACTTAATAGCTGGTTTTGGGCCAAAATATCACTATTACATTTTTAAAAAATTGTTCCAAACTTTTATATTTTATAAAAGAGCCCACCATTTATTATTTTGTAACAATGTTGCTTCGTCTTCTCAGTCACCTGATAGTGTATGATGTAGTTCATTATAAAAATAATAATTTTGTATTAAATTTATTTATGTTCAGGACTATGGTTTGCAATAATATAATGAATGTTATTGATAATGGTATTGTTAGATATTTGTGATAATTTTTAGAACTTGTGGGTATAAGTCATGTTTCATGTTTTTTCAAAATAAATTTGGGAAATATGTTTTGAAAACTGATATCCAAACATATTTTTATCTTCAAATCAAACTTAATCCAAATCAAATTTTTTAGAACAAATTTGAGAATATATATGGTCAAACGCTAGCTTAGAAACTGTTGCTAACTTGCCACAAAAGTAACATGCGGCACATGATCTCCTCCTCTTCCTCCTTGTAGTTAATCACTTTTGTGGCCTCTGTGTAAAATTTAATGATAATTTTCGAAACTGTTGCTAACCTAGCCACACAAATAAGGGAATCTTACACAAATACTCAAATAAATTCCAACTTACCAATCTCTAGTCATTAATTATAGACTTATCAAAATTAGTCAAGCACATATAAAAATTAAAAACCCAAATAAATAAGGTTCTTTCTCTCCAAGAATCACACGCTAAGATCTTATTCCATAATTTTAAGCATGATTAGCAACATTAGATGCAAGACGGAAAAAATTTTTTATGGATGGGATAACAAATGAGGTGATGAAATACAAGATTCCAAAAATCTAAGCAAAAAAGGACATTTGTCAATGGGTATGGTTGAAATTCATTGAAAACATATAGATGAGTCAATATACAAAATTTGAGGAAGACCGGAGGCCATTTGGACTGATTTGTATCAAAATATGTAGTTAAAATCGAGTTCAAAAAATTCTTGTGCGACACATGTATCACGTATGTATCTCACACACAGGTATACATGGATATACATACGATACACAGTTGATACAAATATGATACATATGTGATACACAGTGTGATAAACATATTTTTTTTCCATGTTCATCTTCTACTTTGAATTTTCAATCCAAACTAACTCAAAACTCTACCAAATCATCCCAAAACTGAGATTCAAGCTCCTTAAGATATACGCAATCTATTCTAATAAAACACACTCAAAAAAAGCAAAATTTTGGTCTTTTTTGGCTACAAATAACTAACTGGTTCATATTAGAAATATTTGGCTAATATTAGTAATATTTTATGAATTTGTCAATTATTATAATAAGCTACTTATAAATGGACATAGATGGTATTTTTCCCAAAAATAATCAAGCGACTAGAGTTTTCAAACGGCCAGCCTAGCCCATGTCACACCCTTTTTTTACCCCCCCAAAAAATAATATGTATTATAGATTATTTTTGGGTTAATGAGTTTTTCCGATTAAAGTGATAAATTTGAAGAAGGATTATTTTATTTACAGAATCGTCATTTGGAATTGATTTTTCGGTGTTTCGAGTCACAATTTATTTGAATCCATGGTCAAAGGAAGGTTTGACTCTGTTTTTATCGGTCCGCGAAAATAAAATTCGGGCAAGAAATTTTGTTGACCGAGGAGAAGGTGCAAGGCATTCCCCGAATCCTATGGTTCTAGCACGGTTGTTTTATTGACTTAAAACTTGGCTTGAATCAATTTTGGACAAACTGTGATTTATATGATTTTCATGTTTTACCTATCCGCTTTTAATGCTTGATTATTATGATTATTAAAAAATAATTTGGAGAATATTACACTGTCATAACCATGCTACGCAAGCGAATGCGTGATCAAATAACAAAATTAATTAACTTATCATAATTGCGCTTCGCAAGTGAATCTGAAATCATGACAATCAATTATTTATCGTACTTTTGAGAAATTACTATATTTGAAAAAGTTAATTCTTGAAAATTATTTAAAGTCAACTATCGCTCTACGCAAGCGAATCTGTGATTTTAGCAAAGGATTAATTAAATTAAAAATTAACTAAAACAAATGGGTATGGTATGAGATTATTGAATTAATTTATTGAATGTTCAACATCACGCTATGCGAGCGAATCCGTGAAGTTAAAGCGTGCCTACTAAATACCTAGCGTTTAAGTTAATTATTAAGGCGATTAAATTGCTAAATTATTTTAATTATGGTGCGAAATCGGGCTGTGATTGGAGTTGGTTTGAGAAACCAACAATTAAAGACTAGGGTCATCTCTTGCTTATGGATAAATATGGCCAGCTCCTAAATTTTAATGGTATTGGGCTCCTTTGTTGGTTTATCATGAAAAGGGCCCAGCAGAAAATATCAACAAAGAATGGCCAACTGTTTTTAATCATTATTATTATTTTTTAAGAAGAAAGAAAATGGGCCAGCTGAAACTACTTAACAAATGGGCCTGCTGGCATGCTTAACACGAAGTGGGCCTAGCAAAAAATATTTACTTGGGCCCATTATTCAATATGTGGCTGCATAGCCCAATAACTTAGTCACCCACGTTCCAATCTTATTTTTTAGCCCCAAACCTATCAATTATACGCTATTAGCTTTAACATAAATATTCAAATATTGCACTAATGTATGTGAGGCCAAACAGTGATAAAATATTACTAAAACTTTTTCATTGTTCACATTATTATTGACATTAATTCAATGGACTCTACAAAGATATCTCCGTAATGATATCACTTGTCAGAAAAGAACTTAACTAGAAAAATATAACATTAGTAAATCGCAAACCATATTAAGACAATTAATCCACCACATAGCTTTGACTTTAATAAACTAACAGGAAAACAAAAAGTCATGCTACAAGACTTCACTTCTTGTTTTAATTCTTGATGTATTGCCATAAGTTCCAGATCTTAAATCACCATTTATACCAAACATAAATACATCCAAACTAGATCACAATTATACACAAGCACACAATTAAAAGGATTCAAGGGAAGCTAATAGCATGATCATCAAAAGCTGAATTTTACAACTTTAAATATCGATACATGGAATAAGCTATTCATAGTTCTTTTGCGGGCATGTACTCACACTCATAAAGTACTAAATGATCATAAGCATCCTAAGACTATATTTTATTGCTTGTAACAACCATAGCTACACTAAAATGTGAAAGGAATATCTGTTAGGAGCAGAATAAACTCACGAGCAAAACAACAACAACACACTTTATGCAGCAGCAGCAGTATCCAGCAAAAGAAACCGATCCGATCCAGAAATTTGAACAGAAACTCAAATAGACTTTCAAGGAAAGAAGAGACTAGAGACTCGCGTCAAAGACCTTTGTATTTTTTTTAAGTATTCTTTTCTCCCAGATACTCACTTATAAAAAAGCTCTTAATATCTCTATTATTTTTGTGTTCTTTTTTTGAGTGTAAGAAGATATTCTCTCAATGTAAGATCGAGTGTCCTGAAGTGAGAAAATAGCAGCCCCTTAAATAGGCAAATAAAGTCACTTTTTGGGACAGATTTTGGTTCACCAAAAGATTGACTTTGTGTGCTAAACACTGTTCAAAATCTGTCCAAAAGATGAAAAGACAATCTGAAAATCTGCTATGTCACAAGCAAGGAGAAAAAATATCATTTCAGCCACCCTACTAGTAAAAAGTAGACTACTAGTACCCTATTTTTATGATAAAACCCATATAAACTTCAGATTTTAACAACATCAATACCATCCTATTGATTTTGAACCAAATCAAACTCAAACAACTAAGAATTGACAAAACAGAAACCAGAATTCAAATGGAACTAAAACTCAAACTGATTTGTGCAAACTAAACATAGAACAGACAACTGAATTCACAAACTAATGCTCAAAACAGATCGGGCATCGTTAGCAATCGAACGACGATGTTCAACAATTAAACAATCAATTAACTAAGTAAACGATTTAACCAATACCCTAAAGATTACTTTTAATCAATAATAGTCTAACAAACAACTAAACTAACTTGAAACTCTAATTAACAACAAACAACCAAAATAGAAAAATCAAAAATTAGAAACTAACCTGCTAATAATAAAAAAATAAAAATCAGAAATTAATTAAAGAGATGACGATTATACCTAACGAGCGTGCTTGAAACTGTTCGAGCCGCGAAAAGACGCCGGAGATGCCAAGAGGCGGCTGTCCGACCCCGAAGCACAAGTTTCCTTTTAGCAAATGCCCAAAACAAGTAAGTTTTGGCATCATACTAGAAGGGAACATGAGTCTTTGGGTCGAGCGGGCTAAAGAAAAATTAGGCAGTGGTGACCTTGGGGTGGTCACGACAGCAGGGGATGGCTGGCCGGCAGTAGTGCGGATTTTATGGGTGAAATGGGTAAGAAAGGATAGGTCTTGCGGAGTTCTATCCATCCATGTATGTGTTGTAGGGTGGTAGTGGCCGGAGTTTCTTTGATTTTGGAAAAATAGGCGGCGGATAGGGTTTTCTAGATCTAAAAATCGTTGAATTTGAGCGATTTTTGAGGGATTTGGGTTGGAGATTTGGAAAGAGGGGGTTGAGGTGATTGTATGGTGCGATTTTGGGGTGGATTGGAGGCGGGCCGCCATCGGTGGACGATTTTCGGCGACGGAGCAGGGTGGCGGTGCTGAGAGGAGAAAGAGAAGAGAGAGAGAGAGGAAGAAAAAAGAAAAAGAAAATAGGACAAAAATGAGGGCAAAGTTTATGCTCTTTAGGCTTTAAATAGCCTAAGTGAATATTAAATTAGGACCGTTGGATCAAGTCAAGATGTGTGGCTAAGATTAAATCTCAGCCACTAAACCAAAACGACGCCGTTTTGGGGCGTCCGATTGGGGTCTTGAGCTGGGCGGGTCGAATACAATTGGGCCACAGATTTGGTCCATGTTTTGGGCTAATTGTGCTTTAAAACAAACAAAATCAATCTCAATTAAACCTATTAACAAACTACTAAATATAATCTAATCCTAAAACCTATACATAATAAACCTAAAATAAAGACACAATGTAGAAGAAAAATAAAAATAAAAATCAGGCATTTACAGCCTAGGCCTCGCGGACCTTTGAATTTGGTAAGTTGGGACTGATCGGCTCATCATCTGAATTAGCCTTAAATGGTTAATCCAATCCAGTCATAAGAAGGTCACGGGCTAGGACGAGCCGACCCTTCATTTTTTTTTTCCAAATCTTTTTTCTTTCAAATCATTAAAGATTTCTTCGTGACATAGTCGCCTAATCATGCGAACAACTCATGTTTGCTTAGAGCGGTACAAGAAGCTTGATATTTAACAAGAAATATTACAATTGCAATGCAAATTCTCTACATCTCTAGGTCTTTTTTTTACGGTAGATGAATATATTTTAATACTTTTCTTTTCAACTTCCTCAGGTTTAGTGATTGATTCAATAAATTTATGTGATGAGTTTTTTTAATTGGATAAGATTATTTTTTGATTTTATCATGATAGTCCATACATTTTTTAAAATGCATGAAATTTGTTATATTGTCAACTTTTTTTTTGGCACTGAAAATTATCCTCTCATATACTGAAGAGCAGTTTAATTGGTAATAATATATTATAGTAATCTAAACTGATCAATAATAATATTTTCTTTTGAAAAAAGAATCATTATTACTTATTGGCCACTTAAATCATATTACCGGTCATATCATTGTTCGGTCACTCCTTCACCATTGTCCAATATCGCTTTCAAATTTCATGCAAAGGTTCATTAGGCTCTTGCTTGAAATCTAATATTTCACCCCATAGAGTAGCCATGTGTTCGGAAGAGAAGAACTTTGAAATAAACTTCGCCGTCAATTCATCCCAAGTATGGACAGAATAATTAGGCAAGCGTTCCAACCAATCCAAAACTTTACCCCTTAGTAAGAAAGGGAAAAGCCTTAACCGTAAAGCATCTTCCAAAATATTTATTTGTTTGCTCCCCAAACACGTGTCCACAAAACCTTTTAAATGCTTGTAAGCATTTTGACTCGGCACCCTGGTGAAATAACCTTGTTGCTCGAGAAAAAGTAATTTGAAAGTTTCCTGCCCTACTGCGAAGGGGGTACTATGGAACTTGCATAACCTTTATTGGACAAAATCCTATGTTGCGCCGCTTGTGGTTGTGGTTGTGGTGGAGGTTGGGGGGGGGGGTGGGGAGGGATGAAGGCACATTGTCTTGTTGACCACGGCCTCGGCGGTTTTGTTGTGGAGCTTGAGGCATTTCACCAAGTTGCTCCTTTTCGCCATCCACCTCTCCCAATGACAAGTTTTCAAGTTCGTTATTCGCCATTTGGAACCTACAATCACTTCAATAAATTAGAATCACGAAAGTAAAAGAAGATATTTCAAGAGACAAACTTAAGTATATAGCTAACACCGTAAACTCTCAGGCAACAGTGCCAAAAATTGATCACGTTCAATTCACACTCAATTAAAGAGTATGAGGCAGTCGTTACAGTTATAAATTCCAACATGAATCGGGGTCGAATCCACATAGAGTTTAAGTTGGTGCTAAGGTAAACACTCAAGAAAAGAACTTGAAATAACCAAATTTAGCTTTCAAACAAGTGTGGGGAATTGTTATCTAAATTAACTTCTAAGAGATTGAACTAACTAGTAAGCAAATAGTGAGTGAGATATTTTTGATATTTTTATCAAATAAGGGAAAAACCTAGGGTTATAAACTTCACCTAGATGTAAACCTAACGGATAGAGTAAATCTATGCTTGTTTGGTAGATCGAGGTGTGTTATGATTCTCAATGCTCAAGTACCCACTCAATACCTCTCGTTCAAAGAGTGATTATGTCCAAATTGGCTTTCACAAGACCAAATTGGTAGCAATCTAAATAATTAATATGAGTCCAAGTGGGATTTTCCCTATCTCTTGTTCAAATTTTTTAATCAAACTAATCAAAACTTCAACTAGTTCAATTTCTTGTTAGCCAAATTTTTCTTGACTAGGTTCCTCTTTCTCAAGTAAGATCTAAGTTAAATAGGCATGAATCAATGTTCAACTATTAATTCTAGATATGAAGAATAAACAAGGTTAAATAACATACATCAATCAATAACAAGCATTACTATCAAATACCCATAAATTTTACACATTAGGATTGGATCACAACCCTAGATAAAATCTAGCTACTCATAATCATAGACATAGAAAATTAAAAAGAAGAAGTAATTGAAGACATAAAACTAAAATTAAAGAGTAAATTAATGGGTCATCTCTAATTATAGTCACAAACTGCCCGAAATGACTAAGTGTAACCGCTAGTAGCTGCTACAGTACAAAAGTTGCTCTAAAAAAGTATTTCTCATCTATTTATAGTGCTTTAAAATTCGGTTACAAAAATGCCCTTCAGAGGGTTCAACGGCCGCATAATTTCATCTGTGTTCCACACTTTCGTTTGTTGCTCTTGCAGTGCTTGTCAGTTGGAGGGATTCTGCGTCGCGAATAAACTTGTGTGACCGCACAATTTGGTTGCGGACCTCGCTTCGAGGAGGCTTTAGACTTATTTTTTTGCATCTTCTGTGATCTCTCAATCTTGTCAGTGCGAGCTTCGAATGTGACCACACATTTTGGTGTGCGGACCGCATTTTTGCTAAGATCCTCTGAAGCTTCAGGGTTTAATCTACTGTCACACTTCATTTTCTATAGGCCGCAAAATTATTTTTGCGGACCGCACTACTCTTTGCACTTTTTCTCTTGACTGTTTGAGCTGGGGCATCTCCTCTTTAAGTTAGATTTCTTCATTGAGCTCACATCCTCCAGCATACCTGCAATTCACACATTTTCATTAGATTCTGAAATAAAAATCACTACTTTCTGACTAAAAGCTAAAGCAAGAAGGCATTAATAAGTAATTAAAATCCACATTTATCAGTCTCTTAGACACATGTTATGTTGATCCTCCTTTCCGGAGAATCTTCTCTAATTCAATATATTTTCTTGTCAAAGTCACTATATTTCAGGATCCAATTCTCAGCCTAGAGGTTTCCCTACCCTCCCTATGTCCCTTGCCCCCCGCCCCGACCGAGGACATGACCTTACTCTACCAACTATTACTAAAGTCGTTGTAGTTAAGGGTAAACTATGCTATCAGTACAATAAGGAAGTACTACTATTCAGTACCAAAAGCAGATCAAGAATGTAAACTACTTAGCAAGAACACAACTAACATGAAGGCTTCCCAGAAATCGACAAGTAGCAGACGAATTAGAGCAACAAAGTATAATAAATCAAGTCAATGCAAATAATTCCAATGATGAACAAGCAATAATACTATAACAAGAATGTAAGATACTTAGCAAGAATACACCAACAGGAAGGCAATAGAGTATACGAAAGAAAACAACAGATAGCACGATATATTAATACAAAAATCGACAAATAACATACGAGTTAAAGCAACAAAGTATAGTAAATCAGGAAACAAAGGAACCTGAATTGTAGACGAGATGTAAAATCGATAGTTGCCACTCCTTGGGGAGCGAAATTGATGTAGAAGAACCTGGATGGAGGGCGCCGGAAACCACGGGGCTAGCGAAATTTTATTTCTTAATTTTTACTTTTCATTAGTAAAATTACCAATAGTAGAAATTTATTTTGTATTTTTAAAATTTTATTTAATCATAAAAAAATATTTTCTTAATTGTTTGAACACGTTATTTCTAAATATTGTAGTAATATTTTTACTATCATTTTATTTCTTTACGTAATATTTTCAAAAATAATATATAAATATAAATATAGATATAGATATAGATATAGATACAAATATACATATAAATATAAATATAGATATATAGATTAGATTTGTCTAAGATATATTTAGATTATGTATAAGATTCATTAAACTACTTTCATTAATTATATTTCTATTTATAATTTTTAATCATTAATGTTGTCCTAAAATTGCCAAGTGGCTTCATTTTAGCTTGCCACTTGGCTTAACCACAATGCATACTACTCTACTTTTAATATAATATAGATATAGATATAGATGTTAAGGTTTAGCCAAAAAATAAATATTTATTTTATTTGAAAAATATTGCTTAAATTTTTTAAATTATTTAAAATTTAATAATATTTTTAAGTGTTGTATATTTACTTTATTTTATTTTCTAAACACTTGATTTATAAATGTCCTTACATTATATCTAATTATTTTTTATTGTTCAACATTTTTAGTTTTTGATTTTATCTATTAGACTTGAGTTATGTGGACTTATATTATGACTTTTCTTATCATAATATAATAATCTTTCTCATCTCAAATTTAAATAAGCTTTACCCTTTTTCTCTATGGTAAAAAATCTGAATTTTTATTTTTTCTCTATTTATTATTTATATTTGATTTTATATTATTCAATACCAAATATTATGACATTGTTATGTGAATTTTTATTAGCTTGTTTAAATTTAATATCTATTTTTACTACACTCATTCTAATATAATATAGATAAAAATTTAAAAACTTTCTCATCTCAAATTCAAATAATTTTTATCATTCTATTTTCTTAATTGGACCATATTTTAAAAAAATTATGTTATGCTTTCATACTTAAACTAACTGAACTCAATTCAAATATTAATCATAGAAAAATATTTTCTTAATTATTTGAATGCATTATATCTAAATGTTGTGGTAATATTTACGTATAAAATATTCTTTTGCACGATTTATCAATATTAATATGACTTTATTATTCTTGTTATTAAAATATCTTTTACTGATTATTTAATTTTTCTCTTACCTTATAAATAATTTGTATACTTTATGTAAGATCTTATTTTGCTGCTTGAATTTATTTAATTTTTAAACTCAATAAATCTTTAATATCTTAAGTAAATTTTAGTTTTATTTTATATTTTAACTTACTCCAAAGTATAAATAGTCACAGATTATACATATTTCTAGCTAATATAGAAGAAAATCTATGAATGGATCAATATATAGATATAAATATAGATACATACATAGATATAGATACAAATATACATATAAATATAAATATAGATATACAGACTAGATCTGTCTAAGATCTATTTAGATTATGTATAAGATTTATTAAACTACTTTCATTAATTATGTTTTTATTTATAATTTTTAATTATTAATGTTGTCCTAAAATTGTCAAGTGACTTCATTTTAGCTTGCCACTTGGCTTAACCACAATGCATACTACCCTCCTTTTAATATAATATAGATATGATCTTTAAAGTTAAATTGTTATTAAAAATAAAAACTTGTCATTCTTTTTTGGAACTGACTAAACAAAAAGAGTATCATATAAATTAGACTAAGTTTTCTTATACTTCAAACCAAATAACCATTGACTCCTAATCCATTGGGGATATAGTACCAGTCTTTTAGGCAAAACAAAGGCAAAAGCTCATAAAACAGAGCAAACTGAAAAAACAATTACTTATTAATTAAGCAGACGCTATTGGAGAAAGTAAAGCATAGTCAAAATATCACGGGCTAACCAGTTTTCGGACTGGTCATTCAAAAATAGCCGGCGTTTGTCAAGTCATTGAAAAATAGCCACTATTTTACTGCAACAGAGACCGGTCCAGCATAATATACTGGAGTTCGGTGCAGTTGTGTATGAACTTCCAACATATTATGCTGGACCGGTATACTTTGCTGGCTCCAGTATATTATACTGGAGTTCCAGCAAAGTATATTGGAATTCCAAACTCCAGTATAATATACTAGAGTTCCAGTATATTATGCTGGAGTATTTTTCGGATTTTGAACAATATTTTCGTTCGAATTTATCTTTACATGAAAAGTGGCTGAATTTCGATAACTTTTGAAATTGTGACTATTTTTGAATGATCACTTGTAAATCTGGCTATTTTTGAATTTCTTCCTAAAGCACAGAAGAAAAAATAAAGGCCCATTTGTTATTTCTCTTCATTTGTTTAAAAAAAATTGAACTACATGTTTGACATAAAGGAAGGTTTAGTGATGATTAAAATTATGAAATTGACATTGGAGTAGCTCTAACAAGAAATTATGAGAAACTTATTGTGTATGAAGTTAGTAAAATTTAATAACACTATTTTAATAACTCAAAAGCACATATAACTGCAGATGGACAGTACTATTTTAAACTTGGAATGATTTTATGGGTCTTTACAAACTTTTTTTATTTTTATGGCTCAATATCTTCTTCTTTTTTTTTATACAAGAGAGATTTATTTTGACACATAAGAGATCTATCTTTTACACATAAAAAATCTATCTTTTACGCAAAAGAAAAAGAAAGAGATTTTTACATAGTAAGACTCTTATTAGAAAATATTTATACAAATAATAGTATTTTTGCTTTATTCCAAAAAAAAAAAGCACATTCAATTTACATTTATAGCATTTTTAAAGATTCCTTACCTTATTTAATGACCATCCATTTCTTAAACATAAACATTTAAATACTAACCCACAATTTAAGGAATTAGTTTTGAGCCATATTAATCTATCCACAATTCTCTCTCATCATTAATTTGAACTTTCTAAACTTACCGTTTGCGATTTGTCTTTGAATTTTTTCTTCAAATAAATAGTTGCTCTTAAAATCACATTTCCGTTATTCTCCCCCCAAAAAACACATAATACATCCATATATTTTTTATTTATGTAGTATATTTTTTATGTATAATTATTTAAAAATATATAATTCTGTACATATTCTTGATTTGGCGGGTTATTACCGTCGCTTTGTGGAGGGATTTTCATCTATTGCATCGCCCTCGACCAAATTGACCCAAAAGGGTGCTCCATTCAGGTGGTCAGATGAGTGTGAGGAGAGCTTTCAGAAGCTCAAGATTGCCTTGACCACAACTCCAGTGTTAGTTCTGCCATCAGTTCAGGTTCTTACACCGTGTATTGTGATGCCTCGAGGATAGGCATTGGATGCGTTCTGATGCAGGAGGGTAGGGTGATTGCCTATGCCTCGCGCCACTTGAAGACCCATGAGAAGAACTATCCTGTTCATGATTTTGAGTTAGCAGCCATTGTTCACGCCTTGAAGATTTAGCGTCATTATTTGTATGGGGTTCATTGTGAGATCTATACTGATCACCAGAGTCTCCAGCATCTGTTTAAGCAGAAGGATCTTAATTTGTGTCAGCGGAGATGGTTAGAGCTTCTCAAGGACTATGATATCACTATTTTGTACCTTCCGAGGAAGGCCAATGTGGTGGCCGATGCTTTGAGTCGCCGGGAGGAGAGTTTGGGGAGTTTAGCATATCTCCCAGCAGCAGAGAGACCCTTGGCATTGGATGTTTAGGCATTAGCGGGCCATCTTGTGAGATTGAATATTTCAGAGCCGAGTCGGGTATTGGCTTGTGTGGTCTCCAGGTCTTCTCTTTATGATAGTATCAGGGAGCATCAGTTTGATGACCCTTACTTGCTCGTTCTTCAGGATAGAGTTCAACGAGGTGATGCTAGGGATGTGACCATTGGTGATGACGACGTGTTGAGGATGCAGAGCCGGATATGTGTGCCTAATGTAGATGGGCTCATGGAGTTGATTCTTGAGGAGGCCCACAGCTCGCGGTATTCCATCCATCCGGGTATCGCGAAGATGTACCAGGATTTGAGGCAACACTATTGGTGGAGGCGGATGAAGAAGGATATAGTTGGGTTTGTAGCTCGGTGTCTCAATTGTCAACAGATTAAGTATGAACATCAGAGACTGGGTGACTTGCTTCAGAGATTAGAGATCTCGAAGTGGAAGTGGGAGCGGATCACCATGGACTTTGTAGTTGGGCTCCCACGGACTCAGAGGAAGTTCGATGCTATTTGGGTTATTGTGGATCGGCTGATCAAGTCCACACACTTCATTCCTGTTGGTACTATTTACACTTCAGAGCGGTTGGCTGAGATTTATATTCGTGAGATTGTTCGCCTGCATGGTATTCCGGTTTCCATCATTTCGGATAGAGGTACTCAGTTCACATCGCAGTTTTGGAGGGCCGTGCAGCGAGAGTTGGGTAATCAGATTGAGTTGAGCATAACTTTTCACCCTCAGATGGACAGACAGTACGAGCGCACTATTCAGATATTGGAGGACATGTTGCGCGCTTGTGTCATTGACTTTGGGGGTTCATGGGACCAGTTTCTGCCGCTCGCGGAGTTTGCATATAATAACAGTTACCAGTCGAGTATTCAGATGGCTCCGTACGAGGCTTTATATGGGAGTAGGTGTAGATCTCCGGTAGGATGGTTTGAGCCGGGTGAGGCTAGGCTCTTGGATACAGATTTGGTCCAGGACACATTAGATAAGGTGTGATTCATTCAGGAGCGGCTTCACACGGCGCAGTCTAGGCAGAAGAGCTATGCAGACAGGAAGGTCTGTGATGTGTCTTTTATGGTTGGGAAGAAGATTTTGCTGAAGGTATCACCCATGAAGGGTGTTGTGAGGTTTGGGAAGAGGGGCAAGTTGAGCCCCCGGTTCATTGGGCCTTTTGAGGTGCTTCAGAGGATAAGAGAGGTGGCTTATAAGCTTGCCTTGCCACCCAGCTTGTCGAGTGTGCATCCAGTGTTTCATATTTTCATGCTCCGGAGGTATGTTGGCGATCCGTCCCATGTTTTGGACTTTAGCACGGTTCAGTTGGAGGGTGATATGACTTATGATATGGAGCCGGTGACCATCTTGGATCGGCAGGTTCAGAAGTTGAGGTCAAATGACATAACTTCAGTGAAGGTGTAGTGGATAGGTCAGCCTATGGAGGAGGCTACTTGGGAGACCGAGCGGGAGATGTGGAGCAGATATCCACACCTATTTGAGACTCTAGGTATATTTCTAGACCCGTTCAAGGACGAACAGTTGTTTAAGAGGGGGAGGATGTAACGACCTGGCCGGTCGTTTCGAGAGTTATAACCCTGTTTCTCCCATTTCTGCTTCTTTTTATGTAATTCAGCTATATTGTGTTATACTGGATTAGTTGGTTCGGGTCTGGAGTGGTTTCGGAGTGAATTGAGACACTTGGTCTCTTTGGGATAAGCTTAAATTGGAAAAGTCAACCGGATGTTGACTTATGTGTAAACAGTCTCAGAATTGAATTATGATAGTTCCATTAGCTTCGTTAGGTGATTTTGGACTTAGGAGCTCGTCCGGAATGTGATTTGGAGGTCCGTAGTAGATTTAGGCTTGAATTGGCGAAAGTTAAAAATTTGGCAATTTCGGTCGGCAGTGAAAAATTTGATATCGGGGCCGGAATGGATTTTCGGAAGTTGGACTAGGTTCGTGGTATCATTTGTGATGTGTGTGTAAAATTTGAGGTCATTCGGATGTGGTTTGGTTGGTTTCGGCATCGGTTGTACAATTTGGATGTTTAGAAGTTCTTAGGCTTGAATCCGAGGGTAATTTGGTATTTTGATGTTGTTTTTAGTGATTCGAAGGATCGATTAAGTTTGTATATTGTTATATGACTTGTTGGTATGGTTGGTTGAGGTCTCGAGGGGCTCGGGGTGATTCTGAGTGTTTAACGGCTTGTTTTGAAGTTAGAAAAATGCCGTTGAAGCTGCTACTACTTGTATTTCCGCACATGCGGAAAGGGAGCCGCATGTGCGAGGTCGCAGGCGCGCGCGGGAGTTCGCAGGTGCAGACAGTATTGAGATAGGCTGGGTCCGCAGGTACGTAGGAGAGGTTGCATCTGCGAGTCCGCAGATGCGAATAGGTGACTGCAGAAGCGGAAGTGAGGAGGTCAGGCAGTGGCCGCGGGTTCGAGGTCTTTTCCGTACCTGCGAGGTCGCAGATGCGGATATGGAGCGCAGGTACGAAGTTGGGATTTTTAATGATTTTCCGCAGGTGCGGAGGTTCTTGCGCAGATGAGGCACCGCAAGTGCACATATTTAGCCGCACGTACGAAAGACCTGGGCAGAAATTATAAATAGAACACTTCGCAAATTTTGGTTCATTTCTACCAATTCCAAGTATGTTTTTGGAGCTTTTGGAGTGATTTTGAAGGGAGATTCAAGGGTTTTCAGTGAGATAAGTTGCTTGGGCTCTAATACTAATATCTATGGTATTTTCCCATTGTATTATCATCTAATTAGTGGAATTTAGGGGTGAAAATAAGGGGTTAGAGCTTGGGATTTTGGAGAGTTTAATTTAAGGATTTTAGGGACCAAATGATGTCGGATTTTGATAAATTTTGTATGTATGGACTCGTGAGTGAATGAGCTTTCTAGTTTTATAAATTTTGTCGGATTTTGAAACGTGGGCCCGGAGGCCGGGTTTGAACCAATTTCGGGTTTTGAGTCTAATTTGGTAGTTTTTCTTGTGGAATTCATTCCTTTAGCATATATTGATGGTATTGTACTGGTTGTGAATAGATTCGGAGCATTTGGAGGCCGAATCGAGGGGCAAGAGTATAGCGGAATAGAGATTTGCTCGGTTTGAGGTAAGTAACGGTCTTAAATCTGGTCTTGAGGGTATGAAACCCCGAGGAATTCATATGATGTTGATATTTAGAGATGACGCACACGTTGGGTGACGGGCATGTGAGCGTGCACCGAGTGGGATTGAGACTTGATCCGCCCCGGTAGACTGTAAAGTGAAATACACCTTTGTTATTACATGTTCACTCTTATTTTCGAGTTATTGACAGTCTTACATGTTAGAAACCATGCTTAGGTTATATAAAAACCCTGTTGGGACCCGCAGTGGTCGTGACCTTGTTGTATTAACTGTTAAATTGTTGTCTTGTACTCAGTCATTGTTTGCTTATGCATTTTATCCCAGCTCTCTCCCATGATTTGATTTGTACTTGTTATAGTCTTTGTTTGGGCTGTTGTTGTGATAATTGTGAGGCTGGAAAGGCTAGTGATTGATATAGGGCTTGAGTGATGGGTTGAGAGCTGTGTGGGATATGTTGGATCGGACTGCACGCCGCAGTAAGCATTGGATCGGGTTGCACACCGCAGTAAGTATTGGATCGGGCTGCACACCGCAGCAATAGTTGGATCGGGCTGCACGCCGCAATAATATAGCGCTTGGGCTATAGGTGTCCCTCCAGAGTCTGTACACCCCTAGTGAGCGCATGCACCTTGATTGTGAGTATTGAGGCTGAGAGCCGAGCGATTGAGTTGTCGAGATAGATGAGTGACAGTAGCCCCTGTGAGGATGTGTATTGCTTTTATTTATTGACGCACATTGTTGCTAGTCATTGCTGTTGTAATGTTTTGAAGGACTCATACTGTTTCGCATGAGCTTGAAACGTTTTGATTTTAAAACACCGGTTTGAAAGCATGCCTAAATTCCTTTACTGAAATTTCTGAAAAGAACTGTATTATGTGTAGCTCGGCTTTGTTTTCTCAGTTGCTTATTTAATTCTGTTACCTACTGAGTTGAAAGTACTCACGTTACTCCCTGCACCTTGTGTGCAGATTCAGGTGAGCCCGTTCGCAGAGATCATTGAGTACGTGCGCTTTGGGTTGTCGGAGACTTACGAAGTAGTTGCCGGCATCCGTAGCCCTTGATTTCTCCTCTATTATTATCTTTTCTTTTTATTTTGGTATTAGTGGAACGTTGTAAACCTTGATGTTAGTCTGGTTTAGATACTCATGACTTAGTGACACCTCGATGTCGGGCTTTCTTTTCCTTTTTTTTTTGAGTTGAACTCTTTGTGAAGGTTTTATAATGAATAACTTTGAAATTATCTCTTAAAAGGAAATATCGAATTGTTTTGGGTAATGTGTCGGCTTGCCTAGTACCACGATAGGCGCCATCACGACAGAGTTAGTTTTGGGTCATGACAATCTTCTTCTTTTTTTTATACAAGAGAGATTTATTTTGACACATAAGAGATCTATCTTTTACACATAAAAAATCTATCTTTTACGCAAAAGAAAAAGAAAGAGATTTTTACATAGTAAGACTCTTATTAGAAAATATTTATACAAATAATAGTATTTTTGCTTTATTCCAAAAAAAAAAAGCACATTCAATTTACATTTATAGCATTTTTAAAGATTCCTTACCTTATTTAATGACCATCAGTTTCTTAAACATAAATATTTAAACACTAACCCATAATTTAAGGAATTAATTTTGAGCCATATTAATCTATCCACAATTCTCTCTCATAATTAATTTGAACTTTCTAAACTTACCGTTTGCAGTTTGTCTGTGAATATTTTCTTCAAATAAATAGTTGCTCTTAAAATCACATTTCCGTCCCCCCCCCCCCCCCAAAAAAAAAACACATAATACATCCATATATTTTTATTTATGTAGTATATTTTTTATGTATAATTATTTAAAAATATATAATTCTGTACATATTCAGTGTATATATTATATATTTAATGTATAATTTATGTATATCTAAAAAATCTGAATATATTTTATGTATATTTAACATATAAAATATATATTTGTATATATGAGGTATATGTTATTTATTAGTATTCAATATACATTAATTGTATAAGTACTAACAAATTTAATATTTATATGCTTATGTATACCATTATTATTCATTATGTATAAATATACGATAAATAAATTTCAAAATATAATATACAAATAATATTAAAATAACTTTTTTATTGAATTAAGTTTCTTTTCTCTCCAGACCCCACATTGTGGGATAATATTGTGGGATAATACTGAGTATGTTGTTGTTGTTGTAAGTTCTTTTTGTGACAAGATTTTCGCTCAAAAAAGGGTATACTATGCCTACGGGGAGGAAGGAGTTATTTTTGGAAGGAAATTATCCTATCAATACGTTTCTGAGTCATATTTGCTTATTTTTAGGACTTTCTCATTCTTAGAAAACTGAATCCCTCTGGGCGCTTTTTTAGGAATGAAATGCTTTGAATATTTTTCTTAAACGTGATTATTGATCCATGTTTATCGCTTTTTGATAAGATATGTATTTATTTAACTGCCATGTTAGTAAAATACCTATTGCTGCTAGGTTTTTGAAATATTTTCTTAAATTTTGTCTATAAGTGTTTTTTTTCTCAAAAAAATCTAAAAAAAATATTTTCTTAATTTCAACATGTTAAATGTCGATAATGTCTCATTTCCTCTTTAAACTTGCCGAGCCCAATCACAGGCCTTTTTAAACCCTTTGATGTCAATGAGAAGCATAAAGAAAGGACGAAAGACTCTATTATCAAGTGTTTTTCATCGTTTCAATATTAATCATGCATCTTAGATAGCCAGAATTCAGAACTCAGAAGGGTTGCTTTATAGCTAATTAATTCATAAAAATTACGTACATATCAAGAATTGCTTAGATAAAAATATCAGGTGTGTGGTTGTTTTATAGTAACCAGTATATCAGCTTGTTCGTTAGCTTTAGGAACATGGAAACTGTATCTACGTGTCATATAAGTTAACAGAAACGCGGATAACATCAAAGTGGCTGTAGTTTAGTGGTGAGAATTCCACGTTGTGGCCGTGGAGACCTGGGCTCGAATCCCAGCAGCCACAAATGTTACTTTTTTTCATATAGTTCTTACCATCTTTTTTCAAATATCAACCCAATTACATAGTTTACTAAAGCCTCTTCCATTGATAACTTGAAACTTCTTACGTAATACACACTACTAGAAATCCGGTAAAAACCGACCAAAAATACCGACCAACGTTGGTCGATAATGGCCAAAAACCGACCAAAACGCGACCATTTACGTGTGGACGGTATTTTTGTGGTCGGAAAGGAATACCGACCAAAGTTGGTCGGAAATTACCGACCAACTTTGGTCGGTCAATTAAATTCAAAAAAAAAAATATTGCAAAAAAAACCGACCAAAGTTGGTCGGTTTTTTCCGACCAAAGTTGGTCGGTATTTTAATTATGTAAAAAAAAGATTCACCATCTGAGAATTGAACCGGGGTCTGTACTGTGGCAGGATACTATTCTACCACTAGATTATTGGTACATTTTGTTTTAAGACTATTTTTTATTTGATTTATATTCTTTAATTGTATTTTCGCACGAAAATAATCGACCAAAGTTGGTCGGTTTTATTAAAAAGTAAAATTACCGACCAAAGTTGGTCGGTTTTTTTAAATGACCCGCCGAATTAACCGACCAATTTTGGTCGGTTTTTTTAATATTAATTTTTATTTATATTAATTGAAAAACCGACCAAAGTTGATCGGTTTCTTGAAACATAAATTTCGTGGGACTCAAAAATAGTTTCCCGCATTTTTGCGCCAAAGAAAACTGACCAAAGTTGGTCGGTTTCGTAAAAAAAAAAATTAAAAAAAATATATTTTGAAAAATCGACCAACTTTGGTCAGTTTTTTGGTCGGTTTTTTTACCGATCAAAGTTGGTCGGTCGACCTTGATCGATTTTTTGCCAAATTTCTAGTAGTGTATCTATATATATGTAGCCTCCTTCCTCATCTTCCCGTCCATTCAAACATTATATTCAGAGATCCACCGGCCACCAAAAACGCTTTTTACTTTTGTCGCCGTCAGTAGTTACTATATTACTCCATTATTTTAACTATGCGGCGCCTAGCAAAAGCCATAATCTTTCTCTGGGAAACAAAGAAGAAAGAGAGATAAAAAAGATGAATTTGGATTTCCGATTTCTTAAGGTGCGCGATCTTGACTTTTTAAAAGCTTACAAGTGTACTCCCATTATACCTTGTCGGGGAGAATTTTGAAGGAAGTAGTTTCTTATGTAAGACAAGAAGCAAGTTGTTTTTTTTTCTTTTTCTTTTTGTGTAATTTGTCTGTTTTTCTTTCTCAAACAAATTGTCAAACTATTTTTAAATAATAAGTTCATAACAGCTGTGATAAGTAAACGGATGCATGGACGTTATTCCACTTGACCCTTCGGTATAGTGTGCTTTGTGGTTAATCTCCACTAATAAAATAATGCACAAATATTACATTAGCCTGTTTTAGCCTTTTGACGGGGATGAACAAATAAAGGGAAATAGCAAACTCTAACCATTACTAAGTGCGCATAGATGTTCTTCATTTTTTTATGACTTAATTATTTGATCATCTGGTGTTAATATATAATCACTCACATATATACTGGCCCCAAGGCGGCTTCTTTTACCTTCAATTTTGTTTATTAGACGATGCATAAATATGTCATTGCTTTTCACTTTTCACTTTTCATGTACCAAAAGCAAATATTTTCTTTAACTCATATAGTCCTAGTCATATGTAATGGCATGATAAAAGTAACAAGCACCACCAGAAAAGAAAAGGTAAAAAGGCAGCTAGTAAGTGTCTCTTTTTATATTTTATTCTTTTTCACGTAGCTAGCAAGTAGCAAGTTTCATGCAATGGAATTTGGCAAATTAACGTATATTCATCAACGGGCCGGGTTACGTTGCCCTGGGCTCCCACATTGACCAAACTTATTTTTTCAACTGTTCTGCTCAAAGAGAGGTACAACTTTGAATATACTTTGAAGCCTTCACCACACAGTAGTAGGGCATTAATCTATTTGAAATTTTCAAACTTTGCTGCTTAAAAACAACTTAATGCTCTTTTACTACACATGCATAAACATGTATAAGTCTAAAACTGTCACCCCCAACCACATCCCAAATCCCCCCAAACCAAAGATTATATATGTTGTTAATCTACAATTAATTGTTTGCCCTCAAAATTGGATAACAATTAAACTTATAATGTGGATTTAAGGATTTCACTTAATACCGATTGATAAATATGAAGATTAAAGATAGAATTATACAATACAATACATCAAACCAGTATTTGAGTAGAACTCAACCCTTGAGTTAAAGTATCCTCAAACTGATTGATGCAAGGACAATAAAAACACAATAAGCTGAAGAACAAGTGTGTGAGCGAGGAAGAAAATTATATTGCTTTCTTATTAGTCATCTCTACAAATGGTTAGAACTCCCCTTTATATAGTAGAGGAATTCTATATATAGTACAATTCTAATTAAAGAAGAAAATCCCATGATTAACTAAACAACCGTTCTTGATTCGATCCATTCCGAGATTTTCGCCATGATTTTCGATCGGTCATGGATATCTCGCTTTTCCGTTATTACGCAATCTTCGGTATTGCTCGATACCTGTCTCGTTCGGTCTCGATTGCTGTCGGCCTCGATCTTGGCAGGTGCCTCGAATCCCGATCTCGGTACCTTGTCTTTGTGCCTCAATCCGATCTACTTTGGAGTCGTTCTTCGATGCAAACTCCTGGTCTCGGTCAAACAGTAAAATCGGGTGGGCCCGATTTTAACCGTATACAGATAATCCCCTCGTTTTTTTGGAGTGTAATGACAAGAAACGAATTGAGCCTTCGATTTTCTACCTCAACCTATCATGACGTCACCCTTGTGACGTAAGCGACAGAAATGACTGAAATGTCCCATCTGTACAGTTCCCTAGGCATTAAATGCGCGTCAGTCGATGGTCGGCCACCGCCAATATTAAACCGTCGTTGTGAAATTTATAAGTAGCCCCTTTCTTCACTATTTCGAACTTTTACTTTCAGATTCTTAATCTTCAAAGCTTTTTATATCTTCATCTTCATCTGCACATCTACGATTTTCACTACTACCATCTTCTCAAGACACCAAATTATCATTTCCATCTATTTTTAACTTCAAATCCATACAAAAACGAAAAAAACATCAAAGACTGGGCCCCATCGACCCCGTTGTCATTGATTTTTATCGTCAGTACCAGATAATCCTAGGCCAAATCCACCCTTCTTTTTGGCGAATTGTTATTCTGCTCCGATTCTTCGTGAGCAACGTCGAGGGGATGCCTTTCACCATCGACCACCTCATCAGGTTATACAGCCCCCGCCTCTATCGAGGTGGGTTGATAAAACTCCAATGCCAGGCCACCAAAGTACTGTTCTCGAGCATAGACGAGGACAATGACCGAGGCTGGATGGGCCGGTTCGTTCGAGTGAGGACTTCCGACCTAATCCCGACCGAGAAGATGCCATTTCCTAAGAAATGGAATATGAAGCGTAAGTATAATTCCACTGTTAGTTCTTATTTATTGTTTTGGACCTTTGTTTATTCTCATCGATATCCTTTTCCGTGATGTAGCAATTGCTTGAATGCCCGATGTAACCTCGACCTCTTCGTACGCTGAGCGCTCATGGCGAGATTTATCTAAGGGCCGATGGGAGGCCAAAACTTACGGTAAGCCCCTTTCCTATGTCCTTGATGATTCGATCAAAATGCCTTTCTTATACTTAATCAATTTTCCTGCATATAGGCCTGGGCAAAGATGCGGTCATGAGGCCCCCGTCTGGCGAGGAAGAGACCTCGCCCCCGATTCCGAAACCGGTGAAAGACAACAAGAGAAAAAGGGCCCCGGCTTCCGAGGATCTAGAACTTAAGACAAGGATGGCTCGTAAGCCTAGGAAGAACACCATCCCTCTGACCGAAGAATCTGTTCGGCGTCTGAGGGATGAAGACGAAGAAGAAGAAGAAAATGACAACGGCTCTAAACTGGTGGCCCGAGTAAAGAAAACCATCGATGCCCCAAAGACAACTGGATTGATGGTGGTTGATGAGGCTCCGCCTCGAACTGAGGGGATATCGGAGAAAGACTTGGGCAAATTCCCCGAGTCATTAGAGATCGAGGATGTCTCCCACCGAAATGAACAAACGGTGGGTATATCTGAAGGGGCTGGCCCTGAAGCTCTTCGAACTGAGGAGAATGCCCCAAGTGATTCCCTTGGGGAAATAGTAATCGGAGACTTACCCACTCTCCTTTTTTCGTAGACGGAACTCATGAGGGAGAGGACCCCTTCCGTGATTTGTTTACAAGTATCAAGGATGCTTCCGGCCCGAGTGACGCATCAGGTCTTTTCTTCGAGGCTCAACGAGCCCTGAATCGGGTAAGTCTTGATTCCCTTTGTTGATGTCATATTCTTCCATTTTATGCCTAACCTTTTCTCTTTTCATATAGGCTTTAGCTCTACATCAGGAAGCGTTTTCCAAGTCTCGGGCAGAGCTGAACCGATGTGAGGCTGACTTCCGAGGGCTTTCGGTGGAGAGAAATGCCCTCAAACTTCTTAGTGGGCAGAAAGAGGAAGGGATCAGAGATCTTCAAGTCGAGTTGGCCAACGCTCACCATGATCAGACAGATCTGATCGAGCAGGTAATGAAAATCTTAAAAGCTCATAGGCTCGATTCGGGAATGGTGGCTAATATTTCAATCTCACAACTGCAGCAGAAAATTGAGAGGATCGAGCAGTTTCGTTAGGAGGTCGACACAATAAAGGCGGAGTCCTTGGGGTGGAAGGAAGGTATGGATCGCTTTGCTGTAGAAAAAGAGACTGCTCGAGCCCAATTATTATCGGTCGAAAGTCAACTTCAAGGCATGAAAGAGAAGAGCTCGACTCAAGCAAGGAAAATAGAGGAGCTTGAGGCTCAGTTGGCTTATGAACTTGCCAAGGCCAAATCTGAAGCCGAAAAAGCAAAGGCCGAGGCGGATGCAATCGTAGCCGTCTATCGGGCCGATGCTGAAGCCGCTCAAACTCGAGCATATTGGATTGCTGAACTCGCCAAATGCCAATCTCAGAGGTAAACCCTCGAGGAAATTTACGCTCGGGGTTTCGATCTTACCAATGAGATAGTAAAGGCTAGAGAGCATGAAGCCGAAGCCGGAGCGCTGGCCACTTCCGATGACGATGATGATGATGGCAGCAAGAGCGGGTCCGAGAATGGGGAGGACCTCGATGTAGAAGAAGCTATCCCCGGAGGAGATCAGGAACCTTAGGATTTTTCACTTTTGATCTTTTTTGTATAGGATCCCGACCAGACCTTGTAAATATTCATATATATAGTGATCTCTTTCCTTTTCGACTTGTCTTTATTTCTTTTATGCCTTGTGAAAGTTTTGTTCATAAGTTCGATGCTTAGGCATTTTGATCGAAACCAGACTAGTGTAGTTTTTATAATCGAGTGAGTACTTGCTCGAACTCGGAATAGGGTGACCCTTAGGTTTAAATTGAGTGAGGATAATTTCTTCGAACTCAAAAATAAACTGGCCTTTTAGGCTCTTAAATTAGGCCGATACGGCCATAGCAAAAAGAATGGCTTTCTCCCCATTTTCGGCTTGATAAGTTTATCGTTTAATCATATAAATTATGTTGTGCCTTAACAAAAAATAAAGGATTTGTTCGAGAGTTCGAATCTGAAA
The DNA here is from genome assembly GCF_000715075.1 of Nicotiana tabacum. Lineage (NCBI taxonomy): Eukaryota > Viridiplantae > Streptophyta > Magnoliopsida > Solanales > Solanaceae > Nicotiana > Nicotiana tabacum. Next base: position 66,327,638 of record NC_134101.1, read on the forward strand.
CCGAGATACGAACTTCCTTAACATTTCGTTATCTTTCTATTTTACCTTGAAGAGGTCCGACTTCCTAGTCGCAACCTTTATTGCTCTGACGTGTGCATTTACGAAAGAGTCTGCAATCATGGCGAAGGAATCGATGGAATTAGGCGGCAAATTATGATACCATATCATTGCCCCCTTCGTTAGAGTTTCTCCAAACTTCTTTAGTAGAACCGATTCGATCTCATCATCTTCTAAATCATTTCCTTTTATCGCACATGTATAGGAGGTGACATGCTCATTTGGATCGGTAGTCCCATTGTACTTGGGGATTTTTGGCATGCGAAATTTCTTCGTAATGGGCTTCAGAGCCACACTCAGGGGGAACGGCTTCTGCACGAACTTCTTCGAGTCCATACCTTTTAAAATTGGCGGTGCCCCCGGTATTTGATCAACCCGGGTTATATGTATCTACTTTCTTGTCATTTGGCTCGATTTTCTTTTCTCCCATTTTAATTCGTTTAGTGAGCTCCTGGAATATTTTCATAATGACGGGGTCAATCCCCGATTTATTGGCATTTGACCTTTTCGGCACTGGCTCGGTCCTGTGGACGACTTCTGGTTCTACCCCACTCGGCGCTCGATGTTGATGTTGTAATTATGCTATAGCGGCTTGTTGAGCCTATAATATTTCAAATATCAATTGGAGGCTGACTCCACCATCTCCTCCGCCCTGTGTACTTCGACCACCAGATCGACCTTCCCTGCGTATACTACCTTCGGGATCAGCGCCCAAATTTGTATTTAGGGTGATATGTGAGCTGACGTCGATGGGGTTTGCAATTGGTACTCCCTCGATATCCGCATGAGGCACCTCGATTTATGGGGCGTCTATATTGTCGTTTTCCCCGTGAAATACGAAACCGTTGTTACCATGTGTGGGCGTTGTTTGTGAGTTTGACATGCTTTTTCCTGAAAACAAAAACACTTACAAGAACAAGCGTAAAGTAGTGGGTTATGAGAATCAGTATTAAGCAATCACTATTATCCTTAGCCCCACGGTGGGCGCCAAACTGTTTACCCTCAAAATTGGATAATAATTAAACTTATAATGTGGATTTAAGGACACGTAATTTCACTTAATACCGATTGATAAATATGAAGATTAAAGATAGAATTATACAATAAAGTAAATCAAACCAGTATTTGAGTAGAACTCAAACCTTGAGTTAAAGTATCCTCGAACTGATTGATGCAAGGACAATAAAAACACAATAAGCTGAAGAACAAGAGTGTGAGCGAGGAAGAAAATTATATTGCTTTCTTATCAGTCGTCTCTACAAATGGTTAGAACTCCCCTTTATATAGTAGAGGAATTCTATATATGGTACAATTCTAATTACATAAGGAAATTCCATGATTAACTAAACAACCGTTCTTGTTTCGATCCATTCCGAGATTTTCGCCATGATCTTCGATCGGTTGCGGATATCTCACTTTTTCGTTATTACGCAATCTTCGGTATTGCTCGATGCCTGTCTCGATTGATGTCGGCCTCGATCTTGGCAGGTGCCTCGAATCTCGATCTCGGTACTTTGTCTTCGTGCCTCAATTCGATCTACTTCGGAGTCGTCCTTCGATGCAAACTCGCTGTCTCGATCAAACAGTAAAATCGGATAGTCCCGATTTTAATCGTATACATTAATTTTACTCCATGAATACTGTAAGATTCCTATAATGTCCTAGACGAATACAGTTACTAATTAAAGAGAAGATTCGAAAACATAGAGATCAGAAATGAGAAAGAAGATATATACAACAAGATTTGAATTTCGATTTTTCCTCGAACAAAATCAAGAAGTTCTCTGTACGATCCTTGGATATTTTGTTGATGCATTTAATTTGGTTGGATCTAGTATACCAAAATATAGAGAATTAAATTTTCCTCTTTTTCTCTAATTTGAGCTATAGGAGTTTTGGGTCTAGTCCCCTATGTTCTTTCTATTTGTTTTTTCTTTTCTTTAAGAAAATCAGTCACCAAGGATGATGTTTAAAACAAAGTACTGGAAGATTCATTTACCTGCGAAAGATTGCCCCTCATAACGTGATTTACTACATTAATTTATAACGTCTCACTTGAAAAGAGATGTAAACATAATTTCTTTTATAGATAAAATTATGCTCAAATTATCTATTTGGCACCCCAGCTTGCAATGTCAATATATAGTTACAACATTCAAAGCGTTGATGGAGGTATTTCGAGTTTCTTTAGTCTTTGAAGCTAGTTCAACTAATAATAGAGTGAAATTAATAATGATAATTTATATATATGTATATCCCAACTAATTTGGAATTAAATCGTTGTTATCCTATATATAATTTGACCTTTTTTTTCTCCTTCTAATCTTTCTAATTCAAAATCCAGAGTTATTTATTGTTGGAATGCCTAATTTTACTAGACAAATAAACCTTCTTTACATCTTCTTGCTCTTGTATATTTATTTGCCACGTCAAGTTACAATTACATTCAAGCCTAACTATTTGGAAAGCCGTTGGCCCCGACTGAAGTCAACTGCATATATTATAATTTATAAAATATCATCATTATTTTGAAAAAAAATTACTCCTTCTGTTTCAATTTATGTGAACTCATTTGACTGTGCACACAGTTTAAGAAAGAAAAGAGAGAAAACTTTTGAACTTGTGGTGTAAAATGAGTCACATATATTTTATGTGGCTATAAATTATTGTATAAAGGTAAATTGTTTCTAAATAAGGAAAGATGCCATTCTTTTTGGCACGGACTAAAAATGAAATAAGTTCACATAAATTGAAACGGAGGGAGTATATAAGATGGAAAATATATAGATTTGAATTCATATATAAATAGTACAGTAAATAACTTTTCTCAATTGATTATTACAAAGTATGATATCTTCAAGTATCATTAATGTATTATCTTTAAATTTCACAAGTTTTACTACTACTATTTTGCTACACTATTGGCTAAAGCCCGTACTTTACAAGAAATGTCAAGCAAATTAACATGGCTTGAAGGGTTCTCCCACTGTACAAGTTCTTTGATTGCCTTCTCAATCTCTTTAGTCTCCTTCACAAGTCTCTCCATGCAGAAAACCAGTGCACTCAAACTTAATACCACTTGGCCCTTGAACTCCTCACCGTTGACAATTTGGTCCACAAGTTCTTTCGAGTGTTGAAAATAGGAACTGAACTTTTCATCAACTTCCTCTTCACTTGAAGACCTTATAGTATTATAATAAGTAGGTGATGTTCCTAACTCAACATCAACTGAAAGTTTCTTCTTCTCAAATTCCTTGTCAAGTACTGCTTGTGATTTGACCAAACTGACTTCCTCAAAACATTTCAAAGAAGAGCCAACAAAATCTTTGAAAAGCCTGAAATCAGCATCTAGCTTATTTACAGTTTCTTTCCAGACAAAATTGTCAATTTCTCCAGATTCTTGTTCAAGGAATAAAATTGCTTGTGACCCAAAATACAAACAGTCCACCATCTTTGATAATGACCCCATGAGCTTACGATAGCAAACACTATGAAAAGGCACAAACCAAAAATTGGGCTCTGCCTCAGCTTCCCCAACAAATTTTCCCATCTCATTAACATGGAATTTTAGTTTATTTTGGTTTTCTACAAAATTTCCCAATGATCCAAAGCTTATTGAGCCCATGCATTCATGTAAAATTTCAAAGTTCTTGGAAAGTTGAAATTTTGCTAAAGTAGAAGCTCTTGTGGGCTGTAACAGTATTTCTACCATAATGGAACAGGATAATCCAATGAAAGTCTCTGTTATTCTTGCTATAGCAAATTCACTTGGTGGACCAAAACCTTTTCTACCAAGAATTAATACTGCCCCAATAATGGCTGAAATTCCACCAGCTTGGCCGTACATTTGGCTTTGTCTCAAAAAGCTGCTGACAATGAACCACGGGAGGAGAGACAAGAATCTAATTTGCACGTATTTTTCGAAGACAAAATAACCTAAAATACCATATATTGTTCCCAAGACTGTCCCCTGTGCCTTATAATTTGCAACTTTGAAAGTTGCTTCTCTTGCACTTGCTAAGCTAATAGCAACCGGCAACCCTGCCCAAAATCCATTTTTCTTGCTATAGATTGATCCAAAAAGAATAGCAAGGCCTAAAGATAGTGAACATTTGAAAGCTGCCATGAACCTTTTGTTATTTATAGTAATAGACAAGTAATTGCTCCATGTTTTCCTCGAGGATAATCCTTCTTCATCGTGTTGCTTCGAATTAGTGGAGCCTTCTTTGGGTGGTGAGGGTGCAATTGGTTTGTTCAAAAGGAGGTTTAAGCAAAATAAAAAGAATAAAGAGGGAAGATGTTTTTTGGTTGGTTGAATGGTATGAAGTGTTTGGAAGAACTTTTGGGTATTTTCTTGGTTTGACACTGGCACAGTTGCTGATGACTCGAGGGAAATGCTGTTGACTTGCTTTGAGATGTGCTCTCCTAGCATATGTAGACTAGATTTTAGCTCTGAGTTAGGAATCTCAATTGGAAATGAAGGAGAGTTTTCCAAGGCAATTTCCATCCCCCTTAAAGGTGTTTGAATATGTTGAAATCTGCTCCCAGGGTTCTCTCCATATGGTCTTAAAAACTTGAATGGAAATCTTTCCCACTTCATGCTTTCCTGGTAAAAATTGTACCAGCAAAAAGGATATTAGGACACTAATTACCAGACATAAGAGTAGTAACTAATTACTCCAAATAACATGTGTAAATATATATTTCATGGGGGCTTACTTGCTTGGTTTTAATGCGCTGGAGAAGTTTGGCTCCTGTGCTAACTAAGGACTTGGCTTGAGAAATGAAAGCAAGTGCAGAAGTGTTGTCTTCAGCCGAGAAGGCCTTCACAAACAAGTTAAACCTCTCGGAAGCATTTTCAGCAAACAGCTTGCAATTCTGTTTCACCTGAAAACATAGAACAATCCTGTTATTCAAAATCATTACTAATGGAAATTAATACTTCACATCGATCCTTCAATTATCTAGTTATTTATCGTCAAAATATATCTAAATTACATGCATTATGTTAAACAGATTCACGACATGGAAAACATATACTGCTACTTTATACCACCCAGCTAGTTAACTGTCATGAAGTGGGGACAAGAAACCAAATAAGAGACCACGTTGCAAATTCTAACAGAGACGAAAATGCTAGGTGATGGAAGAGTCAAGGCACGCTCAAATTGACCTAAACATTACCTTATATATAGAGGGAGTAATGCGTGACACCAAGAAATTAATGCATGTTAACAAAAGGTGGTAAAGTGTCAACTTGATGTAGCACTAATATTATTATTTTCAAACAACTTCCATGCACGAGAAATGTTTATTAAGCTTGAATTCTCACCTCGCAGCATGCCAAGCTTGGGTAGGGAAAAATCAAGGCCAAAACACAAGCCACAACTCCGAGCCCTGTGCTAGCGGCAACATGAACAGGATGCATAATAGTTTCAGTTTGGCCACCATTAATATAAGCTATGACATAAACAAGAACAATTTGCCCTAGCGCTATGCGCTTAGCTAGCAAGTGAGTGTTTTCGGGCAGAACCACCACGAAGGCGCTCAGAGCTACCGCAATAGCAGTGGTGGTGGCCGTGAGCCGAGCCGGTCCGATTAACCACAAGCTTAGAATAGCAGGACAAACGCCCTGAATGGTGGCGTAAAGTGCGTGCCAGCAGCCGCGGAAAGTGTCACCTAAGGTTGCATCGGTCACAATAAGAATAACCGTAACGTACGAAAAAGCTGGGAATGCGACTTGCTTCTTGAAATATTTCGGGCCGAAAAGGGTGGCAACACCAACTATGGTGCAAGCCAAGGCTGTTCGAAGGGCGGAGGCAAGGCAAGTCCGCCACACGGCTCGAGTTCTACTCGATTCAAAGCTTGAGGTTGCCATTGTAAAGACCTGGAGATAACAAACAAAGAAAACCTATGATTTTTATAGATACGGAATAACGTTTTTTCCCTTAGCTAATTAAGTTTAGCTAAGGCTTGTGTTACGTCGTCTCTCAAGTCTCAATGAGAATGAGAAAATTGGTATGTGCATTTTAGAGGTAGGAGGGTAGGTGTTTTATAGAGGAAATTGATTTGTAGAACAGCACGTGAGACTTTAGTAGGACCCATATGGGAATGGGGGCCACTGGGTGGACACTACACCGCATCCAAGAACATTAATATAAATTAGAAACTACGTGGGGAAGGGGACAGTGGATTAATATATTGATGAGGATGATTAAGAAGGTTTTAAAATGAGTTAACAATGATCGTGCAGTAATATTACATTTATTAGCTAGAGAAGTACTTCAGCTAAAATGGTGAATATGAATTTGGATTACGTAACCAATCATTCAAATGAGAGAACTTTAATTTGTTGTTGAAATGGTGATCACACTATTGTGTCTACTCATGTTGGTTGAATAATACAGACAATACATGCTTGTTGCTTTAAGTTGTATAAATTAAATGATATTTCGATGAGGTTGGTGTAAAAATTTAAAGTTTATGAGTTTTAATTTGAATGTGTTGTCGAATCCATAACTCAATTTAGTCATTGTGTTTAAGACTCAATTCTGGTATGCGCATATATCTCATAGGGTTATAGTATAGATTTAACATATCCTTTAAAATTAATAGATGGACAAGAAAAAAGAAGCTAATTCTTCGAACCACCTTAGTGCCGTCCATCAAGCATTAACAGATTTGATATATTGGCACTCTTACTTAACTAGGTACAATGTAACTAGTGACTCAGCAAATTAGGAAGGTTAAAAAAGGTGCTAGGTTAGCAGAGGGTCCTCTACATACAAGAGCTGAAGCAGAAAACTTTGTAGGAGAGTCCTAAGTATAACATTACGAATATTTACAGCCTCATTAAAATGTGTAATTTGTAATATTGAAAATAAAATATGTTACATGTTACTAACAAATAGAAGTGACTTGATGGTGAAAATAACTTAAAACTCAAAACTTTAAACCATGAATTAGCTTACTAGTCCTTTGAACTTGACATTTACTTAAACCTACGCATGATCCTTCAAATGTGAAGAAAACAGGAATCTATAATATATAATACAAAAGTTTAACTTCTGACATACAATACCGGTACGTCCTAAAGAAGTTGTCATTCTATTTACTTTATACGTCAAGATCAACAGTACAAAACTTTGATTTAGAAACTTGAATTTTTTTTAGTATGTGCCACTGAAAATGTATGGAATACGCAGTATTTTTTCAATCTCTTATTTTTATCTTTTTAAAAACAGAAATTAATTTAAATCGATCTCATTAATACGCGTAGAAAATAGTTAACAGTACTGAAAGCCAAAACAAATTAAAGAAACGTATACACTAGCAGTTGCTCGTGATTAAAGAAAAATTACTTCCTTGAGAACTACGTATGAAATGCAGTATTGAGCAAGACACAGGAATCGAACATATTTTCTTTTGGTTCAAGTAGAAAGTACAAAAAACACAGAACCAAATAAACTCAAATAACGTAAATTCTATCTTTCATTTCAAATTCAAGCTAGAAAGACGTCAAATTTCTTAATTTGGATAAGCCATTACGATATCATATATCTGATATTTATGAATTAGTGTCTGAATGATGAAAATTGAATTCGGACGTGGGGGGGGGGGGGGGGATGGCCCCTACCAGTAGTCCCCTCCCTAATTACCGTACATGTGAGTTGGGATATGGTACTTGGTTGTGAATGGCGATAGAAAAGCATTATAATGAAAAGTAGTACAATATTATTGATATTACAACAATCTCCATTAACAACAGTTGCGATCACTAGCAACTTCATTTACCATTAATAGTGTGCTGGTAATTGGTATCCTAAACAAACAAACAAAAAAATCATGATATGGCTAGAATTTTCTACTACAATTTTACCTGCCAATTACTCCTCCATTGAACGCTATATACGTTATTTGTACATTATTTTCTTTTGTCGTGCTCTTGTCTCTCTTTCTATTGGAAGTGTTATCATTCTCACATTTACTACTGATCAAGTCGTTCAGGGAATACCTTTAATTTCTTTTGTGCATATCTATAGTTTTAATAACTGTAGAGAGAGTTCATTTAACATCTAGTTGATATATACCATCTTTCCTTAGCTTCTTGTTCATCATCGATCGTTCATAAGCAAGTTTCGTTCTACATTAAAATGGCTTAGTTAATTATCTTTGCATAATTAATAGTATTACTTAGATCACAGCTAAGGAAGGTTCGGATTACGCACTTAATAATGCTCTTTTTGAAGAAGACTGCTAGAGAGACTATAAAGATATATCTTAAAGACAACAGTATGAAATGGTTTAACCGATATCTAAAGAAGGCAAGATTTAGAATCTTGACTAATATATATTCTACCTTGATCTCAATCATCTCCTAGGTCTTTGTACTATTCTGGTTGGTTGTTAGCATTAATCACATGGGCTAACTTAATTAATTCTAATTGCACAACCTAGTATGAACAAACAAAGATTAGAACTAATCTGCACTTTACTGATGATAATCAAAGTAAATATTATCCTCCACTAAACAATAAGATGCCAAACATATGAAACAATTTTACCATTGGACTGAAAAGGGTTAAGGTGCTAATCATCCAATTAATTGCCAATTATAAGGAAGAGAAACTAAGCTTGTCGTACTAGTTCTGGACAAACACAATTTAGCTAAAATAAAGCTATGAAGCAGTACTCAATATTTTAATAAAAGCATTGTATGTGTAAAATAAGAGTGGTTTACCCTATAGGACTTCCACTATGAATAAGTTAGGTTATGGTGCTTGAGTTTCTGATCTTTGAAGATGGGAAAGGGTCAAATCGGATTAGGCATATATAAACTCCTGGAATAGCTTTTTAATATCACTTTAAGTTAGTTAAAGCAAAAGTTGCACATCGTATTCTTCCTAAATTATTTTTTGTTTTTCTATGGATAGAATCTTATTCTATATTTAGTTCTAGAAAATTACAAAGAAATTCCATTTTATGTGTATGTGTCAAGTAACGCAATAATTTATCGATCCATAAAGCATAGAGTTTGAATCAAATCAAATACAATCATCCCATTAATTTGATTGTTAATATATACAAGAATAAGTTTGTCTACTCTTCTGCTACGTCATGACAGTTTTTCTAAAAAAAAAGCATTTTTGAAGTGGTTTATAACGTTTTATTTAGCGTTACAATACATATGGGTTTAAAATATTGTTGCAACCAAAAAGAAAAGAGTTTGAAATATTATATTTAGATTATATGTGCAGACAAGGTGCGGTTATTACTCATGCCATATAAGCTTTACTTGGTTGGTGGAGCATTGCGTTAATTAGTGCATGCAGTGACGAGCCATAATTTTACTAAGATAAATCAAATATAAAAATTTAAGTACATGAAGAGTATTAAAGGAATATATATATATATATATATATATATATATATATAATTATTGGTAAAACAAAATCTTTCTGCGAATTGATATTAATTGACACCCACAAGTGAAGGCACATAGAAGACAAATTAAGGCATATATCACTCCCAGCTACCAACCTTCTTTTAACAAGCTGACATAAAAAAAGAATGTACATAGAAAGGTTTTCCTTGAAATTGGCAGCTGCGCCAGCTTAATTATCAATGATTTTAATTTTTAGATGGTTGGTTTCCCATGCAACTCTGTCAATAAACTAGCTATAGTTTTCTTTTTCCTTTTTCTTCGAGTGAACTTTCCTTTTTGTTTTTTCTTTTTCTACTTCAATTAAAACATATCAAGAAAATGGAAATTTAACACAAAGTGTAGAGAAGGACTAGATAAATATGTCTACGCACCAAAGTAATTGGATGGTTTGCGTGAAGAGGCGTTTTTAAATTTAAAATGATTATAAAATGTGTCTGGATGAGTTCTGGCATACAAAACTGGTTTTTGGCCAAGTACTATTCTTATTAGAAAAATTAGTTTGAGTTTTTCTACAAATTAGACTTTAAGTTCGAAAACACCTACTATGCAATTAACCTTTGCATTTTCTTTTTCCTTACTTCCAAATTCTTATTCATCATAAGAAAATTGCACGACTCTTTGTTGCATAGACCTGTGTTTAAATATGATTACGGTGCAGTCTGTACAGCAATTAGATGAAGGTTTTGTTTTGTGGTTTCTTGGCAATATATTATTTTAAGAAAAAGCCCTAAACTTCTCTCGTGGTTCCTGAAAATGATCACAAAGCCAATTGAATTCAGCAGGACAGCATTAGATAACTGAAGTCGCATTTTTCGAATTTGTATCACTCAACCATCGACCCCGAAAAGGAAAGAGAGTAACGATAACGATAATGACAAAAGCGAATGTCATTTTGTACTACAAGACATAAAAAGAGGAGGGGAAAAAACAAATTAAAAGAAATACCACTTTTATATTCAGAGCATATAATGCGTTTGTCATGAATATACTACAAACAGTTCTACCAAATATAAAAAAAGGGACGACGGTCCCTCCAAATAATTTTTTTCAATGATAGTGATTAGTAATTTAGAATAAATAGTATGTAATCTGCCGTAACAAGTTAAATTATAATGATTGTATAAAAGTTTATTACACCAATACCTTATATAATTTAAAGCCTTCTCATAACTATAGACCAAACCTCTACTCTGTATTATATTTATATACGGTCAAAACCGTTTAGTCCGTCGTACGGACTAGTCGATATGATAATACTTTGATCGAAGGGCGACTTCGTAATACCAGGTCGAGGTCCGAAGTCAGGTCATCAAGTTTCGAGTTCTAGGACCGGTCAATGACAAGCTCGGTATCATTATCGAGATCGTATCCAAATCGAACTACGGGGCGAGACGAAATTATCGAGCCTAAGATGCATAGACCGACCGATACCGACCCCGAATCAATACCAGACTCCGAGTCAGAATCGAGCTCGAGTCAAGATCGAGAGCTCGAGTCAATATCGAGCTCACAGACAGGAGCCGTTGCAACCACACTAGGAGAGAGAATCTTGGCAGGAATTAGGGAAAAACTAATTTTTCATGGGTTCTCCACTATGTATTTTTTATTATATCTAAAGTAGGATCCCTCTACTATAAAAGGGGATGATTGTTGTTTCTGTGAGACACACATTCACACATTATAGCAAAAGATTATTCCTTATATTGAAAGATCAATCCTTTGAGCTCTTTCACTTCATTTATTTCCTCTTTCAACAGTTTTTATCTTTCGTTCTTATAATCAAGATTGGATATTTCTATTTCTCTATACGATTTGTATCAAGTTATACTACATACCATTAGAACTACTTACAAATTCAACTCTATCTGATTTTTCGGGTAAACAATTTGGCGCCCACCGTGGGGCTGAGGATAACAATGATTGTTTGATACAAACCTGCAACACACACCGTTTTACGCTTGTCTTTCGAGAGTATCTTTGGCTTCAGATTAGCAAGGACAAACCCCCGATTAATGGCTTTACCTATCGACAATGAAGTCGGCTTTCAAGATGAAACCAACAACTTGATGCCCAAGGCCGGAAGGCCGCTTGTCGATGTCATTGAAACTCGAGTCGAACTACCACTAGACATTAATTCGCATGTGGCACTTGAAGCAAACCAACGTTCTGAACCTGAACATAGCATTCGTGATGATACTCGATCTGCAGCCCGAGACACCCATAACATTGAGGAAAACGACGTCAGCTTGCGTATGATTTTTGAAATGTTGCAAGCCCAACAGGTAGCGATAGCTTAGTTGCAGAGCCAAACCCAGCTACCGAGCAGGCCGGAGCCCGGTCCACCTCGAGAAATTGCCCACAGAACGGAGCCAGCCATAGTGAGGTCAAATGAGCAAGAATCAGGGACTACTCCCGAAATTTCCAAAATACTTGAGGAGCTCACAAAGCGAGTCGAAGCCAACGACCAAAAAAGTAGAAACATATAACTCCATGGTCGATCAGATCCCGGGGAATCCACCAATGATAAAAGGGTTGGACTCCAAAAAATTCATGCAAAAGCCTTTTCCCTCGAGCGCAGCCCCAAAACCAATCCCCAAAAAATTTCATATGCCCGAAATTCCTAAATATAACAGAACGACCGACCCCAACGAACACATCACCTCTTACACGTGTGCCATCAAGAGTAACGATTTAGAAGACGATGAAATCGAATCTGTGTTGTTAAAAAAATTCGGAGAGACCCTCTCGAAGGGAGCAATGATTTGGTATCACAACCTACCACCGAATTCTATCGACTCATTTGCCATGTTAGCAGATTCATTTATAAAGGCACACGCCGGTGCCATAAAAGTCGCAACAAGGAAATAAGACCTTTTCAAAGTAAAATAAAAGTATAATGAAATGTTGAGGGAGTTCGTATCCCGATTTCAAATGAAATGCATGAAATTTCCACCGGTCACAGACGATTGGGCCGTGCAAGCTTTCACCCAAGGGTTGAACGAGCAAAGTTCGATAGCATCACGTCGGTTGAAACAAAATTTGATCGAGTATCCAGCAATAACTTGGGCAGATGTACACAATCGATACCAATCAAAAATCAGGTCGAAGACGACCAATTAAGAGCTCATCCCGAATTAGTACATCTAAACAGGTCGGCTATGTCAGCTATTAAAAACCAAATGGACATCGATAGAGAGCCAAGGTCGAGCAGAGACCAATATCAACCATACATTGCAGATCGAAGGAACAATGGTTCGGGACGCAATTCCGTACGGCACAATCGAAGAAATGATCGAGGCCAGAATTCTCGGGGACTTATGAACAAGAGTGGTTTTGACAAATATGCCGATCCTATAAGGGCACCTCGGTTACCGGAATATAACTTCAACGTCGATTCATCGGGCATTGTATCGACAATCGAAAGAATCAAAGACACTAGGTGGCCCAGACCCATGCAAACCGATCCTTCCCAAAGAAACCCAAATTCGATGTGCAAATATCATGGTACGCATGGACACAAGACCGAGGATTGCAAACAATTAAGGGAAGAGGTAGCCCGTCTATTCAATGAGGGATACCTTCGAGAGTTCCTCAGCGACCGAGCCAAGAATCACTTCAGAGAAAGGGACACCAACAGAAAGAATGAACAAGAAGAACCTCAACATATCATTCATATGATCATCGGTAGGGTCGATACTCCACAGGGACCCGTACTCAAACGCAATAAGGTACCGACCACTGGGGTAAAACGAACCAGAGATTATATGCCCGAAGGCACTTTATCATTCGACAACGAAGAAGCAGAAGGCATTTCTCAGCCCCACAACGACGCTCTGGTAATTTCTATCCTATTAAATAAAGTTCAAGTTAAGTGTATTTTAGTGGATCCAGGTAGCTCTGCGAACATCATCCGATCGAGGGTCGTGGAGTAGCTCGGTCTGTAAAATCAAGTCGTGCCTGCAACTCGGGTCTTAAACGGCTTCAATATGACCAGTGAAATGACTAAAGGGGAGACTATTCTACCGGTGAACGTGGCTGGGACCATCCAAAGTACCAAGTTCCACGTAATCAAAGGAGACATGAGGTACACTGCCCTACTTGGAAGGCCTTGGATCCACAATATGAGAGCAGTACCCTCGACTCTCCACCAAGTAATGAAATTTCCGACGTCGGACGACGTGAAAATAGTATACGGGGAGCAACATCCTGCAAAGGAAATATTTGCAGTCGATGAGGTAACATCGATATCAACACTCTCTGCCTCGAAAAGATTGAGCATTAAAGGTAAACGAGAATTCAAATAGCAATCACAACCACCAATCTCGACCGAATCAGGGAAGCAGGAAATGGAAGAAGAGGAGGAGGATTTTCTGACCCCTCAAACTTTTATCACCCCCGAAGACTCTGACGCCACCAAAACAATGATCGAGGAACTGGAACAGGTTATATTGATCGAGCATCTGCCCGAGAAAAAGGTATACCTGGGAACGGGATTGACCCCCAAACTCAGGAAAAAACTTATTCAATTTCTTATTAATAACATAGATTATTTTGCTTGGTCCCATTTAGACATGGCAGGAATCCCACCGTCGATAACAACGCACTGGTTGAGCTTGAACCCTAGGTTCAAACCGGTGAAGCAATAAAGATGACCTCAGTCCAAGATAAAGAACACATTTGTAAAGGACGAGGTAACTAAACTTCTCAAAATAGGGTCGATTCGGGAAGTAAAATATCCTGAATGGTTAGCCAATATAGTTGTAGTCCCTAAAAAGGGGAACAAACTTAGAATGTGTGTAGATTATAAGGATCTGAACAAGGCGTGCCCCAAAGATTCTTTTTCACTACCTAACATAGATCGAATGATCGATGCCACAGCCGGCCACGCGATCCTTACTTTTCTTGATGCCTATTCCGGATACAATCAAATTCAAATAAACCCGGAGGACCGAGAAAAGACCTCATTTATCACTAAATATGGAACATATTGTTATAATGTGATGCCTTTCGGGCTAAAAAATGCAGGAGCTACTTACCAACGCCTAGTGAATAAAATGTTCGAAGAACAAATAGGTAAGTCAATAAAAGTTTATATTTATGGTATGCTAGTTAATTCCCTACGTATAGAGGACCATTTGACTCATTTGCAGGAGGCGTTCAAGATTTTAAGGAAATACAACATGAAGCTCAACCCCGAGAAATGTGCTTTCGGGGTTGGTTCGGGCAAGTTCCTTGGCTTCATGGAATCAAATCACGGAATCGAGATCAATCCCGATAAAATCAAGGCCATCGAAGACATCACCATCATAGATAGTGTGAAAGCAGCGCAGAAGCTAACCGGACGGATAACTGCCTTAGGCCGGTTCATTTCGAGGTCTTCGGATCGAAGCCACATATTCTTCTCTCTACTCAAAAAGAAGAACGATTTCGCCTGGACTAAAGAATGCCAACAGGCATTAGAAAAAATTGAAGCAATACATGTCGAGCCCAACACTGCTTCACACTCCGGAGGCAGATGAGAAGCTTTACTTAAACTTGGTGGTATCGTAAATTGCGATAAGTGACGTCCTAGTTCGAGAAGAGCAAGGTACACAATTTTCTATTTATTATATAAGTCAGACCTTAGGAGAAGCAGAAACTAGATATCGTCACTTAGAGAAATTGGCACTTACACTGATAAGTGCCTCTAGGAAGTTAAGACCATACTTTCAATGTCACCCCATATGTGTTTTTACTACTTACCCACTTTGTAATAGTTTGCATAAGCCTGAACTATCGGGCCGATTGGCCAAATGTGTCGTCGAACTCAGTGGGTACGATATCGAATATCAACCCCGTACGGCCATCAAGTCTCAAATTTTAGCGAACTTCGTGGACAATTTCATGCCAACCCTCGTACCTAAAGTTGAAAAAGAACTCTTGTTAAAATCGGGTAAAACATCGGGGGTTTGGACCCTCTTCACAGATGGTGCTTCGAATACGAAGGGGTCCGGACTTGGCATCGTGTTGAAACCCCCCATGGGTGGCATTATTCGGCAATCTATCAAAACTTCTAGGTTGACTAACAATGAAGCCGAGTACGAGGTCATGATTGCAGGTCTCGAGCAAGCTAAAAGCTTGAGAGCAGAAGTCATTGAAGCCAAATGTGACTCTTTACTAGTGGTAAACCAAGTAAACAAAACCTTCGAAGTTCGAGAAGATAGAATTCAAAGGTATTTGGACAAATTACAGGTAACTTTGCATCGTTTCAAGGAATGGACTTTACAACATGTGCTTCGAGAACAAAACAGTGAGGCCGATGCACTCGCAAATTTGGGGTCATCGGTCGAGGAAGACGAGATCGACTCGGGGACTGTCGTTCAACTCTCGAGATCCGTAATCGAGGAGGAGCATGCTGAGATAAATTCTACAAGCTTAACCTGGGATTTGAGGAATAAGTATATTGAATACTTGAAGAACGAAAAACGCCCATCGAACCCTAAAGAATCAAGGGCCCTACGAGCTAAAGTTGCTCGATTCACGTTGGTTGAAGATGAAACACTATACAGAAGGATGTTCGATGGACCATTGGCAGTATGCTTAGGACAAGGAGACACCGATTATGTTTTACGAGAGGTCCATGAAGGTACTTGTGGAAACCACTCCGGCGCCGAATCATTGATTCTCAAAATCATCAGGGCATGATACTACTGGAATAGTATGGAAAACGACACTAAGGAGTTTGTTCGAAAATGTGATAAATGTCAAAGGTTTGCACCGATGATCCATCAACTCAGAGAGAAACTTCATTCAGTACTATCCCCATGGCCATTCATGAAATGGGGGATGGATATCGTTGCCCCCCTACCATCGGCCCCATGTAAAGCTAAGTTCATTTTATTTATGACTGACTATTTCTCTAAATAGGTTGAAGCATAGGCGTTCGAGAAAGTGAGAGAAAAATAGGTTATAGACTTCATCTGGGATCACATCGTGTGTCGATTTGGGATACCCGCAGAAATAACATGCGACAATGGTAAGCAATTTATCGGCAGTAAAGTAACAAAATTTCTTGAAGACCATAAAATAAAAAGGATATTGTCAACACCGTACCATCCTAGTGGGAACGGACAGGCCGAATCAACGAACAAGACTATCATCCAAAACTTGAAGAAAGGGTTGAACGAAGCTAAAGGGAAATGGAGAGAAATTCTACCGGAGGTCCTTTAGGCATATCGAACAACATCGAAGTCCAGTACGTGGGCAACTCCTTTTTCCTTAGTGTATGGCTCTGAGGCCTTAATTCCAGTCGAAGTCGGAGAACCCAACCCAAGGTTTTGACATACATCGGAGGAATCGAACCACGAGGCTATGAATACTAGCCTCGAATTATTGGATGTAAAACGAGAAGTGGCACTTGTTCGAATGACTGCACAAAAGTAACGAATCGAAAGATACTACAATAGAAGAACCAACCTCCATCACTTCAGGGTAGGAAACTTAGTCCTAAGGAAGGTCACCATCAACACTCAAGATCATACTGAAGGAAAGCTCGTCCCAAATTGGAAAGGACCCTATCAAGTCCTCGATATAGTCGGAAAAGGGTCTTATAAACTCAGAACGATGGATGACAAAAGATTACCAAATAACTGAAACATATCACTTATCAAACGATATTATTGTTAAGGTATGATTTTCTCCCTCATTTCATCCATATATGTTCGACGCTAACACATTGCAGGAGTTCGACCAGAGACATCGAGACCTTAGGTTTTAAAGTACGCGTTCCACTCTTTTCCCCTTAGATCAGTTTTTATATCAACTGGGTTTTTCCGATGAAGTTTTTAATGAGGCAACAACTATGTGCTACCTGAGGACAATTCGACAGTATCCAAGGCCTCCTTACAGTCAACCTCGAATACTAGGGGGCCTTACCATCAAGAAAGTTATTTCATATCAAATTCATGTCAAACAGGGCCTCGATAGAGAAAAGTGTAAGGGCCAAATGGTCAAAACAAACCATGCCCGCATAGTTTTGCTTGAGCTTGACGCAAAATACGAACACATGTATAATGACTTGTAAAGGAAAAACTTCTTCTTTACCGATATCTCATACTTTGAAAAGTTCGTTCTACTTCATGATTCAAACAGGCCTAAAGGCCGACTACTATCGAGTTCGAGCAATCACTCACTCGACCATAAAGCCTAGGGGCTGCAATACTTCGAGTTCGAGCAATCACTCACTCGACTATTAAGCCTAAGGGCTATCTTAGTTCGAGTTCGAGCAATTACTCACTCGACCATAAAGCCTACGGGATGCAATACTTCGAGTTCGAGCAATCACTCACTCGACTATTAAGCCTAAGGGCTATCTTACTTCGAGTTCGAGCAGTCACTCACTCGACCATTAAGCCTACGAGCTACAATACTTCGAGTTCGAGCAATCACTCACTCTACTATTAAGCCTAAGGACTATCTTACTTCGAGTTCGAGCAATCACTCACTCGACCATTAAGCCTACGGACTGAGTTCGAGCAATCACTCACTCAACTATTGAGCCTAAGGGCTATATTACTTCAAGTTCGAGCAAACACTCACTCAACTAAATCCTCAAACTTATGAGCATTTTCATAAGACACAAATAAAACAAAATCTTCACTAGGCAGAAAAGAAAATAGAGACAAGTTGGGTAAAGAAAAGACCTTTATATATATGTTTACAAAACATCCGATTAGGACCTTACACGAAAAGATCAAAATAAGAAAAACCCTAATTATCTACAAGAGCAGTCTTTTTCTCCATCGGGCTCCTCCCCACTCTGAGACCAGCTATTGCTCCCATCACCGTCATCGTCATCATCATCATCGGAGGCCAAGGCCCCAGTATCAACTTCTAGCTCTTTTGCCTTTATTATCTCTTCAGTAAGATCGAAGCCTCGATCATGGATCTCCTCGAGGGTTTCCCTCCGAGATTGGCATTCGAAAAATTCAGCAATCCAATGTGCTCGAGTTCAAGCGGTCTCGTCTACTTCTCTCGCATGCGACTGAGCGGCCTCAACATCGGCCCGATAAACAGCCACAAATGCGTCTGCATCAGCTTTTGTCTTTTCAGCCTTGGCAAGTTCAGAAGCCAACCGAGCCTCGAGTTCCTCTTTTTTCCTTACTTGAACCAAGCTTTTCTCCTTCATACTCTGAAGTTGATTTTCAGCTAATGATAATTGTGCTCGAGCAGCCTCTTTATCTGCAGCAAAGCGGTCCATATTTCCTTTCCATTTCAAGGACTCCGCCTTTATCACATCGACCTCCTCACGGAGCTTCCCGGTCATCTCAAGCTTCTGCTGCATCTGTGAGACCGAAATATTAGCCATCATTCTAGTATCAAGTTCATATGCTTTTAATAGTTTCATTACCTGCTCGGACAGATCGGTCTGATCTTGGTGAGCTTTGGCCAAATCAGCTCTAAGTTCCTTGATTTCTTTTCCCCTTTGCCCTAAGAGGAGTTTAAGGGCATTCCTCTCATCCGTGGCCCGTTGGAGATCAGCCTCGTATCGACACAGCTCAGCTCCGGATCGAGAACATGCTTCTCGATGAGCTACCACGACTTACGAAGAAACAAGAAACAAAGTAAGAAAAGAAAAACAGACATAAGAGATAATACCAACAAAATAATTTAAGGCTTACCTGATTCAAAGCCTGCTGCACTCCGTGAAAAATATCCGATGCATCACTAGTGCCGGCAGCGTCCTCGACACCGATAAACAGGTCACAAAAAGGATCCTCTCCCTCATGATGCCTGTCTAGTTTGAGGGCCCGCAAAGCTTGGGCTTCCCGAATCGCCCCTTCGAAAAAAGTAGGAAAGTGGGCGAGTCTTCGATTGCTACTTCCCCAAGTGAGTCACTTGGGGCATTCTCTTCGTTTCAAAGAGATTCAAGGAGATCCCCTTCAGACATATACCCCATCTGTTAGATTCAATGGGAAGCATCCTCGATCTCCAATGACTCGGGGACTCTGCCCGAATCTTTCTCCGATATATATTCAGTTCGAGGCGGAGCCTTATAAACCACCATCGATCCAGCTGCCTGTGGAACGTCAGTGGTCTTCTTCGATCGGGCCACCAGTACGGACCCGTCGTCTTCCTCTTCCTCATTTTTGTCCCTTAGACGCTGAACCTGTTCTAATGTCAAAGGGATGGTATTCTTCCTTTACTTACGAGTCGACTTTGCCTTCAGTTTTGGATTTTCGGAAGTAGAGGCCCTTTTTCTCTTATTTCCCTCTGCCGGTTTAGAAACCGGGTCCGAGGCTTCTTCCTCGCCAGGCATGAGGCTCAAAACCGCATCTCTACCTAGGCCTGCACACAAGAAAATCGGTTGAATATGTGGAAAATATTTTGTTTGAACTCTCAAAACAAGAGAATTAGGCTTACCATGATTTTTGGCCTCCCATCGGCCCTTTGCCAAATCACGCCACGAATGTTCGGTGTATGTAGAGGTCAAAGCCAGGGCCCGTACCCAGCTCTTAAGATCGAGAACGACACCGGGCATCCAAGGAACCGCTGCATCACAAAAGAGATATCAGCGAGAAAGAAACAAAGAGACAAGGCGATAGGGAATAAGCAGCAGAATTACACTTACGCTTCATATTCCATTCTTCGGGGAATGGCATCTTTTCGGCTAGGATCAGGTCCGAAGTCTTCACTCGAACGAACCTGCCCATCCAACCTCGATCCTTGTCCTCATCTATGCTCGAGAACAGTACCTTGGTAGCCCGGCGTTGAAGTTTTATTAATCCACTTCGAAAGAGGCGGGGACTATACAATCTAATAAGATGATTGAGGGTGAAAGACATCCCCTCGATCTTGTTTGCAATGAAACGAATCAGGATAACGATCCGCCAAAAGGAAGGATGAATCTGACCTAGAGTTATTCGGTATTGACGACAAAAATCGATGATAACAGGGTCGAAAGGCCCTAACATAAAAGGGTAAGTATACACACTAAGGAACCCTTCCACGTGGGTGGTAATATCTTTATCGGGAGCCGGAATTACCACTTCCTTGTTATCCCAGTTGCAATCTGTCTTTAACTGAGCAAGTTTCTTGTTGGTTATCGAGCACAAATACCACGATACCGGCTCACACCGACCGGGAACTAACGATCCCTTATCGACCTTAAAATCGGAGGTGAGAAGACATGTTCCGAAAATAAACTCCTCAGGCCGTGGCTCCACCGGTGTTTTATCGACGGTGGGTTGTGAAGAAGAAGCCTCTACTTTTTAGGGACGATTTTCTTTTTATGTTTTTACCATTTTTTGAATTTAGAAGAAAGAAATAAAGAAGATGTGGTGTTTCAATGAAAGATTTTGCAGTAAAAATCACAGAAAGAAAATTTCGCACTTAATTTAGAAGGTATGTGAGAATGCTTAGGAAATTTTAAGATTAGAAGATGTAAAAGTGATTAATGGTTAAAGAAGGGGGTATTTATAGACTGAGCAGTTGCGGTCCAATATCGGTAACGGCCGACCACCATCTGACACGCATTAAATGTCTCAGTAAACTGAACCGATAGGACAACTATCGTGTTCATCACGACCGGATTCGATGCACACGTCAGTATATATCTAATCGTACCATTGAAAAATCATATCGTTTCTCGTTACATTCTTCCCGAGAAATACGGGGACTATCTGTATACGGTCAAAACGGATTAGTCCGTCGTACGGACTGATCAGTATGATAATACTTTGATCGAAGGGCGGCTTCGTAATACCAGGTCGAGGTCCGAAGTCAGGTCATCAAGCTTCGAGTTCTAGGACCGATCAATGACAAGCTTGGTATCATTATTGAGCTCGTATCCCAATCGAACTACGAGGCGAGGCAAAATTATCGAGCCTAAGATGCATAAACCGACCGACACCGACCCCGAATCAATACCAGACTCCGAGTCAGAATCGAGCTCGAGTCAAGATCGAGAGCTCGAGTCAATATCGAGCTCACAGACAGGAGCTGTTGTAACCACACTAGGAGAGAGAATCTTGGCAGGAATTAGGGAAAAGCTAGTTCCTCATGGGTTCCCCATTATGTATTTTTTATTATATCTAAAGTAGGATCCCTCCACTATAAATGGGATGATTGTTGTTTCTGTGAGACACACATTCACACATTGTAGCAAAAGATTATTCCTTATATTAAAAGGTCAATCCTTTGAGCTCTCTTACTTCATTTATTTCCTATTTTCGACAGTTTTTATCTTTCGTTCTTATAGTTAAGATTGGATATTTCTATTTCTCTTTACGATTTGTATTAAGCTATACCACATATCCTTAGAACTACGTACAAATTCAACTATAACTGATTTTTCGGGTAAACAATATTTTTGCAATAGAGACTTGTACTAATGCAAATCCATGCCTTCTTACCACTCGTGCCTATTAGAAACCTGTGATAAAATTATGTCTGACCATAACCGACCAGATATATAACATATGTTACATAGTCCAATAGGGTTGACAACTTACCCATTAAGTGAATTTGTGGCACTAGATAATAGGAGTACTAGTTATTTGATAAGGATCCTAGCAAAGATCAATTTATCATTAATTGGCAAACCATAATTGCGAAAATGGAGTGATTTCAGTGTTCTCTAGGAGAGTAATTAGTTAAGGAGCCCATGATCACATTTAAATTAATTATTACAGTATTTTTTTTTTTTTTGACATTAAAATTACGTTTTCCCTTTGGAGAATTGCAGGATAATGAAGCCGCATTTTATTTATGGTGACAGACTGGAATTAACATTCAACTAATTTCTAATCATCTGTAAACATATGATAGGAAAATTGATGGATTAATTTCACTGATAGTCATTGAATTATCTTTCAATTTCACTAAAGTCATTCAATTATTTTTTGTCACATAAAAGTAACTAAACTTTATTATTGTCACTTAAAAATTATTTTGCCTCAAACCCCTATCATAAATATGACATGTCATAAAATTTAATAAGAAAAATTCAAAAATAAATGCCAAATAAGCTTAAATGAGTCATACCCACTTTAGATCTATATCTCCCTTAATATGATTTGACCCAAAACCCAAATGAGTTTCGATAATTTTTTTTTATTAAATTCCACATTAGTTTAAAATAATTTTCCTATACTACAAAGTTTTTGCCTTTTCTGTTACATAATGCACATTCATAATTATTCTACACTAAAATAATCTATGCTAGAAAATTATTATTTTGTTTGTATGCCCTATCCGAGTCATTTTATAACTCTACTGAAGCTAAAATACTATTGTATCCAACTCACATAACAAATTTATAATTTTCTAGTGAAGTTAAAATACTATTGTGTCTATCTCGCATAACATATAAATGTATCATAAGCAGAAGGCTAATAAGAATTTATTTTCACAAACTACCATTCCATTAATTTCTATGTGCGTTGTTTTACCTATTGAAACCCATTTGGGTTTTGGGTCAAATCATATTAAGGGAGACATGAATCTAAAGTGGATATGACCCATTTAAGCTTATATGGTATTTAGTTTTTGATTTTTCTTATTAAATTTTATGTCATGTCATATTTATGGTAGGGGCTTGAGGCAAAATGATTTTTAAGTGACAATGATAAAGTTTAGTTACTTTTAAGTGACAAAAAATAGTTGAATGACTTTAGTGAAATTGAAAGATAGTTCAATGACCATAAGTGAAATTAACCCAAGAATTGATACAAAGTTCAACTAGGTCATCACATTTTTAAAGTAAAATGCATTTTAGAAAAACAACAAAAGTTTTTTTTTTCCTAGAGCAAGATAGTGACATATGCAGTTAGGACATGACAAATGCTTGGCACACTTCAATATGCATTGTCCAATTAATGGCCGGAATTACTTGATGAGGATGCAACTAAAGAGCAATAAACTATTTTTTCCTATTTTCCAAGACAATAAGTTATTTTACTAGTACAATTCTTTTCCACATTCCAATGACACAACAAAGAAAGAAAAATAAGAACGATATAAAATGAAAATGGAAACGTGGAAAAGTTAGGTTTTGTATGATAATGATAGCCTATCGGAACTGTGAAAGGTCACCAAGTTCATTAGACGTTCTTGACTTTTGTTAATTTTCCTGACGACTGAAGTTATCTTAGTGCATATTGTAGGTAAGCCATATTTGAATAATTTTTGAAATTAGCCACCTTACTTTTTATCTTCTTTTTTGCTTTTTAGCTCACGAAAATTCTTAACTACTTCAAGTTATTATTAGTGTAATAAAAAGTGTTTGTCCTTGAAATGTTTGTAAAATGGAAGCGCCACCTTCATCCTCATGGGCCAAAACAGGTAAAGCAGATTGGAGGAATTTCGATACACAAATCTTAAAGTAATTGGAAACACGAGTCAATCGAAGTGGATGACCTTCAACTTGCGCAAAATATCCACTAAAATCTGCGTCCAAGTATCGGATGTTTAACGTTTGAACTTAAACACGGGAGGAATTGCAGTCTGGTAATTGCAACTTAACACAATATCACTTAGGTGTAAGGTTTTAATACCTAAAGATGTTTTCTCTCGCTCTCGATCAAGCACCCTCTTTTTCAATGACAAAAAAATAAAATTTAAAAATAAAAAAGTCTTAAACACAAATGTAGGTTCAGTGACACTCCAAAATTCATTAATCTTCTATATTAAATTTAATAACGAATTAAGAAGGGGGGGGGGGGAGAGTAAAATTGGAAGTGTTTACTTAGGAGCACCTTGTAGAATAGGTCTCTAGACCGCTTCAAAAAAATTCATATTCGTGGTAACGGCACTAGTATCATGTCACCTAATGCAAGAAACAGGAGGGAGCGTGGACATTATTTTATTCCACTGAATTATGTTGCAACCCGTCTATAGAAGAAAAATGAGAATGTTGAATTCTTTCCACATTTAAATGGAAAATCCTTTCACCTCATTTTACTAGAATTGATTGGTTGTGAAATGTTTCTTTCTTTCTTGGGTGGGGGTCAGAAAAGAATCAATAAGGGGTGTGTGCGCGCACGCTTATTTCTTTCGGGATGCAAAGAGTCTTTGTTGGGATTGAGACGATGAGACCTACTTTTAAATAATAAGCTCAATGTTCATGGTGCTTATGATCCAACTCACCAAACAAATGGTCAGAGGTGGCTCAACAACACTTGGGATCTAAAGCTAAATTTTAATTGGAGGCCCTTCAATAATAATTTTAATAGATATTTTTATTTAGGATATATTTTAACTTTTTGAGATGCAAATTTATTAATTAGTTTTCTATAATCGATTTCTTCTAATAGGCTTGTGACTTGTTCATCTAAAAACACTCCCCTATAGTTTCGAATTTAGTTTTTCTATTGTTTGTGAAAAGTTTATCAAGATCTCCTTTTTTAGATTGTATATTTCAACTCTTCTCCTTTTTCTTTTTAGAATAACAAGATTTATATTTTCTAGTTGTCATATTCAAATTCTAATAAATATTTAAAAAATATACCTATGAAGTAAAAATAACAAATATAACAAATTTAAGATAAAGAAAGATACTGAAAAGTTAGAATGAAAGAACTAGATTCAAGAAGTATGAAGACTTAATTCCAAATTTCGTAATGCTGCTTCAAATATTTCTCGCAAGCTTTAAACGTGAGAAAGAACAGAAAATGAGACACAATTTAGTATAAGGAAAGTAATTTTAACTATGTCTTTAAGAAACAACATAAATTATCGGAAGTTTTGAACAACAAATAGTTCATCTTAGAAAAAGTAAGAAAGAATACAAGACAAAGTATGTAAATTGATGGAAAAGGTAAAATGAAAGATTGTAGCTCTTCCATAAACCAAGAAAGAGAGTGTAAAAGTTTAACCCGTCACTTATTCACATAGCTAAAATGTTGGCTTTTCTTTTATAAGAAAATTTTTATTTTCTTCTAAATAGTACTCAATATTTTCCAAAACATTTAAAGTAAAATATAAGCCCATTATTATTGAAAATGGGGCTCCAAAATCTGGGGGCCTAAAGCAACAGCTTTAGCTGCTTTATGGTTAAGCCGACACTGTCAGTGGTACTAGGGGAATAATTAGAGACCACATCGATACATGAATAGTGGGCTTCGCCCAAAAAGCGACTGCAAATTCTGCAATACATGTTGAGCTGCTAGCACTACTTGCTGGACTGGAACTATCTTTCACAAAAAATCTCTTCCCAATTATAGTGAAAATAGATTTGCAGTTTTCTTATTGATGTTATTGGATCAGAGTCTATAAACCACATTTACAGGTAAGGCAACTATGTGGCTGATACTCTAGCAAAGTATGGACGCACCATACAATCAATAACGATGGAGGAAGACAACGTAATCTACTAGGAAACTCCACCGGCCTTTGTTTTACATGCTTTCAATAAAGATAAATTGGGGACAATCGCTATGCGATCTATCCATATGTTATGTAATAACAATAACTAGACCTTTTTAGTGCTTTAATATAAATTATTCCTTTCCTTGGAAAAAAAAACTTCACTTCACAACAACTATACATCAATCACAATCTAGCTGAGATCTCCATTTAGACTCATTTCATTCCAATCTCTTCCTCTTTAGAAAGATTAATTAGTTATATCTTGGAACATCTATCTATACTATATTAAAATACGAAATTCCTTAGCAAAATATCGTTCGACTTTTTTACCATTTAAAAATAGATTTCATATTGGACAAAATTTATAATTTAATTACTCTCCTAATATTTAGGACTTTAAAATCAATTAAAATTTTAATTATTAAATCTTTCCTTATATGAACTATTTAAGAAGTCCTAATATTTTGAATTTTCAAAATCAATTAATATTACACCTTATATAAATCATCTCCTTATTTCAAACTATAAAACATAACTATAATTCATTCCAAATAAAATTTAAATACAAATTTTATAATCCAAGAAAAGGCAAGAAACATAATACATATTCGTACTATAATATGGTCTGCACAATTGAATGTCTATAATTTTTTTCCTTTTCCAATTGAATGACTAAATTGTCATTTAATTTCAAACCAAAACAAACACACACGTTCAAATTGCAAACAAATATATACACTAATAGTTGATCTTAATGCAGGGGCTGTGCGTTTCTTAAGTTGGAAACCGTTGTCACATCCCTTTTCTACCCCAAAAGATATATGTTATGGATTGTTGTGGGTTAAAATGTTTTTTTAATTAAAGTGATAAACTTGAGTTACGAAGTCACCACTTGGAATTGATTTTTTGGGTGTTCCAAGTCACCTTTTATTTGAATCCCTAGTCAAAAGAAGATTTGACTCTATTATTATTGGTTTGTGAAAATAAAGTCCGGGTAAGAAATTCTGTTGACCGGGGAGAAGGTGTAAGGCATTCCCCGAGTTCCGTGGTTCTAGCACGATCGTTTTATTGACTACATTTGACTTATATTATTTTTAGATAAACTGTGTTTTATTGGTTCTCATATTTGCCTATGTCCGCTTTTATTGTTGATGACTTTATTAATCTCAAACTAGGACGAGTATCCCCGATTCTAGCTTACACTAACCAAGACGAGTATCCCCAACCTTAGTTCGTGCGTTGTACCCAAAATTGGAGCCTACTCGAAGTTAATTAAATAATAAACTTTTATTTATTTGTAAGAATTAAAAACAAGACATGTCCTCACGACCTTGCCATTTATTTATGTCTTTATTCCGAAGCGAGTCTTCCCGACATTGGTTAAGATGAAATTATCTATTCTTTGTTAATAAAATTGCTTTGGAGGTTAGATTGTGGAAATATAATTATTCATTTTTATTGTGAAAGAAAATACCTCTTTACAACTTAATGGCGATAAGACAACAGATAGATATTATTGATATTAGACCTTACTTGTAACTTTATTATCCTAATGTTCATGCCTAAAACAAGCAAATTGCCGACAATTTCATGATTTAACTTTAAGGCCATGTAAAGTCGATAAGAAATGGCAATTAAAAAAAAACATGAATTCTAAAAAACAAACTACGGCCAAGAGCCCTTTTAAATTTTAATACTTCAATTATTTCTTTCATTAAACTATGTTTTGAATTACTACACCATGTAACATACCAACACCCCAAATAACAGATGTAATCACATGACAACAAAATTATTAAAAAAAACAGTGATATGACTAAAAAGAAACCTTTTTTGCTCAAATACATAAGCACTGTTCCTCTCTTAAAGCACCATGATGGCTCACTTATTTGATGCCTTGCTAACTTTTGATATTTTTTTTTGAGCATATAAAACTACTCTAAGTTAATAACTTTATGCAAATTCTACAATCAAAATCAAAATGCTAGTTTACGGTACATACATCGTAAATACCTAACACAACTTATAGATCTAATAACTTGACAAGGAAATAATGAAACTAGAACTATTACATCACATATATTCAATACATGTATTAAATACTCAAAAGGAGCACAACATATTCATGGCATGAAACAGATTATAGAAGCTCGAATCATCTCATTCTCATTCTCATTCATCATTGGATCGAGAGTTACAACATCAATTGAGGGAGTTACCTGAAATGTAGAAACACCAAAATACAGCAGAATGAATGAAATTCCAGCATAAATGACAACCAAAAACAATAACCAGCAGCAAATCGGCAACTTTTGACCCGAGAAATAACCCAGAAAAGACCCTTAAACTTAGTAACTTTTAAAGAAGAAGGATCCCAACAATCAACTACGACACTCTTATGCTTTTGAAAGGTCTTTCTCATAGAGAATTCACTCACAAAAGCTCACTACTTTCAGCTTACTACTAAGTGTTCAAATGCTATTTTTTACTCTCAAGTTTTTATGTGTTCATTTAGAGTAAAAGATATTTTCTAAGTCTTATAGAGTGTGTCTAAAGTGAGGAAAGTGCAGCCCTTAAGTAGGCCAAGAAAGCTACTTTTGGATAGATTTTGGTTCACCAAAAGTCTGTCTAAAAAGGACTGACTTTGTATGCTAAACACTGTTCAAAAGGTGTCCAAAAGGTGAAAGGACAGCCTGAAAATCTGCTATGTCAGAAACAAGGAGAAAAAATATCATTTCAGCCACCCTACTAGTAAAAAGTAAGCCACTAGTACCCTAAGTCATGATTAAACCCATCTAAACTTCATATTTTAACAACATCAATACTACCCTATTGATTTTGAACCAAATCAAACTCAAACAACTAAGAATTAACAAAACAGAAAGAAGACTTCAAATGGAACTAAAACTCAAAGTAAGTAGATTAAAACAAATTGATTTATGAAAACTAAACATAGAACAAACAACTGAATACACAAACTAATGCTCAAAACAGAACGAGCATCGTTAACAATCGGATGAGAACGTTCAACAACTAAACAATCGATTAACTAAGTAAACGATTTAACTAATACACTAAAGATTACGTTTAATCAATAACAGTCTAACAAACAACTAAACTAAATAGAGATAACTAATTAAATAAACCTAACTTGAAACTCTAATTAACAACAAACAACCAAAATCGAAAAATCAAAAATCAGAAACTAACCTACTAATAATTAAAAAAAATAAAAATTAATTAATGAGATGACGATTATACCTAATGAGCGTGCTTGAAACTGTTCGAGCCACGAGAAGACGCCGGAGATTCCAAGAGGCGGCTGTCCGACCCCGAAAAACAAATTCCCTTTAAGCAAACGCCCCCAACAAGTAAGTTTTGGCATTATACTAGAAGGGAACATGAGTCTTTAGGTCGAGTGGGCTAAATAATGAGGCAGTGGTGGCCTTGGGTGGTCGTGGCAGTGAGGGAGGGGGTGGCTGGCCGGCGGAGGACGAGTTTTGGGGGGAAAATTAGTGATCTTAGGTTGTGAAATCGAGTAAAGGAGAGTAAGATGAGAGCGGGGGTGTAAAATATTCGGAGTTTGGGGGTGGTGAGCGGCGGCTAGGGTTTCGGTTAGGCTTAGATTTATATAGATTGAGAGTGGTTATGGGGATTTGGGGTTCAGATTAGTGTAGAGGATGAAGAGAGGAAGAGAATGGTGTAAATGTTATGGTGTTTGGGCGACGGTCGCCGCCGGTTGGCGATTTCCGGCGGCGGAGCTGGGCGGCGATGGGCGGAGCTGGCAGAGAGGGGAAAGAGAATAGAGAGGAAGAAGAAAGGGGTAGAGGAGAAGAGAAAATAAGGGGAAAATGGGGGCACTATTTGGTGGTTTAAGGCTTTAAATACCTAGGTGGGGATTGAATACTAACCGTCGGATTAGATGAGATTGAATGGATGGGATTGAATCTAAGTAAACTAATAGAAACGACGTCGTTTTGAAGTCTTCCAGGTCAAAGCATCTGGACCGGGTCCTGGGGTGCTGGGCCACTAATTTGGGTCCAATGTAGTGCCAATTTTGGCTTAAAAAAGACAATACTCATTCTCTAACTCCCTTAACACACTATTTAATTATCTAATTCTAAAATCTACAAATATATACATAATAAACCTAAACAAATATAATGTAGGAGAAGTAGAAAGAGCAAAAATTATATATTTACTGCTGCCCTTCTTTGCTCGAGAACATGAAGAGTTTTCGTGCAAAGAAAGTGAATGCCATAGCTAATATTTCTCGTGTATCACTCCCATGAAAGTATTTTTGAAAAACGTGACCGAACCTTGCTTCCGAGGTTGCCTACATATCCCTGGTTATAAAGGAATCATGTCAGTATAGTTCTGGAAAAATTTGGTAGCTGGGACTACCGGACACTGGAGTTAAAATTGCTGTTGCTGTTGTTGTTACTGTTACTGTTACTGTTATCGTTAATTGCTGCTTACATCAAAAGAAAAAGAGAAGAGAACTACATATGTCTGCAAGCTAAGAGTTACAAAATTTCTATCTATGTGTCTTCTAGAGCCAAATCTTGAATCTTGGCCTGCTCGCTTGCGTTGACCTTAGATTGGATCTTGACGCCCTTTGAAGAAAAGATTATGACTCAATCTTAGTTGCTTGCTTTCCGGATCAGAATTTGAGAAAATGAAACTTGAGAAGTTGGGATGCTGACACATTATCAAAGCTAACTCCAACTATCTTGTGATCAAAAGACTTCTTTTTTTTGATGAGAAACTGAAACTGCAAGCTTTAATCGTCATATGTGCTCTACGGCGGGGCCTGCAAAGACATCAAAGGCGAACAAAATGAACAAAGTTTTTCTGCCCCAGTTTGAACTAGGAAACTTTTGTGAGTTATTAGAGAAAGCTATAAACTATCTAACTTATTGAAATGAAGAAAAAGACAATAGTATAACCTAGCTATGCGAGGATATGCAACCACGGGCTAGTACATTGGGTTACCAAAAGGAATTGTAATCAGGGGTTGGTACCCTGTATTACTGAAAGAAATGTAATTAGGGGTTGGTACCGTGTATTAATGAGAGGAATGTAACCAGGGGTTGACGCCCTGTATCACTAAGGAGAAATATAACCAGGGGTTGGTACCCTATATTACTGAAGAAATGTAACCAGGGGTTGGTACCTTGTATTACTGAAAGAAATGTAACAAGGGGTTGGCGCCCTGTATTACTGAAAGGGAGATGTAATCAGGGGTTGGCGACTTGTATTACTGAAAATGAATGTAACCAGGGGTTGGTACCTTGTATTACCGAAAGAAATATAACCAGGGGTTGGCGCCCTGTATCACTAAGGAGTGTAAGTAGGAGTTGGTTCCCTGTATCACTAAGGAGTGTAACCAGGGGTTGATACCCTGTATTATCAAAAAGAAATGTAATAAGGGGTTGGTACCCTGTATTACCAAAAGAAAATGTAACCAGGGATTGGTACCCTGTATTACTGAAAGGAAAAAAATGTAACCAGGGTCTGGTACCCTGTATTACTAAAAGAAATGTAACCAGGGGTTGGTACCCTATATTACCGAAAGGAAATATAACCAGGGGTTGGTACCATGTATTACTGAAAGAATGTAACAAGGGGTTGGTACCCTGTATTACTGAGGAGGAATGTAATCAGGGGTTGTCGCCTTGTATCACTAAGGAGAAATGTAACCAGGGGTTGGTATACTGTATTATCAAACGTAAATGTAACCAGGGGTTGGTACCCTGTATTACCGAAAGGAATGTAACTAGGGGTCGATGCCCTATATCACTAAGGGAGATGTAACCTGGGGTTGACGCCCTGTATTACTAAAAAGCAATGTAACCAGGGATTGGTACCCTATATTACTGAAAAAGAAATGTAACCAAGGGTTGGTACCCTGTATTACTGAAAAGGAAATGTAACCAAGGGTTGGCGCCCTATATTACTGAAAATGAATGTAACCAGGGGTTGGTACCCTGTATTATTGAAAAGGAATGCAACCAGGGGTTGGTACCCTGTATTACTGAAAGGAAATATGACCAGGGGTTGGCGCCCTGTATCACTAGGAATGAATGTAACCAGGGGTTGATACCCTGTATTACTGAAAGGAAATGTAACCAGGGGTTGACGCCTTGTATTACTGATCAAGTGCTGAATCCCTCTAGCCGAAAAGGTTCTACTTGAGTTAAGCTACGAAAACAGCGTGAGTGAAGAGTACTTCTATCCGGAACTATGAGGTGGACCCCCTAGGCAAAAAGGTTCTACCTGAGTTAAGCTATGCAAAATAACTGAGTGAAGAGTACTTCTACTCGAAAATATGAGCTGGATCTCCCTAGGCAAAACGGTTCTACCAGAGTCAAGCTACGAAAACAACCTGAGCGAAGAGTACTTCTACTCGGAAATATGAGCTAGATCCCCCTAAGCGAAAAGGTTCTACCTGAGTTAATCTATGTAAAACAACCTGAGCGAATAGTACTTCTACCCAGAAATATGAGCTGTTGTCCGAAACTACTTCCTCTATTGAGTTGACCTCTTCATCTAGGAAGTATGTGCTCAGTGGCTTATAATCATCATTATTTGGATTCTCTACCAAATGATCTGCCAAAGCCTGTGCTTTCATTGTGGTGTGAGTGACATAGACGATGTCGAACTTTGTGAGCAAAATCTGCCATTTTGCGAGCCTGCGAGTGGGCATTGGCTTTTTGAAAGATGTACTTCAAAGGATCCATTTTGGATATGAGGTAAGTAGTGTAGGCCAGGATATAATGCCTCAGCTTTTGAGCGACCCAAGTCAAGGCACAACATGTCCTTTCTAAAAGGGTATACTTAACTTCGTAATTGGTGAATTTCTTGCTCAAATAATAGATTGCCTTCTCCTTTTTGCCTGTCACATCATGTTGCTCCAGAACGCATCCAAAGGAATTATCCATCACCAATAGATATAAAAACAAAGGCCTACCTGGTTCTGGTAGGACCAATACAAGGGGTTTTGACAGATAATCTTTGATCCTATCAAAAGCTTTTTGGCAATTGTCCGTACACTTGATAGCAACATCCTTTTCAGCAACTTAAAGATGGGCTCGCATGTGGTTGTGAGCTGAGCAATGAATCTACTGATGTAGTTCAATCTCCCGAGCAAACTCATGACTTCAGTTTTGTTCTTTGGGGGTGGCAGATTTCGAATGGACTTTATCTTAGAGGGATCCAATTCGATGCCTCTCCGGCTGACTATAAAACTGAGGAGCTTCCCAGACGGAACCCCAAATTCACACTTTGCTGGATTGAGCTTAAGGTCATACCTTCGTAGCCGTTCGAAGAACTTTTTCAAATCGTGCACATGATTAGCCTGTGTCTTTGACTTTATGATGAAATCATCGACATATACTTCAATCTCTTTGTGCATCATGTCATAAAAAATGGTGGTCATGTCCCTCATGTAAGTTGCCCCTGCATTCTTCAAACCGAATGGCATGACCCTGTAACAATAGATACCCCATGGAGTGGTGAAAGCAGCCTTTTCTGCATCATCCTCATCCATTAGAATTTGGTGGTATCCGGCATAGCAATCCATAAAGATTGTATCTCATGCTTAGTGCAATTATTTACAAGTATGTGGATGTTTGGTAAACGAAAATTATCCTTTGGACTTGCTTTGTTTAGGTCCTTGCAGTCAACACAGACTCTGGTTTTTTTGTCCTTCTTTGGCACATGCACAATCACCCAGGTGGTGTATCGTACGATTCTAACTACATTGGCGCTCAGTTTCTTCATTATTTCCTATTTGATTTTATCACTCATGTCCATTTTAAATTTTCGTTGCTTCTGTTGGACTGGTGGAAAATTAGGATACGTGGGAAGCTTATGAACCACTAAATCAGCGCTTAAACCCGACATATCATCATAAGACCAAGCAAACACATCTCTGTATTCAAATAAAATTTGAATCAAGGCATCTATGGTTTTTTGTTCAGTGTGAATGCTTATCTTTGTTTCTCTAACTTCTTCATGACCTCCAATATTAATTGGCTCAGTTTCATTGAGGTTGGGCTTAGGCTTGTTTTCAAATTGTTCCAACTCTCTTTTTATTTCCTCAACATCCTCATCTTTATCATATTCGACCTCTTGATGCATTATTTAGAAATTAGATAGCTTTTTGAGATCTGGGTGTGAATTCTGCATGCATGGCATGTTATTAAAGCCGACATTAACAAAATTGAAATGTAAACAAAATAGCAGGAATTAGGAAAAGGAAAAGATACAAAAGTTAATAAGAAACTGAACTGTGTTTCATTGAATTTGAAAGGATAAAAGGGTTAACATCAAAACAAAATAATCATACTGATATGTTTGGATTACAACCCTGAAAATAACCCAAAATACAAAAAAGAATGTTTGAATTTGAGCATCTGATGCAAGGTGGATGGCATAACTCGGGCTGTATTGATCCATGGCCTTCCAAGAAGAAAGTTATATGAAGTTTCCATGTCCACTACTTGGAAGATAATTTCAAAATCAACCAGCCCAATCATCATGGTGAGGTTGATCTCCCCAATGGTATCTCTCGCTGAGCCATCAAAAGCTCGGATGCGAACATTGCTGGGTCAGATTCTGTCTGTATTGATTTTCATGCTTTGCAAGGTAGAGAGAGGGCATACATCTACACTCGAGCCTCCATCAACCATGACTCGCTTTACATAATGCCCCTCACATTTGATAGTCAAGTGCAAAGCCCTATTGTGCCCGGCTCCCTCCTCAGGGAGTTCATCGTTAGTAAAGGAGATTCTGTTTACCTCAAAGAATCTCTTGGCCATATTATCTAACTGATTCACGGTGGTCTTCTCTGAGACATGTGCCTCGTTCAGGATCTTGATTAGTATATGGGCATGCTCTTCTAAGTGTATGAGCAGAGATAGTAGAGATATTTAGGCAGGAGTCTTTCTCAACTGGTCAATGATTGAGTAGTCCTGAACTTTCATATTTTTCAAAAACTCTCCCGCCTCTTCTTCAATGACTGGTTTCTTTATTGGCATTTGGCCCTCTATGATTTTCTTGGCCTTTCTCAATTCTTCTGGAGAGTAACACCTCCCTGATCGAGTCAAACCTCCAATTTCCCCCACTTCTTCTATGATTTTCTTGCCTTTGTAGGTCACCACAGTTTTGTTGTAGTTCCAAGTAATATTTTCGTGTTTGTCACACGGGGTTGGGCGACGAGTTTGATTATGATCAGCTCTGTTATAGCTTTTTTACCACCTTGATTCTGCCTCATGACGGGGTGGCCTCCCAGGACATATAACTTTGGGCTTGGAACACTGGAGCGGACTTCCAACCTCGAGATTTTTAGAACAAATAAAGTTGCCTTCTCTGAGCTCTGGGTGCCTTTCACAATCAACGGCACATCTCGGTTTGGACTTACTTCCAGTCCTATTCCTTTTTGAATCGTTTCCACTGTCATTTATGCTCGAATAACCGACTTGTATTCTTGATCTTGGCCAATCATTCCCACAAAAGGAACATCATTGTGTGCTGGCAATGGGTTGTTTGTCACATTAGGAGGGTCCTCACCATTTGTTACCACAATTAACTTTTCAGCGATGAGTCTTTCTATGGCCCTTTTCAGAGTCCAACAGTCATCAATGCTATGCCCCGGGGCACCTGCATGATAAAAATCCATGTGAATTGGGATGCATATGGCGGGGAGCAATGGGTCTAATCACGCCGATTTGCTTCAACTTTTGGAACAGACTAGAGTAAGATTCAGCTAATGGAGTGAACTTTTCCACCGGCCTTTGCTCTCGACCATTATCCTGCATGGGACGAGCGTTGTAGGGTGCCCGAAAAATTTTACTGCTGAGGTAGGGGTATCCTTGGGGCTGGTGCCCATACTTGTTGATTGGGAGGCCGAGCATGAGACTGGGAATTAAACATTGTGTACTGTGGTGGGCCCATAGAGTATTGAGGAATTGGCGGGGGATAATAATGCTGAGGGTAGCTCGACTGCCCTTGTTGAACTTGCATATAAGGGTGTGTTGCCCCTCTTTGAACTTTTCTGGATCCCGAAGTCATCATGGACCCTTCATCTCTCTTCTTTCTATTTGTCAAACTTCCTGACCCATTTTGGATTGCTTGGGTGTTAGCTTTGAGAGCAGCTTGACTTATAATTCTGCCAGTCTTGAGGCCATTTTCGACCATCTCCCCTATCTTGATCGCTTCTTCCAAAGGTCTACCCATTGCGGAGATCATATTTTGGAAGTAATCAGGATCTTGAGCCTCCAGAAAAATAGTGATCAACTAGTGGTTATGCATGGGTGGCTTAACTCTAGCCGCTTGCTCCCTCCACTTGATGGCATACTCCCTAAAGCTTTCAGTCGGCTTTTTCTTCATATTGGATAGGGAATTGCGATCTGGTGGAATATTAATGTTGTACTGGAATTGTTTGATAAAGGCCTGGGCCATATCATCCCAGGCATGCAAGTAAGAGATATCTTGGTCAATGAACCATTCAGAGGCTACCTCCACAAGACTTTCCCCAATATAAGCCATCAGCAATTCTTCTTTTCCACTGCACCTCTCAGCTGGTTACAATACCTTTTCAAGTGGACGATAGGTTCGTCGTGTCCATCATACTTCTCAAATTTTGGGGTCTTGAACCCTGGTGGCAAATGGATATGAGGGAACATGCATAAATCACTGAACGAAACATTTTTATGACCACCTAGTCCTTGTATGTTCTTTATGTTCGGTTCAAGACTTTTCATTTTCCTGGCCATCTCATCTGGCTCGACCAATTTGGCAGGCATTTCATTTTCCACTAGTGACTCATATTGAGGAGTTTGATTATATGGAGTTGAGACTCTGAAAGCCATATTTGGAGAGTAGTATTGGCCATCATAAGCATGAGATGGTGGCTCGTTGTTTGGCCTCGTCACATGAGGTGGTGGCGGTTGATAAGTGGGGATTTTGACTACTTATTAGCACCTTTTAGCTTTTGTTTTAGTCTAAAAGCGTTGAATGGTGTTCCCGAAACTGATGAAATGAGCAAAATTGCAGGAATGTTGGAAGTTGACTCCAGAGATGAAATCTGACTCAAAAAGAAGTAATCTAAACACAAGGCAATAAAAGGCACAGAAGCGCTCACAAAGTGTGGATCGCAGAATACCATCTGCGGCCGCAGACAATGAAGAAAATCCAAGCAGGCTTTCTAGCAAAGTGCATATGAATTGTGCGGCCGTAAATGACGAACTGGAGATCAACTTCAGAGGGTGTGCAAATTTCAAAAGTCCAAGTCCCTCAAAATTGTGGACCGCACAAGAATTGTGCGGCCGCAAAAGAATTGCCTTGCGGCCGCAGAAGTAAAGATGCGGACCGCAGAAGACCAGATTGTGGCTGCAGTGATAAATCTGTGGACCGTAGGAACATTGCCTGGTGGCCGCAGTTGAGAATTGTGCGGTCGTAGAATCCTATCTCCTACAAGATGAAGAATTGTACGGACCGCAGAACCTCCCGAAGGGCATTTTTGTCTGAAATTTCTAGCCTTGTATAAATAGATGAGTTTCACAAAATTAGGTTACATTTGACATCAGCAAGTCCTGTATCCGTTTTTCTTTGCCTCTTTTGGAAGTTTTCTATATTTTGGAGTATTTTACTATAGATTTTTTCATTGTAACTTTACAATATAAGTTTAATTAGTATTTCTTCTTCTATTTCTTCAATTTTAAGCATGAGTAGCTAGATTTTTACTAGGGTTGTGACCCAACCCTAGTGTGTAAACCTTATGGGTATCTAAGTTAGTGCTTGTTTATGATTGGGTATTTATTATTTAGCCTTGTTCATGCTTTAATTTGTGGAATTAATGGTTGCAAACATTAGTTCATGACTAATTGACTTAGTCTCTACTTGAGAAAGAGAGACTTAGTCTAGCAAAACTTGGCTAACAAGAAATTGGGTCAATCGAGAGATTGATTAACCCAATTAAAGGGTTCAACCTAGAGATAGTAATAACCCGACTTGAGCTCTTATCAACCATTTTCTGTGATATATATTTGGACTTGAGAAAGCCAAATTGGGCAAAACTACTCCTTAACCGAGAGGTACTGAGTGGGTAATTGAGAGTTGATAGCTATAATACACCGTGATCAACAAAACAAGAATTAAGGTTTATATCCCATTAGGCGAACACCTAAGCGATGGTCATAGCCCTAGGCCTTTTTACAAACTTGAAAAACAACAAAAACAATTGTCCTAGTCTTATCCCTTTACTTTACAATCTTTAGCTTTAAAATAGAAATAGAAACAACATCAATTTGTGAAAGTACAAATTAAGATAGTTCTAATTCACGCACTAGAATATATACTCCTAACTCCCATCTAACTCCCTGTGGATTCGATCCTAACTCTTTGTTGGGTTACTATAATTACAATCGACCGATTCATACCTTGTATTGAGGTGTGCATTGTGCGTGATAGGTCAATATTTTGGCGCCATTGCCGGGGAGTTAAAAACGGTGTTAGCTATATATTTGAGTATGTTTTTGAAATATCTTCTTTTCCTTCCGTGTTACTAACGTGTTGGGAAATTGTAGGTGCAACTATGGCAAAAAAATGAGCTCTTTAACATTGCTTTGGGGGATGTGGACGTTGAGGATGATCAAATGGATGAGGTTCCTCTTGAACCTCAAGCCAATAGACGAGGCCGAGTACCTCATGACAATGTGCCCGCTCCACCCCCACCTCCACCACGAGCGGGTCCACACCTGGTGTTGCCGAATGAAGGATATGCAAGTGCAATAGTCCCTCCCCGTATTAGGGTGGGCAACTTTTAAATAACCAATGTGATGCTCACCTTGCTTGAGCAACGAGGGTTCTTCACCGGTTCTCCGGGTCAAAATACATATGAATATTTTAAGGGGTTCGTGGATACGTGTTGGGGGAGTAAACAAACAAATGTCTCCGAAGATGCTTTAAGGCTAATGCTTTTTTCCTTCTCTCTATGGGGGAAAGCTTTAGATTGGTTGGAACATTTGCCAAACCATTCCATTCATACTTGGAATGAATTGGCGGAGAAATTTATTTCTAAATACTTCTCTCCCGGGCACATGGCTATACTTCGGGATGAAACTCTAGCATTCAAGCAAGAGCCCAATGAACCACTATACAAGATATGGGAAAGATATAGAACAATGGATAAAGAGTGTCCCAATAATGATATGATGGAGAACATGATTCAACAAACTTTCTATCGGGGGATCCATAACCAACAAATGTGTAGTGAATCAACTTGCCAGTGGGAACTTCATGACTACACCTTATACGGAGGCGTGTGGTATTTTGGATAAAATGGCGGACACTTCTTCGGTGTGGCAATCCCGGACTAATGTTCCACAATGTGATCCCAATGTAATTCACCTTCACAAAGAGTTGCATGACTATGGGCAAGCCATAGCCGAATTGACCACCACCATGAACCAACTGGCAAAGGCTCAATTTCAACAAGTGCAAAACCCGAGGCAACTCAATGCAATGGAGGGAGTAAACATGATGGTGAACAAACAGAGAACAAAGGTTCCACAAGTGCAATAAAGAGTGGATAATTTTGTGCAAGAAGATAGTGGGTTTGATTAAGATAACTCTTATAATGACCAAGAAGAAGAGGTCCAATATGTGAACAACTTTCAAGGGAAAATAAACAACTTCCAAGGCCCAAGCCAACAACAATGGCAACCTCAAAACAATCAAGGAAATTGGAATTCTCACAACCAAGGTAATTGGAGTGGTGGAAACAATCAAACCAATTGGAATAACAACAATAATCAAGGAAATTGGAGTGGTGGCAATAATCAAGGGAATTGGCATAACAATAATAACCAAGGCAATTGGGGAGGCAACAATCAAGGCGGTTGGAGTAACAATCAAGGAAATCGGGGGTCGGAATTTCAAAGGCCCCCGATGTATGAACAATCGAGCAACTTGCCTCCTTATCCTTTCCATAGTCCTAGCTCTTCCAACAATGAAATGAGACATATTGAGAACATTTTCAAGCAAATGACGGATAAGAATTTCGATTTTGATTCCCAACTTTCCTCACACAACACATCGATCCGCAACTTAGAAGTGCAAATGGGGAAAATCTCTCAAGCTCTAAATTCTCATCATAAGGGGGCACTACCAAGTGACACGGTGGTGAACCCAAAGGGTGGGAACAATATGGGACATGTCATGGCCATTACTACAAGAAGTGGAAAAGGTGGAAATGCACCCACCTTAAGTCAAAGACAACTTGTGGATGATGAGCAAGTGATCCAAGAAGAAGAGATCCCGAAAAATGTAGTACAAGCAAATGATGAAGTGTGGATTGATATTGATGACAATGTGGAAGACACTCCAGAGGAAGTGAACCCGTCTAGGGATCATGTTATTGACATACCGGAACCGGTAGTGCAAAAGGCTAAGGTAACATTGCCTAAGCCTCCTCTTCCATATCCTCAAATGCTTGCCAAGCAAAAT
The DNA here is from genome assembly GCF_000715075.1 of Nicotiana tabacum. Classification (NCBI taxonomy): domain Eukaryota; kingdom Viridiplantae; phylum Streptophyta; class Magnoliopsida; order Solanales; family Solanaceae; genus Nicotiana; species Nicotiana tabacum. Next base: position 66,368,001 of record NC_134101.1, read on the forward strand.
AGCGAGAATCAATTCAAAAAGTTCATTGACATGATGAAGAGTCTCTCGATCAATGTGCCATTAGTTGAAGCTTTGGAACAAATGTCCGGTTATGTAAAGTTTATGAAAGATTTTGTGACAAAGAAGCGGTCGATGAATTTTGAAGCTATCAAAGTCACTCATTAAGGGAGTGTAATTGTGCATTCAATGGCTCCTAAATTGGAAGATCCTGGTGCTTTGACAATCCCTTGTACCATTGGAAGTGCTGAGTTTGCTAAAGCTCTTTGTGATCTTGGGGCAAGTATAAATTTGATGCCCTATTCAATTTTCAAGACTTTGGAAATTGGGAAAACAAGACCACATCTATGAGATTACAAATGGCCGATCGCACCATGAAGAGACCATTAGGAGTGATTGAAGATGTATTGGTTCGTGTTGATAAATTCATTCCTCCGACAGATTTTGTCATTCTTGATTGTGAAGTGGACTATGAGGTGTCGATTATTCTTGGAAGACCTTTCCTTGCTACGGGGAAGGCTTTTGTTGATGTGGAAGCCGGAGAACTCACTTTCCGGGTGGGTGATGAAAAGGTGGTGTTATACGTGTGCAAATCTATGCGGAAACCAAATAGCAATGAAGTGTGTTCTTTTGTGAACTTAGTGACCGATGTGATTGTTGATGATACAAGTGCCACGATCAATGTGGGTGATATGTTGGAGGCCGTCTTGCTCAACTTTGATGATGACGAGATGGATGGCTTCATGAAATGTGTGAATTCTTTGCAAGGAATGGGGTCGTACAACTATGCACCCCGGAAACTCTCTTTGGATCTTGAAAATAGGAAAACTCCTCCTACAAAGCCTTCAATTGAAGAGCCTCCGACCTTGGAGTTGAAGCCATTGCCTCTACATCTTCGGTATGAATTTCTTGGCCCTTGTTCTACTTTATCGGTTATTCTTTCCTCTTGTTTAACTAACGTGCAGGTTGAATCTACATTGGTGGTGCTACACAAGAGGAAGAAGGCTATTGGATGGACTTTGGCGGATATTCGGGGAATAAGCCCCGCATTTTGCATGCACAAGATCAACTTGGAGGACGACGCCAAACCATCTATTGAACATCAAAGGAGACTTAATGAGGCTATGCAAGAAATGGTCAAAAAGGAGATTATCAAGTGGTTGGACGCCAGGATTATCTACCCCATTTCCGATAGTTCATTGACTTCTCCGGTGCAATGTGTCCCAAAGAAAAGGGGAATGATGATGGTCACTAATGACAAGAATGAGTTGATTCCTATAATAAAGGTGACCGGGTGGAGAGTGTGTATGGACTATTGCAAGCTCAACAAAGTCACAAGGAATGATCATTTTTGTTCTCCCCTTCCTTGACCAAATGTTTGATAAATTGGCCGGCCGTGCTTTCTATTGCTTTATAGATGGATATTCGGGCTACAACCAAATCCTTATTGCTCCGGAGGTTCAAGAGAAGATAACTTTTACATGTCCCTATGGTATGTTCGCTTTCAAGCGGATGCCATTTGGTTTATATAATGCACCGATGACTTTTCAAAGGTGTATGATGGCGATCTTCACGGACATGGTAGAGGACTACCTTGAAGTTTTCATGGATGACTTTTCGGTGGTTGGGGATTCCTTTGATGATTGCTTGGCAAATTTGGATAAAGTATTGGCAAGGTGCGAAGAAACAAACTTGGTGCTAAATTGGGAGAAATGCCATTTCATGGTCGAGGAAGGAATTGTCCTTGGCCAAAAGATCTCAAAGAAAGGCATAGAAGTCGACAAGGCAAAGATTGAGGTGATTTCTAAATTTCTACCTCCGACTTCAGTGAAAAGCGTGCGGAGTTTCTTGGGTCACGCGGGGTTATATCGGCGCTTCATAAAGGATTTTTCTAAAGTGGTGAACCCATTGTGAAATCACTTAGAGAAGGATGCTAAATTTCACTTCAATTATGATTGCATGAGAGCCTTTGAATTGCTAAAGTTCAAGTTGACAACCACTCCCATTATCACCACTCTTAATTAGAGTATTCCTAGCGATGTAGCGGTTGAGATTATTTTGGGGCACCATATCAATAAGATTTTTCATCCGGTCTACTATACTAGTAAGACCATGAATAGTGCCCAAGTCAACTACACCGTTACGGAGAAAGAGCTCCTTTCCTTTGTGTTTGCAACTGAGAAGTTCCGCCCGTACTTGATGGGTGCAAAGGTTTTGTTCATACGGATCGTGCGGAACTTCTCTATCTTATGAGCAAGATAGATTCAAAAGCTAGGTTGGTGCGATGGGTGCTATTGTTTCAAGAGTTCGATATTGACATCCAAGATCGAAAAGAGAGTGAAAATCAAGTGGCGGACCACTTGTCTCGTTTGGAGGAGCAGTGTCACGCCCCAAACTCGGGGAGCGCGACCGGCGCTCAACTGAGTGAACCCGACCGAGCAAGCCTATTAGATTTCCTTCTGCCTAAACTCATCCATGAATAAGGATAATACATATTTTCATTAATTAGACAATAGGGAGATCATGTACATAATACTAAATCATTTCATTAGTTACCTCATTTAATAATTCTCAAAACACACACACCCCCCCCCCCCCTTCACGGTTCAAAGTGGAACGAGTGATTTAATCATAACCCAACTTGTTTAACATTCCCAACACCCATATACAACCCACACTTAGTCTACAGAGCCTCTAAAAATACCAAAAAGTACAATAATAGTGCCGGTAACAAGGCTCCGGCTATACCTTAAAACACGATAACTCATACGAAACAAAAAATGCATAACCCCGGAATGAGATGGGGCTCACCAAGTCAGCTGGGAAGAATGAGCACTACTATCATTGGTCAGTATCCTCCGCCGTTGAACCACCTGCATCCATTAAAGATGCAGCGCCCCCGACAAAAAGGACGTTAGTATATGTCGAATAGTACTAGTATGAAAACCAAACACCAATTTAAGAACTCGAAAATACAGTATGAATATGATGAATCAAGGCGACAATAGAATAGCATAAATAGTCATTTAAACCAAAGCAAGCTTATCAAGAGCTGTCATTAACATTTATAGAATTCAAGATGAGATCTTCTATAACCATTTTCACACAAAGCGGCCCCGCCGCCTCACCCCAATGTATGCGGGTAGAGGTGTAAACACAATACCAAAACTCTACTCAAGTGGCCCTGCCGCCTCACCCCAATGTATGCGGGTGGAGGTGTAAACACAATACCTATTTTCACACAAAGCAGCCCCGCCCCTCACCCCAATATATGCGGGTGGAAATGTATCAACGATACCAATACCTACACAAAGCGGCCATGCCGCCTCACCCTAATATATATATGTGGGTGGTGGTGCAACAATAATACCAAAATCATACACAAAGCGGCCCTGCTGCCTCACCCCAATATATGCGGGTGGAGGTGTAACCCCAATCACAATCTCTATACAATTTGGCATAATAGTTTTCCACATCAATCAGGACTTGGAATCATAACACGTAGATACACAATCCATAGTTTAGATCACATCCTCAATTTATAATACAATATCATGAGAGCATTTGAAATACAAATTAAACATATATCTTTGTCACAAAACTTATCCGGAATACTCAGCTTGTAATAAATATCTTGGAACTTACAATGATATTGGGGTTCTAATTTTTAAAGGAAAGTTAGCCAACATACCTCAATGGAGCTTCCTTAAACTCTAAAATGTTCCAAAATTCTTAGCAACTTCAATCTATTTTAGAAATATGACAAATTGAATCAAAATTAGGAAGATGAACATGGTTTTAGCTCATTTGAGCATTTTATCAAACACTAGGTATGCATTAAGGTTTCAAGGTCCTTTTATGGAGGATTCCATCATCCCATAACTCATTCTTTACTATTTTTAGCTCAACAATTTTCATACACCCTTTCATAACACACGCATGTAAAATAAACAACTCTTATGCCCAAATATTATCTTGCTAATTACCCATTTCTAGACAAAATTCAAAATTGAGGGTTGGGGTGTAGAATCTTACCTCTTGGATGAAGACCTAGTGAGTTTTCCTTCTTAATCTTTCAAAATTTGAGCAAGAATTAAAGAACAATTATTGAGGAACACCTTCTCACTCTAGGACATTCTCTCTCACTCTAAAACATCAGATTTTAGCTCAAAAATAGCCCAAAACGTGTATTTAATGAAGTAGGATCGGGTTATAAAAACCCAAAAATGGAGCTCCGGAACAAGGTCTGCGATCACATAATCGATATGCGAACAACATATCGGCCGCATAATTGGTGTCCAAAACTGGCAAAAATCTGCCTGGGTCTGCGGTCACTATGCGGCCCGCAGACCTATTCTGCGATCGCATAATGAACCGCAGAACAGTTCTGCAGTCGCATAGTTGACCGCAGAATAGCATCCAAAACTGCCCCTCCTCTGCGGCCATTAAGAGGTCCGCAGAGTGATTCTGCGGTCGCATAATTGATCGCAAAAATGCATTTCACAGCCAAAAATTTTCCTTTATCCCTCAGTGTATTGTTCAACCCAAAAGGTTCGAGCGAAACACGTAAGAACTAATTTGGCACCATGAAACATTATTTTTCCTTTGTGAAATTTTACGGGAACTTACAAGCAGGGGAGTCCGCATAATGGCCTTGAGATCAATGACTCCTTCCCCGATGAGCAACTCTTGGCTATTTTAATGAAGGAGGTGTCGTGGTTTGCGGATCTAGCAAACTTCCTTGTGTGTGAAATCATCCCGGATGAGTTCTTTTCAAATCAAAGGAAGAAGCTCAAATGAGATTGTCAAGATTATTATTGGGATGAGCCATACCTTTTCCGGATCTGCACGGATGAGGTAATTAGAAGATGTGTACTGGAAGAAGAGCAAAGTGAAATTCTTGGGGCTTGCCATTCTTCGCCTTATGGTGGTCATCATGGCAGAGCAAGAACGGCGGCCAAAGTGCTAACTTGCAGTTTCTATGGGCCCACTCTTTATAAATATGCAAGTGATGTGGTGAAAAGATGTGATGAATGTCAACGGGTTGATGGAATCTCGAAGAAGAATGAAATGCCTCTCAATATCAATTTGGAGATTGATATCTTTGATGTGTGGGGTATTGAATTCATTGGTCCTTTTATGAATTCTTGTGAAAACACCTACATCTTGGTAGCGGTTGATTATGTGTCTAAATGGGTTGAGGCTATTGCTTTACCCAACAATGAAGCGAGAAGTGTGGTGGTGTTATTGAAGAAGAATGTTTTCAAAAGGTTTAGTACTCCGCAGGCTATCATAAGCGATAAGGGGTCGCATTTTTGCAATAAGGTTTTTGACACTTTGCTTAGCAAATATTGTATCACTCATAAAGTTATGACTCCCTATCACCCACAAGCTAGAGGTCAAGTGGAAGTCTCCAACCGGAAGATAAAGAGTATCTTGTCCAAAACAGTGAATGCTAACCAAACGGATTGGTCAAAGAAGCTTGATAATGCATTATGGGCTTATCAGACTACTTTTAAGACACCTATCGGAATGTATCCTTACCGGATGGTATTCGTAAAATCTTGTCATCTTCCGGTGGAACTTGAGCACAAAGCTGAATGGGCTTTAAAGAAATTGAATCTTGATTGGGATGCAATTGCTAACTTGAGGGTTGCACATTTGAATGAATTGGACGAGTTCCGGTACCATGCCTATACAAGTTCATCCTTGTACAAAGAGAAGATGAAGTACCTTCATAAAAAATACATTTGGAACAAAGAGTTCAAGGTGGGCGATCTTGTTTTGTTGTTAAACTCACGGTTGAGGATGTTTCCCGGAAAGCTGAAATCTAAATGGAATGGTCGCTTTGAAATTGTGGGTGTGACGCCTTTTGGTGCATTGGACTTGAAGAATAAAAATAATGAGGTATTCCGAGTCAATGGTCACCGGGTGAAGCACTATTTGGGAAAGGTTGGTGATGGCCACGTTGTGGCAGTAATTCATTTCAAATGATGGTAATCTGCGTTGTGCCGTGAGGATAAATCAGGCGCTTCTTGGGAGGCAACCCATGTTTCTTTTTCTTTTTCTTTTCTTCTTTTGTAGTTAGGTGTTGTTTTCATGCTAACTGGATTTGAAGTGTCTCGCAGAGATGAGTGTGCTTTACAGGAATTGTACCCAAAAATCTGGTTAAGTGTGGAAAGAATTGTGGACCGCAATTATATTGTGCGGACCGCACAATTATAGTTGCTACAACAAAAGGTGCTCTGCAGCCGCACAATTACATTGCCGACCGCACAAGTTGAAGGTGGAAAATGTCAACTCTCTGTAGTTGGCCCATCAGAGAAATGGCCGATCTGCGGCCGCGACAAGAATTTTGCGGTCCGCAACAAATTCTGCGGACCGCAACAACGCAAGGGAAACTGGGCCCTCAGGTAACAGAGTGCGGACCACAATTGGAATTTTGCGACCGCACTCAAGTCCCCTTTACTTGCTAGAAACCGTTCAGTATAAATAGAGGAGCTAGGGCACTGTTCCCCCTTTTCCCTCTCTGAGCTCACAAAGTGCACCAATTTGAAATTTCTTATTAAATTAGCTTCTCACAAGCCTAATAATTGTTGATCACTCATATCTTACATTCATTCATATTTGGTATGTTTCATCATCTTAATTAAGTTCTTTTAATTTTTAGATTTTTAGTGAAATTTTGGACCATTTGTCTTGTTGAATCTATTTGAACAACCATGTGGGGTAAACATGTAGTGGGTAGATTGGAAAATGCTCTAAGGGGATTGGGTAAATAGATTTTCATGCTTAGATGTTGTTTCCATGTCAAAATTATGTAAAAATTGCAAGCCCTAGGTAAACAATTGATCGTCGGTTCGTAATTATTGGAATCTGCGGCCGCACAAAAAATTATATGGTCCGCAGAAGTTAAGGTCTAGGGCACTATAGTAAGGCATGGTTCTGCGGATGCAGAACAACCTAAACTCTGTGATCAGAGAGTTGTCATTTTTGTGACTCTCAAGTGCAATCGCAAGACTATTTATGCGGATTGCAGAAAACTAGTTTCGGCCGCAAAACATCCAACTCTCTGTCATCAGAGAGTTGGCATATTGGTGATTTCTGAATTGCGATCGCAATTAGAAATGTGCAGACCATAATCCAATTCTGCAGCCGTAAAGGAAAATTATGCGGTCCGCAATGCCCATTCTGCGGCCTCAATGACAATTATTTGGACCGCAATTCCCTAACCCTGCAAGCATGTCTCTACTGTGTTTTTCACTGTAATCTCTGGTGTGTCCTTGAATTCATTCTGTGTCTGAACTTGAATTGAAACTAACAATCGCCTTTACTTGATACAGAACATGATTCGATCTAAAGGACGAGGCGACACTTCAAAAGGAATGGGTGACCTTTCTCGGGGACGAGGGAAGAGACCCTTACCCAATGCCCAACAGCCTAAAAGCAGAATATAGTTAGCAGTCGGTAGAGGGAGAGGTGCATACCTCTCGGAGACCAGTTCTTATGTCTCATCTAGGGACGTCTCAGAGGGCGACTCAGCCTCATTACATGAGCAGCTGGCCATACAATCAAGGCCGCCAGGGAGATATCAGCTCAGGGATGAGCCATCATCATCACATAGCACCTCCGAGAGTTCGGAGAGTGCCAGTCAGGCTTCTGAGCCTTCTACTACACCTGTACCCCAGGCACCAGAGACATCAGTTCAGAACATTCCAGATGATGGACGAGGGGGAGATGCTACAGTTGTCGGCCTTGAGCGGTCAAAGAAGAAAGAGGTGTGGGAGGACCGGTTTGTCAGTTTGGCTACCTTTTCTAACTTCCGTGAGTGGTTGCCAGTGAGGTCGCTCACTCTTGAGCGACAGTTCCAGTTGAGAGATCTAGAAAATTACAACCCTGCAGTTTTGAGGCAGTTTCGAAAGCGCAAGGGGTGGATGTGGTTCACCCAGAGCGTAGTGGATGTGAAGGAATACCTTGTCCGGGAGTTCTACGCCAATGTGGCACATATCAAGAAAGGGACAAAGGTGACTAAAGTAAGGAACCTCAAGGTGCGTTTTGACCAGTACACATTAAACACCTATTTGGGGTTTGAGGATGTCGATCCCACAGAGTACTTAGAAAAATTTGCACTTGGGGATGCAGCTCGCCTGTGGCTAGCTGAGATTCTAGCAGCTCCTGGGACACCACCACCATGGATCACGGCAGGGGTGTTTATTCATAGAAACACTCTGAGTTTTGAGGCAAAGGGGTGGCAAACCTTTGTATGCAACCGACTAGACCCATGCCGGAATGAGACATATCTTCTGCTCCCGCGAGCAGTTCTAGTGGCTTCCATCATGGTCGGGTACCCTATCAATGTGGGTGCCGTGATGTCGGCCAGCATATCCGTGGTCGCCAGGCAAGCCGACACATCCTACCCATACCCCAACACTATTATAGAGTATCTTATGGATGTGAGGGTGGAGCCGAGAGATTTTGATACAAAGGTGCGGGCGAAGAAGCCCTTATCATGGTACTCGTTGATGGATGCAGACAACCCTAAGAAAAAGGTTCTACCTCACTATTACAGGTGGTGCATGTCAACTCTATCATGCTTACAGTTCTTCGGGTACTATAAAAACGATTAAGGAATTCCTTCTCAAGTTGCTCCCAAATATCAATGGACTCAGGCTCCAAGTCAATATACCAGTCAAATGCGATCCGTGTCAGCGAATGAACAAACTGCTTTACCAAAAGGTCACCATGCATTCCAGCATTGCTACAAGTCTCGACAAAGTGGGCAATATGTTGCCTTGGGTTTCCTTTGCCATCAAATTGATGCAGCTTTGGTGGTTGATAATTGGTTGGCATAGTTAGACAATCAATCCTCTTAGTATAAGGCTTAGAGTAGTATAATTAACTTTGTGATGGTCCACCATATTGAGCTCTTATGGTGTTTGTTATCATGTTTGCAATTGTTGGACAAATAACGCTGCAAACCGAAGTGGATTGATGTTCCCTCTAAATGCTAAACTTGGCCAGGGATTCCTCAATAGCCGTTTTTTGCGAGGTGAATATAGGTGAACGAGGAGGGACGTGGCTTGACTCTCCAGGTGCATAGGCCTCAAGTTTGTTCACGAGTTGAGCGATTTGAAGGTCTTTGTCTTCAATAGATTTCTTCAAGACTTCTATAGTTTGTTCCATCATTGCAAACTTTTCATCCATGTTAGTTTCGTCGGTTATCAAGGCGTTGACTTTCGTTGAAACTGGAGAATCTACTTAATCCTCAAATCCACCAAGGTTTGGGGCTGTTTGAGAAAGTTCGTCAAATAGCGAGAATGGGGTATTGCCCCCAGAGATTGCGGTTGTGGGCATCATATGAGATCTGCTCTTCTTTGCCATCTCCAAGGAGGCGAAGTATTCGGATCCATCTAAGCCACTAGCATTGAACTTGCTTCGAGTGATTAGGCCTACATGACTGAGCTCAGTGGATGCGACAGCAGTAGTATCTTTGAATGAAACATCACACTTGCGGAAGGCTATTGTAGCAGTAGATCTGAAGTTCGTAGTTTTCAACTTGCAAGAAGGAGAGATGAAGGGCAGAAAGGGTCCCACCAGGCATGCCAAAATTTGTTAGCAACAAATTTTCGTAGTCCAGAAAATAAACTGCAACAAAAATAATATGAAGAAAAAGAGATTTTATTGATAAATATTTGTGAGTACAATTCTATGTATCCCTTGATTCTCCTCTCTAAAATTCTCCATGATTCGAGGGCTTGAGAAGCGTCTTTCTCGAATGTAGGACGATGCAGACCTTCTTGCGATGTGTTTAATCGCCAAGAACGTTGAGTAGCACTTTGTTGTTTCGGGTTGATCTCTGGGAAAAAACTCCGTTGATCACTCATTTGTTGAAGAACTATGCACTTGATGATTGATCTCTCTGTTTGTGGATGCCTTCACCAAATACGGAATGCACTTCTCCAACTCTGGATGTCCCCTAGAGAGTTATGTAACCCCTCTATTTATAGTTATAGAGGATGAACAGTCCAGCTACATATAAACTCTCTTGCTTGATTCGGATTGGACCATGTCATTTTAGCCACTTGGCGACCTGTGGTTGGTTCTTGCTTTTTTTTACTTGGATTGCCACATCATTTAACACGTGGCATCACCTTATTGGCCTAGATTTTGACTGGATATCCATGTCACTTGACACATGGTATGAGTGTGGGCCTTAAGATGAAATGGACCTTGGGCTTAAAAATATTAAAATGGACTTATTTAATTTGTAAAGTCCAAATTAATTATTCAATCCAAAGTAGTTTAGAATTTAATCCAAATTTTGTATAGACTAAATTCAATAATTTTTACATGTCTACACAAGCAAAAACTTAAGTTTGGGGGAGTTGATAAGTGGGGACTTTGAATACTTATTAGTACCTTTTAGCTTTTATTTTAGTCTAAAAGCATTGAATGGTGTTCCCGAAACTGATGAAATGTGCAAAATTGCAAGAATGTTGGAAGTTGGACTCCCGAGACGAAATCCGACTCAAAAAGGAGTAATCTAAACACAAGGCAATAAAAGGCATAGAAACTCACAAAGTGCGGACCGCATAATTCCATATGCGACGCAAACATTGAAGAAAATCCCAACAGGTTTTCTAGAAAACTGTGGACCGCACAGGAATTGTGCAGTCGCAAATGATGAGCTGGAGATCAACTTCAGAGGGAGTGTAAATTTTTAAAGTCCAAGTCCCTCAAAATTGCGGACCGCACAAGAATTGTGCGGCCTCATAAGAAGTACATTGCGGTCGCAGAAGTAAAGAGGACCGCAGAAACATTGCCTCGTGGCCGCAATTGAGAATTATGCGGCCGCAAAATCCCAGCTCCTGCAAGATGAAGAATTCGCACATGGAATTGTGCGGCCGCAGAACCTTCCAAAGGGTATTTTTTTCCGAAATTTTCAGCCTTGTATAAATAGACAAGTTTCACAAAATTAGGTTAACTTTTGACATCAGCAAGTCCTGTAGCCGTTTTTCTTTGCCTCTTTTGGAAGTTTTCTATATTTTGGAGTATTTTACTATAGAATTTATCATTTTAACTTTACAATATGAGTTTAATTAGTATTTCTTCTTCTATTTCTTCAATTTTAAGCATGAGTAGCAAGATTTTTACTAGGGTTGTGACTCAACCCTAGTGTGTAAACCTTATGAGTATCTAATTTAGTACTTGTTTATAATTTAGTGTTTATTATTTGGCCTTGTTTATGCTTTAATTTGTGGAATTAATGGTTGCAAATATTAGTTCATGCCTAATTGACTTAGTCTCTACTTGATAAAGAGAGACTTAGTCTAGGAAAATGTGGCTAACAAGAAATTGGGTCAATCGAGAGATTGATTAACCCAATTAAAGGGCTCAACCTAGAGATAGTAATAACTAAACTTGAGCTCTTATCAACCTTGGACTTGAGAAAGCCAAATTGGGCAAAATAATTCCTTGACCGAGAGGTATTGAGTGGGTAATTGAGAGTTCATAGCTATAATACACTCCGATCAACAAAACAATCATTAAGGTGTATATCCCATTAGGAGAACACCTAGGCGATGGTCATAGTCCTAGACCTTTTTATAAACTTGAAAAATAACAAAAATAATTATCCTAGTCTTATTCCTTTACTTTACAATCTTTAGTTTTAAAAAAGAAATAGAAACAACACCAATTTGTGGAAGTGCAAATTAAGATAGTTCAAATTCACGCACTAGATTATATACTCCTAACTCCCATCTAACTCTCTGTGGATTCGATCCCGACTATTTGTTGGGTTACTATAATTGCAATCGACCGATTCATACCTTGTATTGAGGTGTGCATTGTGCGTGATAGGTCCATTTTTTGGCGCCGTTGCCGGCGAGTTAAATGGTGTTAGCTATATATTTGAGTGTGTTTTTAGAATATCTTCTTTTCCTTCCATGTTACTAACGTGATGGGAAATTATAGGTGCAACCATGGCAAACAATGAGCTCGGAAACATTGCTTTGGGGGATGTGGACATGGAGTATGATCAAATGGATAAGGTTCCTCTTGAACCTCAAGCCAATAGACGAGGCCGAGTGCCTCATGAAAATGTACCTGCTCTACCCCCACCTCCACCACGAGCGACTCCTCACCTGGTATTGCCAAATGAAGGATATGCAAGTGCAATAGTCCCTCCCCATATTAGGGCGGGTAACTTTCAAATAACCAAAGCGATGCTCATATTGCTCGAGCAACAGGGGTTCTTTACTGGTGCTCCGGGTCAAAATGCATACAAACATTTGAAGGGGTTCGTGGATACGTGTTGGGGGAGTAAACAAACAAATGTCTCCGAGGATGCTTTGAGGCTAAGGCTTTTTCCCTTCTCTCTACGGGGGAAAGCTTTAGATTGGTTGGAACGTTTGCCAAACCATTTCATTCATACTTGGGATGAAATGGCGGAGAAATTTATTTCTAAGTACTTCTCTCCCGGGCACATGGCTATACTTCGGGATGAAATTCTGGCATTCAAGCAAGAGCCCAATGAACCACTACACGAGATATGAGAACGATATAGAATAATGGTTAAAGAGTGTCCCAACAATGATATGACAGATAAAATGATTCAACAAACTTTCTATCGGGGGATCAAGTAGTAAATCAACTTGCCGGTGGGAACTTCATGACTACGCCTTATGTGGAGGCGTGTGATATTTTGGATGAAATGGCGGACACTTCTTCGGCATGGCAACCCGAGGCTAATGTTCCACAAGGTGATCCCAATGTAATTCACCTTCACAAAGAGTTGCATGGCCATGGGCAAGCCATAGCCGAAATGACCACCACCACGAACCACCTCATTCCGCTCTACTAATTTTCTAAAGCCAATAAACAATGCAAGAAAACCTTCCAAATTATGCAGCAAGTAGCACATAAGTGAACATGATGGTCTCAAAAAGGATACTTGTCTTATACGGACCCTGCCCCTGTGCCTAGTTTCGCTAAGTCAAATACACATGAGGCAATAAAACGATTCTACTAGGGATAACCAGGCATGCGGCTTGTTCTTCTAGGTTTTATAAATCCTAGGGGATGAGGTGTATTTAGACTGGCCATAAAACGAGCGGACAACTCGAGTTGGGAAGGGGTAGCATACCCGGAGTAATACTTCTCCGGCTTAACTACTGGACCCTTCCCGTTCTTAAACATGGGTGACTAATAATCCTTCAACGGGAGCCCAGACCCATCGGCTTTATCTCAAAAAAGAATGGGGCGCGTATCCGCGATTCCCAAGGTTATATTCAGAAGACTCAGATGCGGTGCGTGAGAAGACAGTTTATATATACAGTTCAACAATATAAAAGCGGTAAAAATTGAACAAGTAGCATATTAGGCCCAAATAAATCACAGTATATACAAAAATTAATAAAGTCAAATAAGGTCAATGTACAAGCTCGAATTCTTAAAGTCCCCAGCAGAGTCGCCAGAGCTGTCACACCCCTTTTCTTCCCCCCAAAAATATATGTTATGGATTATTGTGGGTTAAAGAGTTTTTTCAATTAAAGTGACAAACTTGAGTAGGGAATATTTTATTTACAGAGTCGCCACTTGAAATTGATTTTTTGAGTGTTCCAAGTCACCTTTTATTTGAATCCCTAGTCAAAGGAAGGTTTGACTCTATTATTATTGGTCTACGAAATCAAAGTCCAGGTAAGGAATTCTGTTGACCGGGGAGAAGGTGTAAGGCATTTTTCGAGTCCCGTGGTTCTAGCACGAATGCTTTATTGACTGCATTTGGCTTATATTATTTTTGGATAAACTGTGCTTTATTGGTTCTCATGTTTGCCTATGTCCGCTTTTATTGTTGATGACTTTATTAATCTCAAACTAGGACGAGTATCCCCGATCCCAACTTACACTAACCAAGATGAGTATCCCCGACCTTAGTTCGTGCATCGTACCAAAAATTAGAGCCTACTCGCAGTTAATTAAATAACAAATTTTTATTTATTTGAAAGAATTGAAAACAAGAAGTATCCTCACGACTTTGCCATTTATTTATATCTTTATTCCGAAGCGAGTCTATTCTTTGTTAATTAAATTGCTTTGGAGGTTAGATTGTGGAAATATAATTATTCATCTTTATTGTAAAAGAAAATACCTCTTTATAATTTAATGGTGATAAGACAACATAGAGATATTATTGATATTAGACCTTACTTTTAACTTTATTATCCTAATGTTCATGCCTAAAACAAGCAAATTGCCGACAATTTCATGATTTAACTTTAAGGCCATGTAAAGTCGATAAGAAATGGCAATTAAAAAAAAAAACATGAATTCTAAAAAAAAACTACGGCCAAGAGCCCTTTTAAATTTTAATACCTCAATTAATTCTTTCATTAAACTATGTTTTGAATTACTACACCATGTAACACACCAACACCCCAAATAACAGATGTAATCACATGACAACAAAATTATAAAAAAAACAGTGATATGCCTAAAAAGAAACCTTTTTTGCTCAAATACATAAGCACTGTTCCTCTCTTAAAGCACCATGATGGCTCACTTATTTGATGCCTTGCTAACTTTTGATTTTTTTTTCAGCATATAAAACTACTCTAAGTTAATAACTTTATGCAAATTCTACAATCAAAATCAAAATGCTAGTTTACGGTACATACATCGTAAATACCTAACACAACTTATAGATCTAATAACTTGACAAGGAAATAATGAAACTAGAACTATTACATCACATATATTCAATACATGTATCAAATAGTCAAAAGGAGCACAGCATATTCATGGCATGAAACAGATCATAGAAGCTCGAATTATCTCATTCTCATTCTCATTCATCATTGAATCGAGAATTATAACATCAATTGAGGGAGTTACCTGAAATGTAGAAACACCAAAATACAGCAGAATGAATGAAATTCCAGCACAAATGACAACCAAAAACAGCAACAACCAGCAGCAAATCGGTAACTTTTGACCCGAGAAACAACCCAGAAAAGACCCTTAAACTTAGTAACTTTTAAAGAAGAAGGATCCCAGCAATCAACTACAACACTCTTATACTTTTGAAAGGTCTTGCTCACAGAGAATTCACTCACAAAAGCTCACTACTTTCAGCTTACTACTAAGTATTCAAATGCTATTTTTTACTCTCTAAGTATTTGTGTGTTCATTTAGAGTAAAAGATGTTTTCTAAGTGTGATAGAGTGTGTCTAAAGTGAGGAAATGGCAGCCCTTAAGTAGGCCAAGAAAGTCACTTTTGGACAGATTTTGGTTCACCAAAAGTCTGTTAAAAAAGAACTGACTTTGTGTGCTAAACACTGTTCAAAGGCTGTCCAAAAGGTGAAAGGACAGCCTGAAAATCTGTTACGTCAGAAGCAAGGAAAAAAATATCATTTCGGCCACCCTAATAGTAAAAAGTAAGCCACTAGTACCCTAGGTCATGATCAAACCCATCTAAACTTCAAATTTTAACAACATCAATGCCACCCTATTGATTTTGAACCAAATCAAACTCAAACAACTAAGAATTGACAAAACAGAAACAAAGACTTCAAATGGAACTAAAACTCAAACTAACTAGATTAAAACAAATTGATTTGTACAAACTAAACATAGAACAAACAACTGAATTCACAAACTAATTCTAAAAATAGAACGTGGATCGTTAACAATCAGACGACGACGTACAACAGCTAAACAATTGATTAACTAAGTAAACGATTTAACTAATATACTAAAGATTACGTTTAATTAATAACAGTCTAACAAACAACTAAACTAAATAGATATAACTAATTAAATAAACCTAACTTGAAACTCTAATTAACAACAAACAACCAAAACAAAAAAATTAAAATTCAGAAACTAACCTACTAATAATAAAAAAACCTAGAAATTAATTAAAGACATGACAATTATACCTAACGAGCGTGCTTGATACTGTTCGAGCCATGAGAAGACGCGTGAGATGCCAAGAGGCGGCTGTCCTACCCCGATACACAAATTGGCTTTTAGCAAACACCCAAAATATGTAAGTTTTGGCATCATACTAGAAGGGAACATGAGTCTTTGGGTCGAGTGGGCTAAACAATGAGGTAGTGGTGGCTTTGGGTGGTCGCTGGCCGGCGGAGGACGAGTTTTGGGGGAAAATTAGTGATCTTGGGTCGTGAAATTGAGTAGAGGAGAGTGGGGGTGTAAACGTTTCCGAGTTTGGGGGTGGTGAGCGACAACTAGGGTTTTGGTTAGGCTTAGATTTATAGAGATTGAGAGTGGTTATGGGGATTTGGGGTTAGGATTAGTGTAGAGGATGAAGAGAGGAAGAGAATGGTATAAATTTTGTGGTGTTTGGGCGACGGTCACCGCCAGTGGGCAATTTCCGGCGGCGGAGCTGGCAGAGAGGGGAAAGAGAATAGAGAGGAAGAAGAAAGGGGGAGAGGAAAAGAGAAAATAAGGGGAAAACGGGGGCAAAATTTGGGGGTTTAAAGCTTTAAATACCTGGGTGGAGATTGAATACTAGCCATCGGATTAGATGAGATTGAATGGATGAGATTGAATCTTAGTAAACTAATCAAAATGACGTCGTTTTGAAGTCTTCTAGGCCAAAGCATCTAGACCAGGTCCTGGGGGTGCTCGGCCACCAATTTTGGTCCAATGTTTGGGCCAATTTTGGCTTAAAAAAGAAAAAAACTACCAGCTATGTCCATTTATAAGTAGCTAATTAAAAAAATTGACTAATTCATAAAATATTACTAATATTAGCCAAATATTACTAGTATTAGCCAATTAGCTATTTGCAGCAAAAATAAAAGCTCAAATATTTGCTTTTTTATTTTGAGTGGGTGTTATTAGAATAGATTGGGTACATCTTAAGGAGCTTGAATCTCAGTTTTGGGATGATTTGGTGAAGTTTTGAGGTAGTTTGGATTAAAAATTCGAAGTAAAAACTGAACATGAAAAAAATAATATGTGTATCACACAATGTATCATTTGTGTATCACATATGTATCATATTTGTATCAATTGTGTATCACATGTATACCTGTGTGTGAGATACATGCGTGATACATGTTTAATACATGTGTCGCAGAAGAATTTTTGAACTCGATTTAATTATGAATTTTAATACAAAATCAGTCGAAATCACCTCCAATCTTCCTCAAATTTTGTATATTGACTTATCTATATGTTTTCAATGAATTTCAACTATACCCATTGAAAAAGTTTATTTTTTGCTTAAATTTTTGGAATATTGTATTTTATTTTGTATTTCATCACCTTATTTGCTACCTCATCCATAAAATTTCCTTTCTGTCTTGCATCTAGTGTTGCTAATCACGCTTTAAAATGTGGAATGAGATTTTTGCATATGATTCTTTAAGAGAAAGAACCTTATTTATATGATTTTTTAATTTTTATATGTGCTTGGCTAGTTTTGGTAAGTCTATGACTAATGGCTAGAGGTTGGTAAGTTGAGATTTATTTGGGACATTTGTGTAATTTTTCCTAAAAAAGAGGGATTTTTACCTTCCTATACACTATTTAAAACTTTATTAACCTCCCTACTCAAGTTTCAATTTAATTACATATGTATATACAATTTACCAATTATATACACTTTAGAAATTAAATGAGTATCCCTTTATATTAGGAATTGAATAAGGAATCAATTATTTCTCATCCTTATTCCCTATTCCTCCTGCGCTTTCTCTCTCTCCGTCTCTCTCTGTCTCTCAATCTCTGTGCTTTTCCCAATTTTTCTTCTTCTGATGTCCTCATTTTTTATCCTTTTATGTTGTCTATATTTTTAATGAAATTCATTAATGGATTTCAATCGTTTTACTATAGGGTTTTAACTTAGCAATTTCCTTTCATGTTGCACAATTGGTGTTCAAATTGAAATTGTCAATTAATAAATTTTGAAGGTGTTTGACTCTCCACCATTGACAGCCATTAAAAAGCTTTGAAGCTTTGAATTAGAATTTGGGTTTTTAAAAACCATTATTTATTTGGATTGGGTGTTGTTGCAAACAATTGAGAATATTGTTTGGAGTTTATATCTCAATTTTGAGGGTGTTTGGTGAAGATTACACTTGATTTTGGTTGAGTTTCAGATTGAAACTCGAAGAAGAAGAAGAAGAAGAAGAAGAAGAAGAAGACATGACATACAATATACTTACAAAATTATAGTAAAGTTGTAGTATAATTGTATGTAAATTGTATTCTGTTGTAGTTATATATCTTTTTTATTTGAATGTTATATAAAAGTTGAACAATAGTTGTATAATGTATGAATCGTTGTATAAAATTTGTATTTAAGTTATTAATACAATTTTTTTATATAAAGTTATTGATATGTATCAAAAATTTATTAAGAGAGTAAGTTTTGATTAGAATTTTAGAGAGGAAGAAGCACACACCACAGACAAAATATATACAAATCAGATACAAAATATATACAAAGTCATATTGTATAAAATTTTTATAAAAATTATATTTAAGTTGTATGATATTATAGTTGTATATAATTGGGTAGAAATAATGTATGAAAGTTGTTGATAAGTTGTAAATAAGTTGTATAATATATAATTAGTTGTATGAAATTTATTTTTACTATGTATAAACCAGATACAAAATATACAAAAGACATATTGTATAAAATTTGTATAAAAGTTTTATTTAAATTGTATCATAAGCGTAGACAATGTGGTCACGGAAAAATATGGCCAAGATAAAGCATCTACATAGATTCCACCAAAAGTAAGACTCTTTTGTAGAGTATAAAATTGTTCGTGAAATTGAACAGTACGAATTCATGTTGTTTTGCCTCTTAGACGTGGCATGGATTTGGCAATCCAAAAAGGGAGGAGGATCTCGCCCCTTCCAAAGCTTCTGATAAATTTGGAACGAGTAGAGAAGCGAAAATTAGTTTTTTATTTCAATTACACATGCTAGTGATGATTTCCGTTTTAATTTATACATTGTCTCAATGGGATTTTCTCGTTCCCAGGTTCGAGTGTTAATAGTTCCAGTAAAAAGTCATTTCACATTTAGTTTCAGCTTTGTATCTGATGAGTTTGTTAGAGAAAACCTAAGAAAATTTTTGAAATATGTCGATTATAATATAGTTTTTTAAGGATAAAAAAAAAAAGACCGAAACAATTAGCAAACAGAAATCCCTAAATATAAGTTCGATCCGTAGAGAAGAGGGGAGAGGGGAGAGAAAAAAAGGAAAAGAGTATAACTAAATCCCTTGATTGAAGGCACTAATAATGGATTGAGAGCCTTTTAAGGTGAATTATATATATTTTGTAGCTAAAATGTATTTAGGTCGGGTTAATACAAAAACTTGGACATTTTTCGTAATATGGTTTCAAATAATGTAAAGAAACGAAAAAATCCCTAAAAAAAGACAATACTCATTCCCTAACTCCCTTAACACACTATTTAATTATCTAATTCTAAAATCTACAAATATATACTTAATAAACCTAAACAAATATAATGTAGGAGAAGTAGAAAGAGTAAAAATTAAATATTTACAGTCGTCACGCTCAAGAAAATGGCAAGACGCATATTAATATTCAGGGCATTATGAAACATAATACCTATTTGTACAAATAGTAGAAAATATTTTCAATAGTTACAACTCACAAGACATTAATTACAAATCTAATTAAAATGTGTAATTCTATTGAAGTGCATTCTATGCCGCCTACCGTAGCAATACAAGCTCCGGTACATATATTGTGTATAAATATATTTTTAAAAAGTGAAAAATAAATACAATAAATTTTTTTAAAAAAGATACAATATATTCACTGAATATAATTAAGTTAGGAGTAAATGTGCATTGTTAACTAAAATGAAGTAAGAAAAAATACATAATTGTAACAAATAAATCATTGTATATGACTATGTAATAATTAACAGTTGAAAAATAAATACTTTATTTAAAAGTTATTTTTCATTTTTTCCTTTCCTCACCCACCTAAAGTTGAATGTATGCATGCTCTTTGTCACGTTAACATCATGGGGTAATTAAATAATAACAAATAAAAAGACAACATAAAATCTATGTCTACAATGAATAAAAGTATCAAGTTAATTTAAGGGATTTTTAAGCATTCTATCTTTCAACAAATGACTCCCTATCATTTTATATATTGTTTACCCGAAAAATCGGATAACGTTAGATTTAGATATGATTCTAAGGTTATGCAAATTTTCTTGATACAAAATGACGATACATGTATTTTTTTGCTATGAAATGGGAAAATAATGGACGGGAAGACTGAAAAATATTAGAAGAACAAGCACAATGAAATCTTAATCTCCTTGCCCTATTGCAGTCTATCTCCCTTTTTATAGTAGATGGTCACTACTTTATTTGTAACAACCTAAAATAATACATATAGTGGAGAACCCATGATAGTTTGTCTCTCCCTTGATTCTCGCCAAGATTCTCTCCCTTGGTGCGGTTGTAACGGCTCTTGTCTGCGAGCTTGGCACTGACTCGAGCTTGGTGCTAGATCGAATCCCCAGTCTTAGTTCGAGCTCGGTTCTGCCTTGGAGCATCGATATTCGGGGCCTGTGTCGGTCGTCGTTACCCCGTAGTCCGATTCGGACGCGGGCTCGATAATGATATCGAGTTTTGCGGTTGATTGGTCTTATAGCTCGAAGCTCGACGTCTCTACTTCGGAATTCGTCCGAGCTCGTCATGCGGATACCCTTCGATTGAAACGTCATTGTCTCGACCGGTCTTTATGATTGAGAATTGGTTTTGACCGTATACAAATACAAGAAACATGTCATTTGACAAAGTGTTAATGATTGAAATACTTATTTTGAGTGGAAGAGATAATCTCAAAATGATGAAATAAAATTCAAGGAAGAGACAAAATCTCAAAATAATGAAATGATATTCAATAATGAGAAGAGCTGTCAAGAATTATAAATAACAAAATTCTTATCTTGAAAAGACTATCTAACTTAGGTAAGATGACTTTCCTAATATTCTACAACTACTTTTTTATATACACAAATAGTTATTGAGAGAAAGCTCATAAGGTCTTTCAAGTTACTTAATATATATGTGTACGGTCAAAACCGATCCTCAGTCATAAAGACCGGTCGAGACAATGACGTTTCAATCGAAGGGTATCCGCATGGCGAGCTCGGACGAATTCCGAAGTAGAGACGTCGAGCTTCGAGCTATAAGACCAATCAACCGCAAAACTCGATATCATTATCGAGCCCGCATCCGAATCGGACTACGGGGTAACGACGATCGACACAGGCCCCGAATATCGATGCTCCAAGGCAGAACCGAGCTCGAACTAAGACTGGGATTCGATCTAGCACCAAGCTCGAGTCAGTGCCAAGCTCGCAGACAAGAGTCGTTACAACCGCACCAAGGGAGAGAATCTTGGCGCGAATCAAGGGAGAGACAAACCATCATAGGTTTTTCACTATATGTATTATTTTAGGTTGTTACAAATAAAGTAGTGACCCTCTACTATAAAAAGGGAGATAGACTGCAATAGGGCAAGGAGATTAAGATTTCATTGTGTTTGTTCTTTTAATATTTTTCAGTCTTCCCGTGTATCATTTTCTCATTTCTTAGCAAAAAATACTTGTATCGTCATTTTTTATCAAAGAAATTTGCATACTCTTAGAACCATATCTAAATCTAACGTTATCCGATTTTTCGGGTAAACAGTTTGGCGCCCACCGTGGGGCTAAGGGTAACGGTGATTGTTTGATATAAATCTACAGTACACTCCAGCTTACAACTTCGAATCACCCATGGCTCTACCTATCGACCTCGAAGCCGGCCTTCAAGATGAAACTAACAACTTGGTGCCCGGGCCGGAAGGCTACCTGACAACTGCAACGAGGCTCGAATCGAAGAGACCGAAATTCGAGCCGAAGTACAACTGGATATCAATTCGCAAATAGCTCTAAAAGCGAATCAGCATTCTGAACCGGAGAGGAGCGTTCAGGGCGGTGCTCGATCCATAGCCCGAGACACTTACAACACGGGGGAAATCGGGGTCAGCTTGCGTATGATTTTTGAAATGTTGCAAGCCCAACAAGCAGCGATAGCTCAGTTGCAGAGCCGAACTCATACACAAAGCGGGCCGAACTCCAATCTGCTTCTTCGAGAAGTCACCCCCAGAACGGAACCCGCCGTAGTGAAATCAAACGAGCAGGAATCGGGGATTGCTCCTGAAATTGCTAAATTGCTCGAGGAACTCACAAAGCGAGTCGAAGCCAACGACAAAAAAGTGGAAACGTATAACGCTAGGGTCGATCATATTCCGGGGGCTCCGCCAATGATAAAAGGGCTCGATTTGAAAAAATTCATACAAAAGCCTTTTCCCTCGAGCGTGGCCCCAAAACCAATCCCCAAAAAATTCAGTATACCCGAAATTCCCAAATATAACGGTATGACCGATCCTAACGAACATGTCACCTCCTACACATGCGCCATCAAAGGCAACGATTTGGAGGATGATGAAATCGAATCCGTGTTGTTGAAAAAGTTCGGAGAGACCCTCGCAGAAGGAGCGATGATCTGGTATCACAACTTACCACCGAATTCCATTGATTCTTTCGCCATGTTAGCAGACTCGTTCGTAAAAGCACATGCTGGTGCCATAAAGGTTGCAACAAGGAAATCGGACCTCTTCAAAGTAAAGCAAAGGGTAACGAGATGCTGAGGGAATTCGTATCCCGATTTCAAATAAAGTGTATGGACTTGCCACCGGTCACAGACGATTGGGCCGTATAAGCTTTCACCCAAGGACTGAACAGGCTAAGCTCGACAGCGTCACGTCGGCTGAAACAAAATTTGATCGAGTACCCAGCAATAACTTGGGCAGATGTACACAACCGGTACCAATCAAAAATTAGGGTCGAAGATGATCAATTGGGAGCTCCGTATGGGCCCGTACGTCATAACCACACAACCACTAAAAATCAAAGGGAAACCAACAGAGAACGAAGGTCGAACAGAGATCGATACCAACCGTACGACACAGATCGGATGAACAACGGTTCAGCACGTGACACGGTTCGAAACAACCGAAGGATTGATCGGGGGAAAAATTCTTGGGGACTTATGAGCAAGAGCGGGTTTGGTAAATATACAGATCCTATAGAAATCTCTCGACTATCGGAGTATAACTTCAACATTGGTACATCTGCCATCGTATCGGCCATAGGACGCATCAAAGATACCAGATGACCTCGACCCATGCAAACCGATCCTGCCCAAAGGAATCCTAATCAAATGTGCGAATATCATGGCACCCATGGTCACAAGACGGAAGATTGCAGGCAACTAAGAGAGGAAGTGGCCCGCTTATTTAACAAAGGGCACCTTCGGGAATTTCTGAGCAATAAGGCAAAGAACCATTTTAGAGACAAGGAATTCGGTAAGCGAAACGAGCCAGAAGAACCGCAACACGTCATTCACATGATCGTCGATGCCCCCCAGGGACCGATGCTTAAACACGCTTAAACGTCGATTGTGAAGCGATCTCGAATTCAAGATCATACACCCACAGGGACTTTATCCTTCAGTGATGAAGATACAGAGGGAATCATCCAACCCCATAACGACGCACTGGTAATATCCGTACTCATGAATAAAACTAAGATTAAGCGTGTGTTAATTGACCCAGGTAGCTCGGCCAATATCATCATATCGAGGGTCGTAGAACAGCTCGGCCTGCAGGATCAGGTTGTACCCGCAACTCTGGTTCTAAACGGATTTAATATGGCATGTGACGCCACTAAAGGCGAGATTACCCTACCGATAAACGTGGCCCGGACCATCCAACAAACAAAGTTTCACGTGATCGAAGGTGATATGAGATATAATGCCCTCTTCGGAAGGCCGTGGATCCACAACATGAGAGTCGTACCCTCGACCCTACACCAGGTCCTCAAATTCCTAACATCGGGAGGTGTCAAAATAGTGTACGGAGAACAACCGGCCGCAAAGGAAATGTTCTTCGTCGAAGAAGCAAAATTAGTATCCTCACCTTCACCAATAAAAGGATCAGGTTCAAAGCAGAGCGCCAAATAGCAATCACAGACATCGGCTTAGACCCGGCCAGGTAAGAAAAACATTGAAGAAGACGATGATGATCGATGGATCCCTCGATCCTTCGTAACCCCTGATGATTTCGATGCCACCAAATCAACAATTGAGAAACTGGAGCAAATCGTACTGATCGAACACTAGCCCGAACAAAAAGTATACCTGGGAACGAGTTTGAGCCCTGAACTCAGGAAGAAACTCATTCAATTTCTTATCAATAACATCAATTGTTTTGCCTGGTCCCATCTAGATATAACAAGGATCCCGCCGGGCATAACGGCGCACCAGTTAAGCTTGAACCCTATGTTCAGACCGGTGAAGTAAAAAAGAAGGCCCCAGTCCGAGGAAAAGCACACATTCATAAAGGACGAGGTAACCAAACTTCTCAATATAGGGTCCATTCGGGAAGTAAAATACACCGAATGGTTAGCCAATGTGGTTGTTGTACCTAAAAAAGGAAACAAACTTAGAATGTGTGTGGACTATAAGGATTTGAACAAAGCATGCCCCAAAGATTCCTTTCCACTGCCCAACATCGATCGTATGATCGATGCCACAGCCGTCCACGAGATTCTCACCTTTCTCGATGCCTATTCCGGGTATAATCAAATTCAGATAAACCCGGACGACCGGGAAAAGACTTCATTTGTGACCCGATATGGAACATATTGTTATAACGTAATGCCCTTCGGGCTAAAAAATACAGGAGCTACTTAGCAACACCTAGTAAACAGAATGTTCGAAGAACAAATAGGTAAAACGATGGAAGTCTATATTGATGACATGCTAGTTAAGTCCCTGCGCGCAGAGGACCATTTGGCCCATTTGCAGGAAACGTTCAAGATTTTGAGGAAATTCAACATGAAGCTCAACCCCGAAAAATGTGCTTTCGGGGGCGGTTCGGGCAAGTTCCTCGGCTTCATGGTCTCAAATCGGGGAATTGAGATCAACCCCGACAAAATCAAGGCCATCGAAGACATCACCATCGTGGACAGCGTGAAAGCTGTACAAAGATTAACGGGAAGAATTGCAGCCTTAGGCCGGTTCATTTCAAGATCATCGGATCGAAGTCACAAATTTTTCTCCTTACTCAAAAAGAAGAACGACTTCGCCTGGATGCCGGAATGCCAAAAAGCGTTACAGGAATTGAAACGATACCTCTCGATCCCGCCACTGCTTCATACTCCGAAAGCGAACGAGCAGCTCTACCTGTACTTGGCGGTATCGGAAGTAGCCGTAAGCAGTGTCCTAGTTCGAGAAGAGCAAGATACGCAATTTCCCGTTTATTACGTGAGTCGGACCTTAGGAGAAGCGGAAACTAGGTATCCGTACTTAGAAAAATTGGCACTTGCCCTGGTAAGCGCATCTAGAAAGTTAAGGCCGTATTTCCAATGTCACCCCATAGGCGTATTAACCACCTGCCCACTCCGAAATATTTTACATAGGCCCGAACTATCAGGCCGATTGGCCAAATGGGCCATCGAACTCAGTGGGTACGATATCGAATATAAACCCTGCACGGCCATCAAGTCTCAAATTTTGGCAGATTTCGTGGCCGACTTCACGCCAACCCTCATACCCGAAGTCGAAAGGGAACTCCTTTTGAAATCAGGTATATCGACCAGCGTATGGATCCTTTTTACGGACGGTGCTTCGAATATAAAGCGGTCCGGGTTAGGCATAGTTTTAAAAACCCCCACGGGTGACATTATTAGGCAAGCTATTAAAACTATCAGGTTAACTAATAACGAGGCCGAGTATGAAGCCATGATTGCAGGTCTCGAACTAGCTAGAAACTTGGGAGGAGAAGTAATTGAGGCGCACTGTGACTCTTTGCTGGTGGTGAGTCAAGTAAACAAAACCTTCGAATTCCGAGAAGGTAGGATGCAAAGGTATCTGGACAAACTGCTTATCACCTTACACCATTTCAAACAATGGACCCTACGACATGTCCCACGAGAACGGAATAATGAGGCCGATGCTCTAGCAAATTTGGGATCGTCGGTCGAGGTAGGTGATTTGAGCTCGGGGAATGTCGTCCAACTTTCAAGATCGGTAATTGAAGAAGGGCACGCCGAAATAAATTCTACTAGCTTAACCTGGGATTGGAGAAACAAGTATATTGCGTACTTAAAAAACAGAAAGCTCCCTTCAGACCCTAAAGATTCCAGGGCCCTACGGACTAAAGCTGCTCGATTTACGTTGGCTGCGGACGGAACACTATATCGAAGAACATTCGATGGACCAATGGCGGTGTGTGTGGGTCCGGGAGATACCAATTATATCCTCCAGGAAGTACACGAGGGCACTTGTGGCAATCACTCCGGCGGAGTCCGAAAAGTGATCAGAGCGGGGTTTTATTGGATCGATATGGGCAAAGATGCGAAAGAATTTGTTCATAAATGTGATAAATGTCAGAGGTTTGCGCCAATGATCCATCAAGCCGGGGAGCAACTTCACTCGGTCCTATCCCCGTGGCCATTCATGAAATGAGGGATGGACATCATCGGCCCTCTGCCGTCGATCCCAGGTAAAGCCAAATTTATTTTATTTATGACTGACTATTTTTCTAAGTGGGTTGAAGAGCAGGCGTTCGAGAAAATAAGAGAGAAAGAAGTCATAAACTTTATTTGGGATCATATCATATGCCGATTCGGGATACCCGCCGAAATAGTATGCGACAATGGGAAGCAATTTGTTGGCAGCAAAATCACAAAATTCCTCGAAGATCACAAAATAAGAAGGATATTATCAACACCATACCACCCCAGTGGGAACGGTCAAGTCGAATCAACGAACAAGACTATTCTTCAAAACCTGAAGAAGAGATTGAACGACGCGAAAGGAAAATGGAGAGAAATCCTGCCCGAAGTCCTTTGGGCATACCGAACAACGTCAAAATCCAGTACGGGGGTGACCCCGTTCTCCTTAGTATATGGTTCCGAAGCATTGATACCAGTCGAAGTCGGTGAACCTAGTCCCAGATTTTGATTCATGACGAAAGAATCAAATAACGAGGCCATGAACACCAGCCTTGAATTATCGGACGAAAGACGAGAAGCTGCCCCCATCCGACTGGCCGCCCAAAAGCAACGAATCGAAAGGTACTATAATCGAAGAACTAAACTCCACCATTTCAAGCCCGGGGACTTAGTGTTAAAAAAGGTCACTATCAATACTCGGAATCCAAACGAAGGAAAATTGGGAAGGACCATACCAGGTGCTCGAGAACGTTGGAAAAGGATCATATAGGCTCGGCATCATAAACGGCAAACAGCTATCAAGCAGTTGGAATGTATCACATCTAAAACGGTACTATTGCTAAGGCACGACCTTTCCATATTCATCTAACTAACCCATGCAGAAGTCCGAACAAGAGCTAAAAAAGATCTTCCGATCAAGAGCACGCGTTGCACTCTTTTTCCCTTAGACCGGTTTTCTCCCAAATGGGTTTTTCGGCAAGGTTTTTAATGAGACAACCATCGATCGTGCTGCACTTTCAACAATATCCGAGGGCTCTTTCTGACAGACCTCGAATACCGGGGGAGCATCAGGGCCCTCAAATACATCGAGTTCAGATGCAAGATAGTCATCTCACAACAAGGTTCCAACAGAAAAAATTGTAAGAGCCAAATGGTCAAAATGAACCATGCTCATATAGATCGGCCCAAACATGAACACATGTGCAATGACTTGAGATTTATTATGGAACCAGAATTAAGATTCACTCGACTATTAATCCTACGGGCTATATTATTCTGAGTTTGAGCGAAGCACTCACTCTACCATTTAAGCCTACGGGCTACTTACATTTCGAGTTCGAAACATTCACTTGACTATTAAGCCTACGGGCTACTATTATTCTGAGTTCGAGCGAAGCACTCACTCTACCATTTAAGCCTACGGGCTACTTACATTTCGAGTTCGAAATATTCACTCGACTATTAAGCCTACGGGCTACTATTATTCTGAGTTCGAGTGAAGCACTCACTCTACCATTTAAGCCTACGGGCTACTTACATTTCGAGTTCGAAACATTCACTCGACTATTAATCCTACGGGCTACTATTATTCTGAGTTCGAGCGAAGCACTCAATCTACCATTTAAGCCTACGGGCTACTTACATTTCGAGTTCGAAACATTCACTCGACTATTAAGCATACGGGCTACTATTATTCTGAGTTCGAGCGAAGCACTCACTCTACCATTTAAGCCTACGGGCTACTTACATTTTGAGTTCGAAACATTCACTAGACTATTAAGCCTACGGGCTACTTACATTTCAAGTTCGAAACATTCACTCGACTAAGCCTACGGGCTACTGTTATTCTGAGTTTGAGCAAAGCACTCACTCTACCATTTAAGCCTATGGGCCACTTAAATTTCGAGTTCGAAACATTCACTCGACTATTAAGTCTACGGGCTACTATTATTCTGAGTTCGAGCAAGCACGCACTCGACCATTACGCCTACGGGCTACAATATTTCAAGTTCCAAACATTCATTCGACGGCTAATAAGCTACTTTTTACATCTACGAATTATGTTCCTTCAAAGTGTGAATCATCGACTCAACAAGCAAACTCATGGGCTACAAACCTGATCGATCAGAGAGACTACAAGGTCAATATTCGATTAAAAGTCTTAATGGTCAACATTAGATTAAAAGTCTTAGTGTTAAGAAAGGTCACCGTCAATACTCGGAATCCAAACGAAGGAAAATTGGGAAGGACCATACCAGGTGCTCGAGAACGTTGGAAAAGGATCATACATGCTCGGCATCATAAACGGCAAACAGCTATCAAGCAGTTGGAATGTATCACATCTAAAACGGTACTACTGCTAAGGCACGACCATTCCATATTCATCTAACTAACCCATGCAGAAGTCCGAACAAGAGCTAAAAAAGATCTTCCGATCAAGAGCACGCGTTGCACTCTTTTTCCCTTAGACCGGTTTTCTCCCAAATGGGTTTTTCGGCAAGGTTTTTAATGAGGCAATCATCGATCGTGCTGCACTTTCAACAATATCTGAGGGCTCTTTCTGACAGACCTCGAATACCGGGGGAGCATCAGGGCCCACAAATACATCCAGTTCAGACGCAAGATAGTCATCTCACAACAAGGTTCCAACAGAAAAAATTGTAAGAGCCAAATGGTCAAAATGAACCATGCTCATATAGATCGGCCCAAACATGAACACATGTGCTATGACTTGAGATTTATTGTGGAACCAGAATTAAGATTCACTCGACTATTAATCCTACGGGCTAAATTATTCTGAGTTTGAGCGAAGCACTCACTCTACCATTTAAGCCTACGGGCTACTTACATTTCGAGTTCGAAACATTCACTCGACTATTAAGCCTACGGGCTACTATTATTCTAACTTCGAGCGAAGCACTCACTCTACCATTTAAGCCTATGGGCTACTTACATTTCGAGTTCAAAACATTCACTCGACTATTAAGCCTACGGGCTACTATTATTCTGAGTTCGAGCGAAGCACTCACTCTACCATTTAATCCTACGGGCTACTTACATTTCGAGTTCGAAACATTCACTCGACTATTAATCCTACGGGCTACTATTATTCTGAGTTCGAGCGAAGCACTCACTCTACTATTTAAGCCTACGGGCTACTTACATTTCGAGTTCGAAACATTCACTCGACTATTAAGCCTACGGGCTACTATTATTCTGAGTTCGAGCGAAGCACTCACTCTACCATTTAAGCCTACGGGCTACTTACATTTTGAGTTCGAAACATTCACTCGACTATTAAGCCTACGGGCTACTATTATTCTTAGTTCGAGCGAAGCACTCACTCTACCATTTAAGCCTACGGGCTACTTACATTTCGAGTTCGAAACATTCACTCGACTAAGCCTACGGGCTACTGTTATTCTGAGTTTGGACAAAGCACTCACTCTAGCATTTAAGCCTATAGGCCACTTAAATTTCGAGTTTGAAACATTCACTCGACTATTAAGCCTATGGGCTACTATTATTCTGAGTTCGAGCAAGCACGCACTCGACCATTGCGCCTATGGGCTACAATATTTCAAGTTCCAAACATTCACTCGACGGCTAAT
The DNA here is from genome assembly GCF_000715075.1 of Nicotiana tabacum. Taxonomy (NCBI): domain Eukaryota; kingdom Viridiplantae; phylum Streptophyta; class Magnoliopsida; order Solanales; family Solanaceae; genus Nicotiana; species Nicotiana tabacum. The sequence continues at coordinate 66,398,222 of NC_134101.1, forward strand.
AAGCAACTTTTTATATCTATGAATTATGTTCCTTCAAAGTGTGAATCATCGACTCAACAAGCAAACTCATGGGCTACAAACCTGATCGATCAGAGAGACTACAAGGTCAACATTCGATTAAAAGTCTTAATGGTTAACATTCGATTAAAAGTCTTAGTGTTAAGGAAGGTCACTGTCAATACTCGGAATCCAAACGAAGGAAAATTGGGAAGGACCATACCAGGTGCTCGAGCACGTTGGAAAAGGATCATACAAGCTTGGCATCATAAACGGCAAATAGCTATCAAGCAGTTGGAATGTATCACATCTAAAACGGTACTAATGCTATGGCACGACCTTTCCATATTCATCTAACTAACCCATGCAGAAGTCCGAACAAGAGCTAAAAAAGATCTTCCGATCAAGAGCACGCGTTGCACTCTTTTTCCCTTAGACCGGTTTTCTCCCAAATGGGTTTTTCGGCAAGGTTTTTAATGAGGCAACCATCGATCGTGCTGCACTTTCAACAATATCCGAGGGCTCTTTCTGACAGACCTCGAATACCGGGGGAGCATCAGGGCCCTCAAATACATCGAGTTCAGATGCAAGATAGTCATCTCACAACAAGGTTCCAACAGAAAAAATTGTAAGAGCCAAATGGTCAAAATGAACCATGCTCATATAGATCGGCCCAAACATGAACACATGTGCAATGAATTGAGATTTATTGTGGAACCAGAATTAAGATTCACTCGACTATTAATCCTACGGGCTACTATTATTCTGAGTTTGAGCGAAGCACTCACTCTACCATTTAAGCCTACGGGCTACTTACATTTCGAGTTCGAAACATTCACTCGACTATTAAGCCTACGGGCTACTATTATTCTGAGTTCGAGCGAAGCACTCACTCTACCATTTAAGCCTTCGGGCTACTTATATTTCGAGTTCGAAACATTCACTCGACTATTAAGCCTACGGGCTACTATTATTCTGAGTTCGAACGAAGCACTCACTCTACCATTTAATCCTACGGGCTACTTGGAACCAGAATTAAGATTCACTCGACTATTAAGCCTACGGGCTACTATTATTCTGAGTTCGAGCAAAGCACTCACTCTACCATTTAAGCCTACGGGCTACTTACATTTCGAGTTCGAAACATTCACTCGACTATTAAGCCTACGGGCTACTATTATTCTGAGTTCGAGCGAAGCACTCACTCTACCATTTAAGCCTACGGGCTACTTACATTTCGAGTTCGAAACATTCACTTGACTATTAAGCCTACGGGCTACTATTATTCTGAGTTCGAGCGAAGCACTCACTCTACCATTTAAGCCTACGGGCTACTTACATTTCGAGTTCGAAATATTCACTCGACTATTAAGCCTACGGGCTACTATTATTCTGAGTTCGAGCGAAGCACTCACTCTACCATTTAAGCCTACGGGCTACTTACATTTTGAGTTCGAAACATTCACTCGACTATTAAGCCTACGGGCTACTATTATTCTGAGTTCGAGCGAAGCACTCACTCTACCATTTAAGCCTACGGGCTACTTACATTTTGAGTTCGAAACATTCACTCGACTAAGCCTACGGGCTACTGTTATTCTGAGTTCGAGCAAAGCACTCACTCTACCATTTAAGCCTACGGGCCACTTAAATTTCGAGTTCAAAACATTCACTCGACTATTAAGCCTATGGGCTACTATTATTCTGAGTTCGAGCAAGCACGCACTCGACCATTATGCCTACGGGCTACAATATTTCAAGTTCCAAACATTCACTCGATGGCTAATAAGCTACTTTTTACATCTACAGATTATGTTTCCTCAAAGTGTGAATCATCGACTTAACAAGCAAACTCATGGGCTACAAACCTGATCGATCAGAGAGACTACAAGGTCAACATTCGATTAAAAGTTTTCACAGAACAAAATCAAGTCGACCTGATTATACATATATATACGAAAATTGCATACCAGATTAATGTACAAACATGAAGAATTCGAAACTAAGCTTCCTGGTCGAGCTCTTCCCTGTCCTCAGATCCGCATTCATCATTATCGTCATCAGAAGCCAAGGCTTCAGCTTCCGCTTCGAGCTGTTTTGCCTTTTTCACCTCTTCGGTAAGGTCGAAACCTCGAGCGTCTATCTTCTCGAGGGTCTCCCTCCGAGACCTACACTTAGCAAGTTCGGCAACCCAATGAGCTCGAGTATCAGCGACCTTCGTCGCTGCCCGGGCCTCCATCTGAGCAGCCTCAGCATTAGCCCGATATACAGCAATGGACTTATCCACCAAGACTTTCGACGGCTCAACCTCTGCCTTAGCCTCATCAAGTCGTATTTCAAGCTCCTCAATCTTCTTAGCTTGAACCGACCCCTTTTGCTTGACACTTCGAAGTTGAACGTCAGCCGATAATAATTTTGTCAAAATGGTCTCTTTTTCCGCTGCCAGGCGGTCGAGGGTCTCCTTCCACCGATTGCATTCAGCTCGGATTTGATCGACTTCTTCTTGAAGTAACCCGATCTTTTCGATCTTCTGCTGCAACTGAGACAACGAAGGGTTAACTTCCATGGTTGAGTCAGACCCATACTTTAACAGAATGAGGCTCACCTTCTTATCGAGCTCGACCCCTTCTTCACGGACCTTAGCCAAATCCGCTTGGAGGTCCTTTATAGCCTCGTCCTTTTGGCTGCAAAGAAGCCGCAGGGCATCTCTCTCACCTGAGACCTTCCGGAGCTCGGCCTCACACTGGCTAAGATCGACTCGAAACCTACTAATGGCCTGCACAGTAAGAAACACGAGTCAAGTATGGAAAAGAACAAATAAACGAAGTATGGAAGAATCATTACCCGAGTAATGAAACGCTGAGCCTCCTCCAATAAAAGAGAAGCGTCACCGATATTGGAGCCATCGTCGACTCCAGTAAAATAATCCCTGAAAGGATCCCCTAAACCAAAGCCTACGCCGATATCGGGAGTCTTCAATTCTCGAGCTTCCTTCAGCGCCTCCTCAGAAAAAGGTGGAAGAGAAGGTGAATCACCCATTGTCATAGCCCCGAGCAAATCGCTCGGAGTACTCCGGTCGAGATTCTGGTCTTCGGGAACAACCCCGACAGGTACAATCGCCATCGGCTCGGGAGCTCTGGCAACCTCGATGGCCTCCGTAGATCGAACTACCAAAGCCGAGGAGCTATTTTCTTCTTCTTCTTCTCTCAGTCGTTGGACCAAGTCAATCGAAAGGGCAATTGTTTTTCTCTTCACCCTGCGAGTTTTGGGCTTGGGGTCCTCTGACCGAGAGGAAGCTTTTCGCTTCTTATCCTCCCCCTGTTTAGGGACCAGGAACTTATTTTTTTCCTCGCCGCTCGAAGGCCTCAAAGCGGCATCCCTGGTTACACCTACATAAGAGGAAATCGGTAACAAATAGAATGGAAAAAATACTTCGAAGAAAATAAGAAGCAAACATCACCATGGTTCTTGGCCTCTCATCTGCCTTTTGCCAAATCACGCCAAGCGCGCTCGGCGTAAGAGGAGGTCGAGGCCAACTTTCGAACCCAGTCCTCGAGGTCGGACACCGCTTGTGGCATCCAAGGGGTAGCTGAACATCAGGGAAGGACATCAGAAAAAATCAGGAAAGCACCTGAAAAGTGAACAAAAAAATCACTTACGGTCAAAATTTCATTCTTCAGGGAACGACATCTTCTCCTCCGGAATGAGATCACGGGTCCTCACTTAGATATAATGATCTATCCAACCTCGATCCTTGTCTTCATCGATGCTCAACATCAATGCCTTCGATGCCCGACGATGAAGTCTGATTAGTCCTCGAAAGATCTGAGGCCGATACAGTCGAATGAGATGGTTCAGAGAAAAATCCAACCCTCCGGCTTTAATAGAGAAGAAGCGCAATAAGATCACTATATGCCATAAAGAGGGATGGATTTGGCCAAGGGTGACTTGATACCTTTTGCAGAAATCAATAATTACCGAGTAGACGGGTCCCAGTATGAAGGAATAAGTATAAACACTTAAAAATCCCTCCACGTAAGTGGTAACATCCTCATCGGAAGACGGAATTTGCAGCAGGACCTCGGAACCCTAGTTGCAGTCTTTTCGGACGGCCTCGAGGTGATCCTCCGTTATAGAGCATGTATACATCGATACGTGTTCACATTGACCCGGAACGGAGGAAGGGTTCTCCACCTTAAAATCGGTTTTCAAAATGCATGGGCCAGGAACATAGTCATGAACTGACGGCTCCACCGGCGCCTTATCATCAGACGGCCGTGAGGAAGAGGCTTTTTCCTTCTGAGGTACAGTTTTGGAAGTTTTCGCCATTGATATGAAAGGAAAGAGTGCAAAGGAAGAAATAGGCAGCACCAAAATTCTGGCATGAACGGCTCCGTAGCAGCAAAGTAGAGAGGATAAATAGGAAAGTCTGGAAGAAGAGAAGGCGCAAAAATGGTAAAAGTTGTGTGGAAAGATTATTTATAGACTAAGGCCTGACGGTTCGGTATCAGCGGTGGCCGACCACCGTCTGACACACATTAAATGCCTCGGTAAAACCGAGCTGATGGGACAGCCATCACATACGTCGAGATCGGGTTCGATAGAAACGTCGGCATAAATTTGATCGAGCCGTAGAGAAATCATTTCGTTCCTCGCCACATCCTTTCCGAGAAATGAGGGGACTATCCGTGTACGGTCAAAATCGATTCTCAGTCATAAAGACCGGTCGAGACAATGGCGTTTCAATCGAAGGGTATCCGTATGGCGAGCTCGGACGAATTTCGAAGTAGAGACGTCGAGCTTCGAGCTATAAGACCAATCAACCGCAAAACTCGATATCATTATCGAGCCCGCGTCCGAATCGGACTACGGGGTAACGACGACCGACACAGGACCCGAATATCGATGCTCCAAGGCGGAACCGAGCTCGAACTAAGACTGGGGATTCGATCTAGCACCAAGCTTGAGTTAGTGCCAAGCTCGCAGTCAAGAGTCGTTACAATCGCACCAAGGGAGAGAATCTTGGCGCGAATCAAGGGAGAGACAAACCATCATGGGTTCTCCACTATATGTATTATTTTAGGTTGTTACAAATAAAGTAGTGACCCTCTACTATAAAAAGGGAGATAGACTGCAATAGGGCAGGGAGATTAAGATTTCATTGTGCTTGTTCTTTTAATATTTTTCAGTCTTCCCGTCCATCATTTTCCCATTTCATAGCAAAAAATACATGTATCGTCATTTTGTATCAAAGAAATTTGCATACCCTTAGAACCATATCTAAATCTAACGTTATCCGATTTTTCGGGTAAACAGTATTCAATATTTACAATTGTTAATTGTTGTTAATTTCTTTTGATTTTTCGGGAATTTCTTTTCAACTTGACCAGTTCTAATTATTCAGTTGTGCAATTTACACAATAAACCGGAAAACAATACTATCAACTATAAATTTTCTGTTTGAATTTAAACACCGTGAATCCTTATATAAATTTTATTTGGAATGACAAGAACTTAAAAGATAAAAGAATAGAGCTAAATGACGAAAGATAGGAACTTATTTGATAAAATTAAATAATAGGAGCAAACTAGGCGAAGAACCATTGGAGTAAATTCAAATTTCTAAACATGACCAACATTTATCAATTTATCAATTTCCTTTTTGTTATTTTATTTTATAATTCAATCACATCTTTTGAGTATTATTGATTATTATTTTCAAAAAGTTCGTTCTTATTGATACGGGACTAGTACTTTAAATGCCGCTTTGAATTTCTTTGGCAATAGTATATATCGTGTATTTCTCATAAAATAGCCTATCAATATATTTTTATAGGTAGGAAACAAATTCTCTAAATCAGGTTATTCATAGATTTATGATGCTACTTTCAAGAGGGAAAATGATTAGACTATATAAATTGTGTGAGCTTACGTAAAAGACGCGTGCCCTCCACTTCAACATATCATCCATGCGCAGCTAATTCAAACAAATGATGGAACTATCGTGTATAGAAAATCTAGCCAAATGACTCATCCCAGCAAACTTGGCAATGCTTAAACCAAGTGAACTATGAGACGTATAAGAATATTGCACTGAACAAGAACCAAAACATCCCATTCCAGTACACAACTCTACTAGATATGTTGACAGGTAATTGCCACAACACTGTCGCCAATACTCTATTTTCAAGAAGAAATGATTTGCAATGACAAGTACAAGAATGTAATATAGCTCAAGGAGGTCAAATGGGACGACTTTCTGGATCATATACTCCAGCAATTAAAGCAACAAAAACCCAGAATAAAAGGACACCTACCACAGCCTTTCTTAAGACCTGGTCACAGGTATAATTCGACGGAATTTCAGTCCGTTCACCTGAATTAGGTAATGTTAAATCCAGAGGATCGTTAATAGATTCTGTTGTCACCATTCCTTGATGGTCATAAATGCGAGTCTTACGCATCTCGCTAACGCTAAAGCTACCACATCTTGAGCATGTGCACTGCCCACCAAGATAAGACGGAAGTGTTTGCAGAAACTCGGAAAGAACCCTTTGGTACATTCCCCCTTCAAATCTCAGTTTTTGCCGAGTGACCGGTTTGAAAACCTGTTTGTTTGCGCAAGAGTAGTTACATTAGAGTTTCCAGAAAAGGAGTTCTATCATCTATGCAGATCAAGTTGGCCTGAGTTCCAATAGTGAAGCAGGAAAGTGAACAAAATAATAATTAGAGTGTAAAGCTTACTTGCACAAAAGTTTGTGCCACAACTCGAACAATGGGTGGAAGGCGTATAATGAATAAGCAGCCTAGACGGTTGGGGAAGTGATCTTGCAAAAGAGTAGAACAGGATCTCAGCATTTGCATGGGAAGTCTCAATGGAGATAGTCCTTCACAGTCTACCAAAACAGTAATTTGAGAATTTTGAGGGTTCACCAAATGAACCACCCCATGCTCCACCTGAGACACTTCATAAAGAAAATATCCGTTGTTTAATAATTTGCCTATTTAGAGAAATTTTTGACAAGACCTTAAATCAGTTTAGCTATGAACTAGCTGAGTAGAGGAGCCAACATTTTAAGTTGAATGATTAAAAGCCTAAACTTTTATCCAACTTGATAGGTGTAACTCCTACTTTGCCTGACTATTTTTGTCATGATTTATTTATAGCAGAAGATAACCGTCATGAACTTCTTGGTTTAAGTTCTTACAATGGAGTTTATTATTTTGACAAACATGTGCTAAGTACTGCAGCCCCCAGTCTTGAGCAGTAATAGATGAAAAGTACCTCCATTATTGTTTTGTTTCCAACTGACGTAAATATGCAAAAGGAATGCGTATATTCAACATAAACAGCTGACAGAGGAACATCAAAGTTATTCAACTGCTGAAAACAAAGTGACATTTTCCTATTCTTAGGTTGATAAATGGAAATCAGAATGGAAACTTCAAAAAGTTATACATCTAACTAAAGTAAAAAGGGAATCATTAAAAACTTTGTCAGATACTAACTGTACAAGTGGAAGAGCATACCAACTGCTTGAGCAAAACAAGGTCTGTCACGAGATGGCAAGCTGATGCATGCTAAGCCAAGACGGACAATGAGGCAGGGCCGATGCTGCATATCAAATCCATGCCAAAAGACCATATTTGACCACACTTCAAGTTCTTGTCTGGAAAGAATTCTGTAAGTCTCCCTCCAGCGAATTGTCTTCTTCACTGAAGAAAGTAAGCGAGTAAAATCTCCATCTGCAGCCGTAAAAAATCGGTGGAGTTCCTCTTCATCAACTCTGCATAAATACTATTGTGTCATGTTCACTGCAAGAAGAGAAACCAATAAATTTGAAACATATCTATGTGCGGCAAATTTTTAGTGGCATGTATATGCACCGCTTGAGAAGTTTTTGAATGAAACAAAAGCATCAGGAGCTTTTGGATCAACCCGACAATTGAAGGGAATGAGAAATAAAAGCTCATATCATATGAGGACAAAGAAGACGACAAGTAAACCTGCAGAATGAAACAAAATCATGATAGAACACTAGTCAATAACTGTTCTTCACAACAATTCAAGTACCTTGCGGGAGTAAAACAAAAGTTAAACTGCCATCGGGATTCATTGTCTACACAACTACATCAAATTTCTACCTTTATTTGATTTTAATCAGAAAAAGATCGAAGCTTAAACTCTATGTCATGGTGGTTGGCATTTGGGATCAAGCTGAATGGACGAAAAAAGTGATTGCAAAGCATTTTCTGCGCTATGAACTGTCCAAAAAATGTGTGCGCTACAGCTGCAGAAATAAAACATGTTTGGGTGACATAGGCTGAAACTAATATTCCAAAGCAGGTAGTTAAGGCCTGTCCAGATCCAAATTATCTTTTCTTGAACTTACTGGAGGCCATAAAAAATAGTAAGATCCAGATTATGTACGAGTCAGAATTGGAGGCAGCAGAATCTTCTACAACGGCACAATTTTAGAACCCTTTCAGGGCCATTTCTTCTAGTAAACTATTAGCAGCAAGATATCAGTAGTTAGTGGTAATAAGGATGTTAAAGAAGAGATACTCAAATGTTCTTCAATTCTTGACTTCTTTGACACAAGGCATATTCAACATAAAAGTGCCCATCTGTGATGACATCATGACAATAATGACATACCTGGTACAGTGAAACTACATAGATAATGACAAGATGTGTGTAGTATCCATGTTTGATCGGTGATCAACCGGTTTTTAGCAAACAGGTTATCCAATGAAATGCTGTCAAACATGAAGGTTAAAATAATTTGAGGTAGGTGTCATTTCAATGTCTATGCATTTGGCAACAAAACAAACAATGTGATCACAGGTTCAAGTAGGCTAGTATATCTCGGCAAAAGAACTGTGTCCAGTGAGAGAAAGCTATTTCAGAAACAGTATACCGTAAACCATGCAGAAAGATCTATGCACTAGTGAGAGAGCTACTTTAGAAAAAGTAAACCAGAAGCATACAGAAGGATCTATGCACTAGGGAGAGAAAGCTGTTCAATCGTCTGTATGAAAGTTGATCTTAGGCAAACCTAACTAGCAAAAAAATAAATAATAACGGGTATAGGTTGGACATCAAGAGAGACCAAGTAGTCACTCTTGGGTTGGATGCTTTATCACTAGAACCGGTATAGACAATCATGCTCAACAAATATCTAGAGAAGCTTGAGCAGAAACTCTCTCCATTTTCTGATACGTCTTAAGACATCTTTACAGTTAAACTGGTAGCCTCTACATTAATTTAAGACTAGTTATGGAGTGGCACAATTCTTGTACTTGCACATCCAACTCACAATATTCAAAAAAAGTTCTCTTGTAGTTTGATTTTGTCAAAAAGATACCTCTCTGGCAAACGAATTCCTTGCTTTTCCAGATCTTTGTAAAGCAGAAGCAACCAGCTTGCAGAACTTGTGGAAGACGGACTTTGAGAAACTTCATTGCCAACCCTGCAAAAGCATGGAAGTCGTATAACTCATCAATCACCAATTCAGTCTCAAAACCTTGCTCTGAGCTGGCTTAGATGTACAGGGATAAATCCAACAATGATTTACCATTTAGGAAATAAATCCAGATGCAATTGAAGAGGAAGCAAGTAATTTGAGACATCACATGCTAAATCTCAAGTTACAGCCTAAAAGTTGGAATGAAGTTCTAGCACATTATATGAATACACCTTGTATATCATTAACATATGAGAGCTACCTTCTATTTCCAACATAAGAAAGCAAGAAAAAGATGGCCTGTGTATATGTATTAGTTATCACAATGATTTCTATCGTGCTACAATTACAGTTCAGCATTTGTTTACTGGATTGGCCAGATCCTGCTTCAGGTTTGATTATATCTTTTGCATATATAGATTGAGACATAACCGGTAGTAATTGTTCATTACTTCATTACACTTAGAGCAGTATATCAAGGTTGCACCTTTCACTTGGGATAGATTGCTCAGACGAGAATTCTAGCTGAGATTCTGAATCAGAATGCACAGCATTGGTGTCCCGGGAAACTTGAGTGTTATCTGAGGTATCATTATTGAATTCTGAATGATCAGAAAAAGCTGTAGCGATAGAGAGCACCAGCAGTGGCCGCGATAGCATCTAACCACAAAGACATACTGTAAGTCTGTAATTGTGCAACATCCAATGCATGATATCTCAAAGGCATACGTCTAGAGCATGTAACAATGACAGTCACATTCCCAAATTGAGCAGGAAAATCACAGACGCAAAACACATGAAATTACAACAACAACCCAGTAAATCCCACAAGTGGGGTCTGGGGAGGGTAGAGTGTACGCAGACCTTACCCCTACCCCGGAGGGGTAGAGAGGCTATTTCCGAAAGACCCTCGGCTCAAGACTCTTTAAGTTACAATGGATGGATAACTATAAGAACCATGTTAATTTCAGGATATGCTATTTATTCTGTTTTATTTTCGTAGCATATTTTCTTGTATAAATTAAATCAGATAGCATATAGCGAAAGAAACTACACATAGATGTAGTCATTGGTTTGACGAGGTAGAGAGCTACAGAGGGCCAAACTGCAAAACTAAAAGTGTTCTGTAGGCTTCACATGAGCATAAGGACTTCCTCTTGATATTATTTTAAAAAAGGGAAAATAAAAATAAACAAAAACTTAGACAAGCTTGTGAGGCTACATAAAGATATTCCTTCTGCTTGCAAATAAGCTGTTACATAATAAATGCAGGTACGCTATATGCTCATGCTCTGATTATATAAGCATTAAGTGGGGCTTTTTTTTTTTTTGGGGGGGGGGGGGGGGGGCTTGTAGTTCAACTTCACATGGAAGAGGATTGCTGTGCAATGGGTTCATGGATTCAATAACAAGGGAAGAAGCCCTTGTTCGTGACATTGAACTTTCTAAGGAAATGGAAAACTTGATTCTTAAAAACATAAAAGGGCCTCAAAGGGCATTTTTTAAGTGCTAAATTAGCATTCCAATTGGCTACTGTATTACGTCATATAAAGACTACTGCTACCTGCAATTCGCTACAGTTAACATTCCATCGTAAAATACATCCATGCTTGGTTAGTCCTTGTTTTCCAGCAAATAAAACATATACAATAGACCAACAAATATCTATAGAATAGTCCAGTTCATAAGAGAATTAATCGTTGATTTTAATTATAATTCAAAAGGATTTAATATGTTTTACAAGCATAAATCTGATACACATATAACTCTATTGTTTCTTAGGTTCTTTCTCCTTGACTTGGTGTATAATCCCACAAATGAAAATCAGCACTAGACATGCCCCTTATATCAGGTATATCGGATCATATACTTCTTTTGTAGTTATGCAAAAACGATGCGCCTATTGATGTTCAAGACAACATTTTCCAAAAGCAGCTGGTCCTTAAGATATAGATAAAAGTATATTATTCAAAAAAAATATGCCTGCGATTAATGACTGAATGCACCTAGAGGAGTTCACGAGACACAATATTAGTTCTTCTGAATTGGATAACTGCATACAAACCTGCATGCCTTCAACCAGAACCCTAAAAGGATTCCACCTTTGCATCCACTTAAGTGGGGGGTAGCACACAACTTGCAGAGCTTGCAGGCCAGACCATACGAATGGACATTTGGACCGCGAGATCCTCCGCACAGTCTCCAAAGCAGCAACTTTAACCAGAAAGAAAACTAACTGATTGCCACTCCCCCTTCTCTGCTTCCCATATTTTATCAGATCAATCTGTCTTATATTTGCAAAAGACTTTGAGCCAGAAGCAGTGGAGTGCCATTTAGATTCATTTTTAGTGACAGCAGCTGTCACTGCAGACTTTGTCCCATTTCCAGGAGTGGGATTATAGAAGGAGTCTTCCATAAGCACTTGATGAGAGATGGCACACCAGCTGGAGGCCCAAATGCTAAATATTGGAAAATAACGTTGCTTAAACTTATTAAATAGAGCCCATCTGTTATCCAATGCAGCCCTGTAATGAAACACAAATGGATGACAAAGTTAGCCAAGAATATCACAGTGGTGAGAATTCTAAATCCATACCAAGATCACCAATACAACAGCTAATGTCCTACTAACAAGTAATTTATAAGTAATAACTACAGTGAACTTCCCTTTTGGTAAGCGTCAAAAGTGCATAAAATGGAAAGACCACTTCAGTTCTGGTTTAAAGATTTTCCAACAGTTTTGTTCAGCTCATAAAACTTTTTGGAAATAGACCATCCTGTTAATGTAAAGGAAATTTTGCTAGTGCTTCATGTCCAATCAATCAATCTATGAAGCAACTAAGCCTCAATCCAAACTAGTTCGGATCACTTATATGAATCCTTTCTCTATATTTATTTTTTATGATGCGGGTGTGCGGGCCAGTGTGACTATTCCACCTGGTCCGGCAACCTCCCACCAGCACAGGTACTGGATAACTGTTCCCACCATATGAAATATGAATCCTCTCTATTTAAGCTCATTTCACACTAGTTCTAGCTGTTATGATCACAAAATCACTAATATTACTGCAATCCAGTTTCCAGCAGCTCACGGTCAAAGAGTCCCTTCACTTTCTGATAAATTACAATGTAGTTGTACAAAATCAAATGAAGGCAAATTCACATATGAAGTTTATGGCAGATGCAGCTGATTGCACGTCAAATTATCTATAACTCGATCTTCTTATGCCCATAATCAAGTTGACAAGCATGAGATGAGACAATGTTCAAACATCATATTCACGTCACCGACTAATTCGTTAACTGAGAGATCAAAATCATTTCATTGGAGACAGGATTAAAAGCAGAACAAATTATCGAGTATAATTGATTCGATCGCACTACAAGAACCATTACCTCTAAGACATAGGCAGAGAATTCGATATCTGGATCTCAATTTTGACGATCGTTTAGAGAAAATCAATTTTCCGCTTCTCCGTTCAGTTTCCCCTCAGTTCATAAAATAGGGGAGACAAAAAAAAAAATAAAGAGCTTTTTCCGGGAGTGTTTGACTATTTTGATGTTCTTTTTATATATTCGATTCGTCTTTGCTGTTATTTTTGGGAGTAAATGGGACTAATAAAAAGACAACAGAAAATTGGAAAAAGAGACTGACAGTAGGTTACTGCAGTGATAGGAGTCCCGACTCCCGACCACGTGAAGTTCATTAAATCTTATGGTTGTAGAGTTTGCGAATCGGTTTGTGTCGATTTTTTGTTTTATGAAAACATCTCTTAAATTTATAGTTTGTTAAATATATAATAATTTTATTAAAAAATTTCTGATTATTTTTTATTTTTCTTTGGTTAATCATATTTTTCTTTATTTTTCCAACGGTTAATCATATATCGAGTAGTCTCAAAATGAATTTGTATATTTTCTGGTGCCTTAATCAAGGCAATTAATGGTTACGTTCTTTAAGATGTACTAAGCATTAACCAAAAGCATGATATGCCACGTTACACGGTGTGGAAACTGAAGGGCTTGGATTTGGCTATTTGGCCCAAACTGGACAGCCGTCTCAAACAAGATCTGTTAGCCAGTTTGAGCTTAATCAAACAAACGATTTAACTTTTAAACATATTAACTGTCTAAATATTTGTTGACGTAACTAATGTAGTTCAATAAGTGATAACAGGTTCCTTATAATAAATTAATATGATTTAAATTATATCACAAAATTTACAATAATTTATTTTATAAGTGACATCTAAATATTTTTCAGAAGTTAGGGGTATAGAATCTAGACTCTGAACATCTCATTATCTGTTACTAATTTATATTGATTTAATTTAATTGAATAAATAATTTTTACGCTGACCACAGATAATGACGAAATTAATCAGCAATTCATGGGGGAGATGAGATCACAGAAGAGTGACGTGGTCAACACATAGCCTGTTCAACTCATGCATAATGTACACGTGTGCTGCGCCTTTGAGCTCCAATTACACGTGTGTTGTATCATATGTTGTTTTGGCAACATATAAATGCAGCCAATAACGGATCTACTTCTAAAAAGAAGGTAATTAAAAGTGAGGAAAAAAGAAAGAAAGAAAGAATGGCATCAAACTTGGGGCCAGCATATGCATATACAGTGGTGTATGTTAAAGACGTTGCAAAATCTGTCGCTTTTTATGCTAAAGCCTTTGGCTACAACGTTCGCCGCTTAGACGATAATCGCAAGTACGTTGTCAATCTCTATATATCCTCCGTTTGTTTTATTTTTAAATAAATTTCTAAGGTGTATACAGTGTCGTGGTAATTAAAGAGTACTTATTTATGTTATCTTTGTAATTTGACTAATTTGTAGATGGGGAGAATTGGAGAGTGGAGCTACCACAATAGCATTCACGCCTATCCATCAGCACGAGACAGATGACTTAACGGGTCAGGTCCAGACTCCTCATTCCAGGGACGATAGACAACCCGTTGAACTTTGCTTTGATTATGTAGACATCGATGCTGCCTACAAGGTACTCATATAGCTACTCACCAATTTCTCTTTTTCACCTTTCAATATGATAGCTCCAATCAAGTAAACTTGTAATTGGGACCGTTGATTTAATTTTACGTGTTGTTTTTGTGGATTAATTAATGTCAATCCAGAGGGCAGTGGAAAATGGGGCAGTTGCGGTGAGCGAGCCTGAGGAGAAGAAATGGGGACAGAAAGTTGGATATGTACGAGATCTTGATGGTAACATCGTTAGAATGGGAAGCCACGTCGATCCTAAATAGTCGCATTTCTGCTCATCAACGATATTAGGAATACTTTTAGCCGTGTTAATTTAGTTGTGGAATAAATTGTATCCTCACTGTGTAGTGAATACGGAATAAACAGATTTTTTATGTTGTTCCATAGTTTTTCTCCTTTTGTTAAAACTTTAAAAGGCATCCCCTTTACCACTGGAGGCTTAGGTGCGGTCATTATTTTTTTCTGTTCAAGAATTATCAGTTGCAATGCTTGGTCGTGCCTTTGAACTTCAAGGCCGAAGGTGTCCTAATATCTACAGATTTAAGATTAAGGGATAAAGTTCTCCTTGGGTCTCTAATCCAATGTGCTTGCACATGAAAGTGGTGTTCAAATTACCTCCTGAACCCCAGCTTCGGAGTAGAACTTATAAATCTTTAAGAACTCCAAATCCGAGCTTAGTCATAGATAGTTGATTTAAAATGGTGATATTTGCATAATTTGATGGACAAACTAAAGTTGAATTTAAAATTCAAGAAACCTTTAGAAATTATAAGTCGCGTGCGACGTCAATTATATATATTGAATTTGCAGACCTGCACCAAAACGAGACGATCTTTTTAATTTTCATGATGAATTACTTTGGTACTCCGATTATATAACTAAACTCCGTTATTTTTAGTGCCTCGGGAAGAATATATATTGCCCTTTTCCATCAATTAGAAGCCTGCTTTTTCCATCAATTAATTAAACTTGTGGGACGCAATGTCAAAATTTTCTGAACCAACCTTCAAAGCATGAAAGCTAGTTAAAAAAAATGGGAAATGGCTAATTTAAAAGCTCTTTCTTGTTTATAATGCGAATAACCAATCTAAAAGCTTTTCCTTTCCTTATATCTTTTCTGGCGTTATGAGCTTCTTCTCCCTACTACCGAAAGACATGAAAAGAGACAAATGTGGAGCATCTTTTACGAATTTGCAATATGACTGAAAGTTCAATTTATTATAATGACAAGGTGTAAAAGATAATAGTCTAGAATAAGAATAAATGATAAATTTACTTGTAAGATAATATATATATATATATATATATATATATATATATATATATATGCATAACCCACTACATGGGTAACGCGTTTAAAAAAGAACAATCAACTTAATAAGAGGCTAGCCATTTCTCAAGTCTGAGTATCATTGCATCAGTATATATATCAAGTGACTGACTTCTGATGTATTCAACGTTAGAATGCAATTTTTCAGTCAATCTTGTATGCTTTTAACTACTTATCGCCGGGTGAAATCTACAGGATTGCATCAACTCAAACAGGAAACGTTGACGTGAGGCTTTCCTATCTAATTCGGATAAATTGGGTCTTAAAATTGCTTCGAAATAGATACGCTTCAAAATGGATACCAAAATCAGGTGGAAAACAACAAAAAAAAATTGCAAAACAGAAAGAATTGCAAATATATTAAATACTCAACAAATAGGTGGAAAGAAAAGGTATCATGTTCTCTCACATTTGGAATATTATGTCAGGTGCTTGCCTAGTAGGGCCGCTTATCGGGCGGATTGGGCGGTTATTTACTCTTAACGGTTTGGCTTATCGGTTATCGGCTTTTAAATGTATAATCCGCTAGCCACCCGATAAGATATCGGGCGGATTGATATCGGTTTAGCTCTTATCGGACAGTTATCGGGCGGTTTATCGGATTGTTTGCTGACCGCTGTGACTCAAAATAAAATTTCTATGCTCAGCAGACTACATTCCAGTCTATAGAATATGTCACCTAAGAAGAGAGCTAAATAGAAGAAATATAGAGCTACATTCCAGCGTATTTCCCAGTAGAATCATCTCTAGGGATGAGCCTATTAACAACTTATAACTATCAGAAGAAATGGAAGAGAATACTGGGTATAACACATGACATCAAAATTATCTAATAGTAACTAACTGGAATAGTAAATTATAACTAAATGTCTAATAGTAAATTAGTAATAGATAGAGTACTGGAGGTGGAAGAAGGGTTTTTGATTATTTAATATATATATATATGGATAAAATAAAATTTTTTATATATATATATATATATATATATATATATATATATATTTTCTTAACGGGTTAACGGATTATCCATTAAGAAAATTAAAATAATCCGCCCCCAAGCCGATAAGCCGTTAATAAAAAAAATTTAATCCGTTCCCCGTCCGTTAAACCGTTAAACCGACACCAATAAGCCATTAAACTTCGGTTTCGATTTCGGTTCAGTTTTCGATTTCGGTTCGGTTTTGAACACCCCTATTGCCTAGTATCAAATGGGACCATGTTACTGAAGAATTGCAATATTAAAGGCAGGGGCCAATGATATTTGGGGCCTAAAACCATACTTCAACAAGGGGCCTTAGATTTTCGGTATTAAAAAAAATAATTTAGTAAAATTTTATTTAAAATTTATTTTTCTTGTTTTTTGAGATACAAAATTATTAATATTTTATTTATAATCGATCTTTTTACTAGGATCATATATGTTCTAAGATATTATTCCATTCTCTTAGAATTTCCTAATTTTCTGAAAGATTTATGATAGATTTTTCACCAACTTCTTTTTCTTCTTGGATTTCATTATCGTCTAGCTCAATTTTGTTAGTGATTTGTTCACCTATCATAAATTCTTCCATATTTTCTGATTCAAAATTTTTATAGTTCGCTAAAAAATTATCAATAGCTCCTTTTTGGGATAGTATTAAAGTTTTAACTCTTCCCTTTTTTGGTGTTTTAAATACGCGAATTCATATTTTTCTTGTTGATATATTAAAATTCTAATAAATAAATAAAAAGACAATATATACTTAAGAACAAAAGATGTAACATGGGGAAAGCTTGAAAAAAAAAGTGTTGGCAATTGCTTTCTGCTCTCTTATTTGAGAGAATGATTTACGAGACAATAAACTTGTGAGTGTAGAGAGGCCAAAAGGAATATAAAAGATTGAAGTAAAATAATGTTTGAAGAGAGAGTAATAAAGTGATAAAAGCAATGCAGGCTATGTGATAATGGTGATGGTGTATAATTGAGGTAAGAATACACACGTAAAATTTAGGGCCTTTAGGGTGAATTCCAAAAGTAACTATTCTTATTCCCAATATCTCTAGCGGTCCCAAATTATTTTTTTCATGAAAAAATATATTTTTTCTTTGATATACTAAATATTTTTAAATAAAAAATTATTACATATAATTATTTAATATTAAAAATTTCGGCTGCTTTACTATTGGGCCGCCCCTGATTAAAGGCATGCAGTCCGTGAGCAGAAATCACGCTTTTGCAAAATATGAACAGTCGAATTGAATGTTTTTTGTAAATACAATTAAGTCATTTTAATCTAATTAATAACAGATATATTATTTTTTATCACTATCAACGCTTCCATCCAAACATATAATAACTTAATTATAAAATCAGTTTTAACGCATAAATGTATTTTTCTGATGCTTAGTAGCTAAGTACTTTTAATCAGCTAACACAAATGGATTCTAAGTTCTATGCAGCAAAATCTTTTACATTATTCCATTTGGTTCCATTTAAGTACCTGTTTAACCTTTTAAAACAAGCTAAGAATGCATTAATTATCTAATTTTCAAATCTGCCCGTACTTTAATAAATAATTTGTACAACTATTCACAAAGCCTGGGCTATTTGTACATCATGCTCCTTTACAATTTTAAAATTAAGAAAATGACCTTTTTAGATCTCTTATGTATAAAAAAAATAGATCTCTTACGTGTAAAATTAAATCTTTCATGTGTAAAAAAGAAGAAGATAGAGTCATAAAATTAAAAACAAGTTTATAAAGAGCCACAAAACCAATTGACCAAAGAGCCTTTCCATGCACGAGGAGAGATTATAGGTAATTCATTCAAATAATCCTTATATACATTTAGATAATTATGTTGTTAGCTGATTTGATTGATGCAACTATAACAAACCCAATGTAATCTCATAAGTGAGGTCTGAAAAGAGTGGTGTGTATGCAGACCTTACCGTTATTGACGAGCGCAAAACACAGCACAAAATTAATGCTCGTAGTCAAAGATAGTATAGTAAAATATCGTCACAACAGGGATTGAATTTAGACAATATTCGAGTAATTTCTGGCTTATTTGTTATTCAGGATGATCAACACTTGATTTGGGGTGATTACTACTATAATTAACTACTAAATTAAGATTACTAATAATTAGACTTGATCACAGAGAATGAGAGTTGAGCTAAAACGGTTTGTAAACAATATGAGAAATAAGGGTTGCGGCAGGATAGGATATCTATTCGGGATCTAATTCTGGTTGAGTTCACTTCTAATAATTCTCACGAATTCACTCGATAATTAGTTTAAACGTAAGGTCAATATTCCTCTTTCGATTAAATCTAGACTCTACAGAATAACCCAATATGAAGCACTGTGATAATATGCAAGAACACGTTAATGGCGTAGTCTTAGGAAAATGTCTCTCGAATATTCTCCTAAATTAGTTTAATCAACAATTCAGAAAGCTCTTTCCATTATTTAGACAAATCACCAAATTGAACTAACACAAATAATTCACCTTTGTATCCTCACTGTGTAGTGAATACGGAATAAACAGATTTTTTATGTTGTTCCATAGTTTTTCTCCTTTTGTTAAAACTTTAAAAGGCATCCCCTTTACCACTGGAGGCTTAGGTGCGGTCATTATTTTTTTCTGTTCAAGAATTATCAGTTGCAATGCTTGGTCGTGCCTTTGAACTTCAAGGCCGAAGGTGTCCTAATATCTACAGATTTAAGATTAAGGGATAAAGTTCTCCTTGGGTCTCTAATCCAATGTGCTTGCACATGAAAGTGGTGTTCAAATTACCTCCTGAACCCCAGCTTCGGAGTAGAACTTATAAATCTTTAAGAACTCCAAATCCGAGCTTAGTCATAGATAGTTGATTTAAAATGGTGATATTTGCATAATTTGATGGACAAACTAAAGTTGAATTTAAAATTCAAGAAACCTTTAGAAATTATAAGTCGCGTGCGACGTCAATTATATATATTGAATTTGCAGACCTGCACCTTCCAAAACGGGACGACCTCTTTAATTTCCCTGATGAATTACTTTGGTACTCCGATTATATAAGTAAACTCCGTTGTTTTTAGTGCCTCGGGAAGAATATATATTGCCCTTTTCCATCAATTAGAAGCTTGCTTTTTCCATCAATTAATTAAACTTGTGGGACGCAATGTCAAAATTTTCTGAACCAACCTTCAAAGCATGAAAGCTAGTTAAAAAAAATGGGAATGGCTAATTTAAAAGCTCTTTCTTGTTTATAATGCGAATAACCAATCTAAAAGCTTTTCCTTTCCTTATATCTTTTCTGGCGTTATGAGCTTCTTCTCCCTACTACCGAAAGACATGAAAAGAGACAAATGTGGAGCATCTTTTACGAATTTGCAATATGACTGAAGTTCAATTTATTATAATGACAAGGTGTAAAAGATAATAGTCTAGAATAAATGATAAATTTCCATGAGGATAATATATATATATATATATATATATATATATATATATGCATAACCCACTACATGGGTAACGCGTTTAAAAAAGAACAATCAACTTAATAAGAGGCTAGCCATTTCTCAAGTCTGAGCATCATTGCATCAGTATATATATCAAGTGACTGACTTCTGATGTATTCAACGTTAGAATGCAATTTTTCAGTCAATCTTGTATGCTTTTAACTACTTATCGCCCGGTGAAATCTACAGGATTGCATCAACTCAAACAAGAAACGTTGACGTGAGGCTTTCCTATCTAATTCGGATAAATTGGGTCTTAAAATTGCTTCGAAATAGATAGGCTTCAAAATGGATACCAAAATCAGGTGGAAAACAAAAAGAAAATTGCAAAACAGAAAAAATTGCAAATATATTAAATACTCAACAAATAGGTGGAAAGAAAAGGTATCATGTTCTCTCACATTTTGGAATATTATATCAGGTGCTTGCCTAGTATCAAATGGGACCATGTTACTGAAGAATTGCAATATTAAAGGAAGGGGCCAAATGATATTTGGGGCCTAAAGCCATACTTCAACAAGGGGCCTTAGTAAAATTTTATTTATTTTATTTTTTTTGTTTTTTAAGATACAAAATTATTAATATTTTATTTATAATCAATCTTTTTACTAGGATCATATATGTTCTAGGATATTATTTCATTCTCTTAGAATTTCCTAATTTTCTGAAAGATTTATGATAGATTTTTCACCAACTTCTTTTTCTTCTTGGATTTCATTATCGTCTAGCTCAATTTTGTTAGTGATTTGTTCACCTACCATAAATTCTTCCATATTTTCTGATTCAAAATTTTTATAGTTCGCTAAAAATTTATCAATAGCTCCTTTTTGGGATAGTATTAAAGTTTTAACTCTTTCCTTTTTCGGTATCTTAAATACGCGAATTCATATTTTTCTTGTTGATATATTAAAATTCTAATAAATACATAAAAAGACAATATATACTTAAGAACAAAAGATGTAACATGGAGAAAGCTTGAAAAAAAAAGTGTTGGCAATTGATTTCTGCTCTCTTATTTGAGAGAATGATTTACGAGACAATGAACTTGTGAGTGTAGAGAGGCCAAAAGGAATATAAAAGATTGAAGTAAAATAATGTTTGAAGAGAAAGTAATAAAGTGATAAAAGCAATGTAGGCTATGTGATAATGGTGATGGTGTATAAATTAGGTAAGAATACACACGTAAAGTTTAGGGCCTTTAGGCCTTTAGGGTGAATTACAAAAGTAACTATTCCTATTCCCAATATCTCTAGCGGTCCCAAATTATTTTTTTCATGAAAAGATATGTTTTTCCTTTGATATACTAAATATTTTTAAATGAAAAATTATTACATACAATTATTTAATATTAGAAATTTCGGCCCCCACAAATGTGGGGCCTCAAGCAATTGCTTGACTTGTTTTACCATTGGGCCGCCCGGATTAAAGGCATGCAGTCCGTGAGCAGAAATCATGCTTCTGCAAAATATAAACAGTTGAATTGAACGTTTTTTGTAAATACAATTAAGTCATTTTAATCTAATTAATAGCAGATATATTATTTTTTATCACTATCAACACTTCCATCCAAACATATAATAACTTAATTATAAAATCAGTTTTAACATAAATGTATTTTTCTGATGCTTAGTAGCTAACTACTTTTAATCAGCTAACACAAATGGTTCTAAGTTCTATGCAGCAAAATCTTTTACATTATTCCATCTGGTTCCATTTAAGTACCTGTTTAACCTTTTAAAACAAGCTAAGAATGCATTAATTATCTAATTTTCAAATCTGGCCGTACTTTAATAAATAATTTGTACAACTATCCACAAAGCCTGAGCTATTGGTACATCATGCTCCTTTACAATTTTAAAATTAAGAAAATAACCTTTTTAGATCTCTTATGTATAAACAAACAGATCTCTTACGTGTAAAAGTAAATCTTTCATGTGTAAAAAAGAAGAAGATAGAGTCATAAAATTAAAAAGAAGTTTATAAAGAGCCACAAAACCAATTGACCAAAAGAGCCTTTCCATGCACGAGGAGAGATTATAGGTAATTCATTCAAATAATCCTTATATACATTTAGATAATTATGTTGTTAGCTGATTTGATTGATGCAAATATAACAAACCCAATGTAATCTCATAAGTGAGGTCTGGAAAGGGTAGTGTGTATGCAGACCTTATCCTTACCGACGAGCGCAAAACACAACACAAAATTAATGCTCGTAGTCAAAGATAGTATAGTAAAATATCGTCACAACAAGGATTGAATTTAGACAATATTCGAGTAATTTCTAGCTTATTTGTTATTCAGGATGATCAACACTTGATTTGGAGTGATTACTACTATAATTAACTACTAAATTAAGATTACTAATAATTAGACTTGATCACAGAGAATGAGAGTTGAGCTAAAACGGTTTGTAAACAATATGAGAAATAAGGGTTGCGGCAGGATAGGATATCTATTCAGGATCTAATTCTGGTTGAGTTCACTTCTAATGATTCTCACGAATTCACTCGATAATTAATTTAAACGTAAGGTCAATATTCCTCTTTCGATTAAATCTAGACTCTACAGAATAACCCAATATGAAGCACTGTGATGATATGCAAGAACACGTTAATGGCTTAGTCTTAGAAAAATGTCTCTCGAATATTCTCCTAAATTAGTTTAATTAACAATTCAGAAAGCTCTTTCCATTTCTTAGACAAATCACCAAATTTAACCAACCCAAATAATTCAAACATAACCACCAAATTATTCCTCTTTGATTAAATAAACTGGTGAATAAAGTTGCAACAATTCAAAGCTCCATCAACATATTCATACAATTGAACCAAAGTTAAAACTACAAATATCAATCAAACACCATACCCGTCAAACCCTATAGTAAACTACTCCATAACAATGAAAAAAATCATCTAAAAAGGTTAAAGACATAGGCAACATCAATGTTAATAATTCAAAATAAACTCTCATATTGCAACAATTGTTGGTTGAAATCTTGATGAAATCTTGTGTCTTCTTGCGTTAGTTACTCCTCCAATCATTCGTAAGTCAAAAAGTCCCCTCAAAATCGTAATTTTGGTGTATTTATACCATGTAAAGGAGGTCCGGATGAAACTACCATTTTCAAGTTGAAGTGAGAAAATACTCTAATGAAATTGCACAGGCACAACTAGTGGAGAAATTCAGAGAGCAGATTTTTGTCAGGCAGGCTCCATTGCATTGCCGCACCGCGCCTCGCGACGCCCCACACGGTGCGGTAGTGCAAAATTCTCAGATTGAAAGTTTCTTCTCACTTTTTGATATTCAGACTTAGTCCTCAACTCCCGAACGCGATCTCAGTTTAATTCCTTAGGTTTTTACTCAGACTTCAAAGCTCCAGATTATTCAATTTAGCTCCAGAATATCTTCTTAACTCGGAATCATCTCCTACAAGGCATAAAACACGTAATAAGTTCAAACCATCAAATTTAAGCTCAAATACGAATAAAGTGCAATAATTAGAGTGTAAAATATGATCAAAACGCGGGTTTCTAGCCTACCATCAACACCCCACACTGAAACCATTGCCCGTCCTCTAGCAATCAAACTACACTTCACATAAAGATGATTGTTTCATCAAATAACTTCCCTAACTCATCATGCCAAGAATATCTAAAGTATATTAAATACCATACCATAACCACTTAGCCTCAAGACTCAACTCACAAGCACCAAATATTTATTTTTTAAAAACTTGCTCACTTACTCTAACACCGAGACCAAAGACTCTTTCCTTAGCAAATCATGTGCCCTCACACCAAAGATAGAGAGTAGTTTCACACACAATAAAATTCAAGAACAAAAACTTAAGATAGAAAGAATTCACTCACTCTTAGAAATAAAATTCATATGCCACAGATGACGTGCCATAGGCTTGTTCATAGTGTAATACTCTATTAATTTGAGCTTATTTAGTCAAAGATCAAGTAGGACTTTATTTGGTTGTAATGTAGGCTGCGGGACGAGTAGGATGCAATTTGAATAAGAGTGACTACACCTCTCTGAGTACTTTAATACATACAATTCACAATCTAAACCCTACACATGTGTTGAACCACTCCCCAACCTTCACAAAATAGTACCAAACTCCCAATTTCTTTAATCAGAAATAAGAAGAGAACTACCACTAGTAAGGAATTGATTTTTTTTCTTTCTAATACATAGACAAACTCTTTTTTTTTTCTTTCAAAGTTCTGCTTTTATTCCAAGTAAATTCATTTTTTCTTTTTCAATTCCTTACAAGTGTCTAGCTCTCACAAGTTTTAAAATATTGTACCTTTCTCTATTTTTCTCGGTTCTACTCAAAAAGCCCACCATACCTCCACTTAACTTTTAATGAGGTCATAATAATTTCAAGTGCTCAAGAGAGGTAAAAGGTTCAAACAGATAATCAATTCAAACAAAGGGGTCAGGCTTATAGTGTGGTTGTCAAAGAAATAGGATTACATGCTCAAATGAGCTAAATAAGATATACACACTAATTAGGTGAGTAAAAGCATATATCTAGCTCAACAAAGAACGCCTCTCTCACTTCCTAAACCGAATAAGACTATTATTTTTGCTTTGCACACACACTGAAAATGTTCTAGACATCAATTGGCAAACACATAACATCAACAAAAACCCTCACACACATTGACACATTACTCACTTAGGACCGGATCTATCCTAATTTTCTAGTCAAAGCAGTTAAGTAAAGTTAAAATTAAATAATTTAAGACACTTATACACAAGTCAAGAACTGAGCCTAAGCGTCACGCTAAGGCACTTACTGATCTCAAGGAACAACAAGTTAAGACAAGTTATCTCTATTTAGCACCATAGCACGAAACTTCTTTATTCCTATTAAAAGAAAAACTAACTATACCCGGTTCAAGAAAAATTCTTAAAAAATAATCGCGGCACAAAGAAAAACCAAGGAGGAATTGTTACACTATCTAGAAAAAAATAAAATAAAAGACATATTTTTGAATTTTTTCTTTTGTATTTTTCATTCGACTTCAAGTCCCTTAAGAAGACTGTCGAGGAAATCTATCGTTGGGGAGAGTCAGAACTAAACAATTACAATTACTAACTATTACATGCTGACTAGAACTAGAGTTTAAATTATTACAGGCCAAATATTGTCTAATGAAAGCAAGAAATAGATCAAAATAATACCAAGTGGCAAAAGTTTACAAACAAGTACATACAAATGAGAGCACCCCACCCCATACTTAAGAAATTGCATTGTTCCCAATGCAAAATAATAGAAACAAGGGTGAAAAAGGTGACTCTCTAAGGCCCTTGGCCTAATCATCAGCACCCTCGAAGGTGCGCAAATACTCCTCGTCATCAGACAACACAAAGTTCACATTATCGTCAGGTGGCAGTCCAACTCCCTCAGCCAGACCCAACTACTGCTCTGTGATTGCAGAGATCTGATGATCCTACTGCAACTCAGCCAAGTCAACCTCCCCCCTCTAAGCGCGAAGGCGCATATCAGCAAACATCATCCGCAATGTCTCATCAACACGAACCATCCTCTGGTCCATAATAGCAACAACAACAGCAGGGGATCTATCACGAACGTATCATCAAAGGCCTTAATAGGCCGCGACATCAAAATCCTCCGATCATAGTGAGGCTCATCCTCCACATGATGCGTCTTCAGCAGCTGAGTGATCATACTCGGGTAAAACAAGTGGCGGGCCCCAAAATGTTACACTCTAGTCATGTGCTCAAGCATGATCTTCCCGAGGTCAAACTTCATCCGGGTCAGGAAGGCATAAATCAGACAAATCCTTACCCTCAATACATTAGTCTCACTCTGAGTCGGCATCATCTTACGTTGATCAAACGCAGAAGAACTTTGATTGGACACTTGAATGTGCCTTTCTTCATGTCCTTGTGACATTCATTGGTATCCCTCATCCAAGTAGAAACATAGTTAGGTCCACACAACCGGCGATATATATCTAGATAATCAGGGCGATGAAGAAACCTCTAGAACAACATGTGAGGGTGCTCTGTGAATCCCATAACCTAGTTGATCACTCGAGAAGAAAAAAAGGGATCATTTTTCCTCACACCTGCACCTGATACACAACATCCAAACTAGCCTCGAGCTGCCAGTTGGCATAGAGCTCCTTAACCAAGTTCACGTTCACCGCATCACCGGAACGGAACAAACTCTCAAATCCTAGATCTCGGATATTATTGTAGATCAAAGAGTACTTCCGGTACAACTTCCCGTCATCAATTTCAACCTCGGGATCCGGGTTCACAACAGGGACAAAGGTCCTAAACCACTGTCTAGCATGAGCTAAGACATTTCAAATGCCAAACTTACACTCAGGGACCACATCAACATCAGAGTCAATTTGCTCTATCTCCTCTTCCACTGGGGCATAAGTTCTGCCCACCTACCTCCTCTCCTATTACTCAAGGCAACTCTAGAAGAACCAGTATTGACACGCTTACTTGGACGACGAGATATTGTACCTGCACAAGACAAACATTAGTAGCCATAACACTTAGAACAAAATACAAGACCACAAAGGTAATCACCCCACACTTATGTCATTGGTATGTTCACAAGTATAATGTATACCGGGGACTCAGACTACCCATCATTAGTACTTTACAAGTCATCACCAACCCACCCAACTACCTAAATGCTACTACAACAATAACATAATGACTATACACTACGATGATAAAGTACAAACCTAAGAAACTAAACTAGAAACTAAAAAAATAAAATCAAAAAGTTATACCAATCAACCACTAACAAAATAAGAAGTTACACTATAAAATTACACAAGTATATGGCATGAATCGGACAACTCAAATTGCAATTAGTACACAATAATATGGGGTAGACCAATTGATCAGTACTCAGGATTAACACTTCACAATTTCACAAAATAAGAACATAACTGCCCACCCACACCCATCATCTATCATCACTTCAGTACAAATCAACTACCCTCCAAATTAGTAACAAAATACATATTTTATGTTATTTGGGCATTTTATCATGCACATAGTAGGCATTACTTTCAACATAAAATTCTAACTCAAAGTGGGCTAGAACCACCACAAAAATACACCAATCACACCATCCAGCACAACCACATCTTAGCAATAGCACAAAGTGCACAAAATTTATCCCAAAAAGCCTCCAATTTTCGGCAAAAATACAACCCCCACCAAAGCTCATCACAAAATTCTCCCAACATTATCAACACATAACAAATATCATTCATAATCATAAGAACTAAGCACCCTCACACTTACACATTGCAAAATTCGGCCTAATTACGAAAAATAACTTTAAAAATGATCAAAAATAAAATTACGGTTAGAGAAAATTAACTAAAAGTAACTAAATACTATCAAGAATTACTAAGAGAAAGAGAAGAGTGAAAAGAAGAATACTTACCTCAATGAGGGATGTAGATGAGAAGGATTGAAGCTCGAAGAAATTAGGAAGAAAGTATGGGATTTATCGGTGAGTTAGAATGGGGAAAGTTTAGAGAGGAGAGAAAAATAATGGGAGAAAGGTGAAAAGGGGTCGGGTTTAGACAGAAAAGGGGTTGGGGGGGGGGGGGTGGTTCTTCAAATTAGGCCGAAAAATTACACCACTGTGCCGTGGGGTGCGGCTCCCTGCGCGCCGAAGTTGTGGAGAAGTTCAAAGTGCTCATTCTCTATCAGAGTTACCTATTTGGGCTAGCGCGGCGCCGGACGCGGCACAACACCCCATGCGGCGCGCTAGTCCATTTTTACCAGAGTACTGCTCTGTTTTACTTTTTCGCTACTAGGCCCCCCGACTCTGGTTTGTACCTTTTTGTTCATCCAATTTATGTCATAACCTGTCCCTATAATTACAAAATCTCCTAAAAACCATTAGTTCTAATCTAAAACCAATTAAACTACTCTACAAAAATAAGAAAAAGGGTTAGAAGTAGTTCTGAGTTATAGTCGTCGACTTGACTCTATATTTTAGGTTCATCTGATCACAATGCTAGAGGATTGCTTGTCAAATCCTCCAAATAATACGGTTTTAGTATTGCTTGTCAAATCCTCTAAAAAATACGGTTTTAATCTGTGCCCATACATTTTAAAGCTCTCTGTCCCTTCCTCATCTTGAATTCTAATGGCGCCATCGGTGAGCCATGTTTCACCACGTACAGACCTGTCCATCTTGACTTGAATTTTTTAGGGAACAACCTAAGTCTACTATTGTATAGTAAGACTTTGTCCCCTTCATGAAACTCCTTTGTATTAATCAAACGATCATGTTACACCTCTTTGTCTTTTCCTTTAAAGTTTTCACATTTTCATACGCGTCTAGTCTAAATTCCTCCAGCTCATTCATCTGTGATAGCATGTGTTCACCTGCAAGACTAAGATTAAGTAAATTAATTGCCATATAAGCTTTATGTTCTATATCAACAGGTATGTGACACAATTTTTCATACACTAATTTAAAAGGTGAACACCCTATGGTTGTCTTGAATACAGTTCTGTACTCCCATAAAGCTTCATCTAGCTTTACAGACCAATCTTTGCGAGAAGCGCTAACCGTCTTTACAAGAATTTATTTAAGCTATTGGTTATCCACTTCAAATTGCCCACTAGTTTGGGAATGGTACGGGGTTCCTTTTTATGTGTTACCCATACTTGGTCAGCAATGCAGCAAACTGCTTGTTCATAAAATGCGACCCATTATCATTGATAATCACTCGAGGGGTCCCAAAGCGGGTAAAGATATTCTTCGATAAGAACTCTCACACCACCCGAGCATCATGGTCCTAGTAGGGATTGCTTCGACCCATTTAGAGATGTAGTCAACGGCTACTAGGATATACTCATAAGAATGAGATGATGGAATGGCCCCTTGAAGTCAATTCCCTAAACATAAATAATTAAACATACCAGAATAGAGTTTAAAGGTATCTCATCCCTCTTGCTAATGTTACCTGCCTTTTGACATTTGTCTCATGCAGCTACATACACCCATGCGTCTTTGTACAAAGTGGGCTTATAAAAACCGGCTTCTATGACCTTTACTGCAGTGCGATTTCCACCATAGTGTCCTCCAGCTTCTCCATAGTGTCAATGCAATAAGATACGTGCCATTTTTGCTTCAAGTACACATCTACAAATCACACAATATACATACAATTTAAATAAGAAGGGTTCATTCCAAAAATAATTGTTTACCTCACCTTGAAGCTTCCTTTTGACCACGAGAGAGGTCACGAGGTAAACATTCACTAGCCAAAAAGTTGGCTACATCAGCATACCAAGGCGGGCTTTCAGACCGCATCAATAGAGAACATCTTCTCATCGAGAAACTCTTATCTTATTTCCACTGTCTCTACATGAGGTCTCTCAAGTCGAGATAGATGATTTGCGACTTGATTTTCAGTGTCCTTCCTATCCTTGATCTCGAGGTCAAATTCTTGGAGCAACAACACCCACTGCATCAGAAGCGACTTGGACTACTTCTTACTCAGCAAATATTTCAAATCTGAGTGATTAGTATGCACAATCACCTTACTCCCCACAAGATATTATCTAAACTTGTCAAAAGAAAGGATCACAACAAAGAACTCTTTCTCAGTAGTAGCATAGTTCACTTGCGCATCATTCAATGTTCTACTTGCATAGTAGATGGGCCTAAACAACTTATATTTCTTTTGCCCCAGAACTGCTCCCACAACTACATCACTAGCATCACACATTATTTCAAATGGCTGGCTCCAATCGGACGTCACCATAATAGGAGCACTAACAAGTTTTTCTTTTATCAATTCGAATGCCCTTAGGCATTCCACCGTGAACACAAACTTGACATCCTTCACTAGCAATGCAGTCAATGTCTTGTTAGTACTAGAAAAGTTCTTGATGAACCTTCTATAGAACCCAACATGCCCCAAGAAACTCCTTATTTCCTTTACAGAAGTCGGTGGAGGAAGTCTAGTAATTACATCAACCTTTGCTCTATCAACTTTAATGTGATGTGCAGTTTCTTTGTGGTCCAAAATGTTCCCTCTTTTACCACTAAGTGACACTTCTCCTAGTTAAGAACCAAGTGAGTGGCTTTGCAACGTCTAAGCACAAGCTCCAAGTTTTTCAAGCAATCATCAAAATTATCACCAAACAGAGTGAAGTCATCCATGAATACCTCCAGACACTTTCCATTCAGATATGAAAAGATAGACATCATACACCTCTGAAAAATAGCCAGTGCATTACACAACCCAAATGGCATCCTCCTGTAAGCAAAAATACCTGCATGGCAAGTGAAAGTGGTCTTCTCAACATCTTCAGGAGCAATGGGTATCTAATATAACCCAAGTACCCATCCAAGAAACAGTAACAACCATTTCTACTTTCTCGAGCATCTGATCAATAAAGGGAAGTGGGAAGTGATCTTTCCTTATTGAATCATAGCCTCCTATAATCAATGCACATTAGCCACCCCGTGACTGTTCTTGCTAGGATCAATTCATTGTCTTCATTCTTCACCAATGTCATGCCCCCTTCTTAGGTACAACTTGCACATGACTAATCCATTTGCTAACAGATATGGGGAAAACCACTCCCGCATCTAATAATTTGATAATCTCCTTGTGCACTACCTCCTGTAGATTATTATTTAGCTTGTGTTGGGGTTGAACCACCGGCTTGCTATTTTCTTCCATCAAATATTTGTGCATGCTAATGGCTGGACTTATTCCTTGAATGTCAGCTATGGTCCAACCAACGACTTTTTGATACTTCCTCAGCATATCCACCAGCTTTTGTTCTTGTGTACCTGTCAAGTAAGAAGAAATAATCACAGAAAAATTGTTAGTCTCAAGAAAAGCATACTTCAAGTGAGTAAGGAAGACTTTCTATTCCACACTAAGCTTATTTGTTTCCCTTTAGAGTTCCTCCTCATCAACTACTTGATTCTCAGTCTCAAGAGATTCATCCTCTTTCTTGATTTCAGGATCTTCATCCTCCACTATGTTAGATTGATTAATACACCTCTCTAGAGCTCTCTAGAGAGTCCCCTACAAGCTTATCAAACTTATATTTTTATGTAACTCCCCAACAATATCCAGCTTAAAACACTAGTAGGCATATGCCTCATCACTGGGATATTACATCATTCTCTTCATCTAGAATACCTCTTTCTTGTTACCCACTCTGAGCATAAGCTTCCCCTCGTAGATATCAATAATTGATCTACTGTACATAGAAAAGGCCTCCCTAGAATTAGGGCACCTCCTTGTTCACTTTCATGTCCACCACAATACAAATCTATGGGGTACACAAACTTGTCCACCCATACTAGAATATCTTTAATAATTCCTTCAAGCAAGATGGTGGTCTAGTCAGCTAGTTGTATGGACACTTGTATTGATTTGATCACTCCAAGCTCACCTTCCACTTTCCTTAACACAGACAAAGGCATTAGATTTATAGAAGCACCAGAATCATAGAGAGCCTTGTCGAATTTCTCACTCCCCAACGAGCATGGTATGGTGAAGCTTTCTGGGTCCCCACATTTTTGGGGAATTTTATTTGGCAATATGGCATTGCAGTGGGCATTCAGCTTGACCACTGTTGTCTCCTCTAACTTCTTCTTTCTGTACAAGATTTCCTTCAAGAACTTATCATGAGCAGGCATCTAAGTGAGAACTTTTGTGAAGGGACTGTTCACATATAGTTGCTTGAGCATCTCCAAGAACCACCCAAAATACTTGTCTAGTTTTTCACGCTTCATATTTTGAGGGAATGGTAGAGTTGGCATGGGTCTGCTCTCTTCAATCTCCTTTTGTAACACACTACTCTCACCTTTCAATTCTTCACTCTTTTTCTCTTCCAATGTGTCAGCCTACTTGCTCACCACCTCGGGTCTAGTTTTCACAATTGGATCAACCAATGTTTTGCCACTTCTCAAAGATACAGCCTTGATCATTTCTTTTGGGTTCTTTTCTGTGTCATAGGGAAGAGTCTCAGGAGCCCTCTTATGTTAGCAATTTGACCCACTTGTCTTTCTAGATTTCGAATAGCAGAACTGTTACTATCGAACCACTTTTCAGACTTGCTGATGAAAGCCTTCATGAGATCTTCCATACTATACTAATTTGACGGTTATGGATGGTGTTGTTGGTATTTATACCTCGGCTGGTTCTGAAAAATTGGAGGTCCTTGACCTTGGGGTATAGGATTATTTTGCTTCCACGAGTTTAAACTCCCACTAGGTGAAATCCATGAAAAACCTGGATGTCTTTGATCCATAGCATTGAAGTTGTTTCCACCTTGGTAGTTTCCTCTATTATAGTTCCCCACATTATTAACTTCCTCAGTTGAAGCTTGACAATCATGAGTAGGTTGTCCCATTCCACAAATATCACATGTTGCTTGCAGCTCACTCTATACCTTGGCTAAGGTTAACTTCTTGATATCTTTAGCCATAGCTGCTATCCGGGCCTGCGTTGCAACAGACTATTCTACTTGGTGCACACCTGCTAACCTTTTTCGTTCACCTTGATCAGTAGGCCATTGATCCGCATCTTCAGATAGTTCATTTACAAGATTGACAATTTCTTCTGGAGGTTTCTTCATCAGCGGACCTCCCACTGCACTATTTAGTACCCTTCTTGATGCATGTGTTAAGCCATCCCAGAAATCTTGGAGTTGCATCCATTGTTCCATTCCATTGTATGTGAATCTTCTTAATAGCTCCTTAAGCCGTTCCTATGCTTCAAACATGGTTTCTACCTTACCTTGACTGAAGTTATGAATCTCCTTTCCCATTTTCCCTATCTTAGCAACAGAGAAGTACTTGTCTAGAAACTTTGTTGTCATCTCTTCCCATGTAACCACTAGGTAGACTTCGTAGCCATAATTTTTCATCATCTTTCAATGAGAAAGGAAATGATCTGTGATAGATATCATTGTAGGATGCTCCATTATAACGAAGAGTGTTCATGATCTCATCATAGTCTATCAGATGACTGTTAGGATCTTCGTTGGGTTTGCCTCTGAAGACGCAATTGTTCTGAATGGTCTGGATGACTCCCTGCTTAAGTTCAAAATTATTAATATCAATGAATCATTGTCTCACACTCGACTATCATTGGTTGTAAATCAACATGTCATAGTCTCCCAGCGATCTCCCAAGCCTAGGGACTACATTTTCAAACTCGTCCTCAACCAGGGGTCCATTTAGATTGAATCTTGGACCCCTATCCCCTTCGACAGTCTCATCAGCAACTCTAAGGGCTGCTTCAGTCGCTACCCGTGCAACTACTTCTATCTGTTATGCTACTACTCTTGCAGCTAAGTCCACCCCCTAATCTTCATAGGGCACCATGCTTTCTTGAGTCGAAGTATGATCCAAGAATAATCCGCTTAATTCTTTGTCCTTTCTTAACTGTCACAGGTGCTTAACCAATTCAAGGTCGTATGGAACAAATTCCTTGGAGGAGGATCGAGTCATACACCACCGAACTTAACATGTTGCCTGCACACATATGCAAGAACGTGAAAAAAGAAATAATAAAATTAGTTTCTGAATTAGCACCAAAAACTATTTTAAACACTATTAATTGCCAATTCCCGAAAACGACACCAAAATTTGACGAGCGTAAAATACAACACAAAATTAATGCTCGCTAGTCAAAGATAGTATAATAAATATCATCTCTACAAGGAATGAATTTAAACAATATTCAAGTAATTTCTAGCTTATTTGCTATTCAGGATGATCAACACTTGGTTTGGAGTGATTATTAAAATAATTAACTACTAAATTAAGATTGCTAATAATTAGACTTGATCATAGAAAATGAGAGTTGAGTTAAAACAATTTGTAAACAATATGAAAAATAAGGGTTGCGACAGGATAGGTGTAGGATAGCTATTCGGGATCTAACTCTGGTTGAGTTCACTTCTAAGGTTCTAATAATTCTCACGAATTCACTCGATAATTAGCTTAAACATAAGGTCAAGATTCCTCTTTCGAATAAATCTAGACTCTACCGAATAACTCAATATGAAGCACTGTAAAGATATGTAAGAACACGTTAATGGTGTAGTCTTAGAAAAATGTCTTTCGAATATTCTCCTAAATGGGTTTAATCAACAACTCAGAAAAGCTCTTTCGATTACTTAGACGAATTACCAAATTTAACCAACCCAAATAATTCAAACATTACCACCAAATTATTCCTCTTTTGATTAAATAAACCGGTGAATAAAGTTGAAACAATTCAAAGATCCATCAACGTATTCATACAATTGAACTAGAGTTAAAACTGCAAATATCAATCAAACACTATATCCGTCAAACCCTATAGTAAAATACCTCAAAACAATGGAAACAATCATCTAAAAAAGGTTAAAGACATAGGCAACATCACCGTTAATGATTCAAAATTAACTCTCATATTGCACCAATTATTGGTTGAAATCTTGATGAAATCTTGTATCTTCTTGCCTTAGTTACTCCTCAAATCATTCGTAAGTCAAAAAGTCCCCTCAAAATCATAATTTTGGTGTATTTATACCATATAAAAGTGGCTCCGGACGAAACTACCCTTTCTAAGTTGAAGTGGAAAAATACTCTAATGAAATTGCACATGCGTAGTGCGCGCCCTGCGGTGCATCATGTCCCGCGCCAGTGGAGAAATTCAGAGAGCAAATGTTTATCAGACAGGCTCCATTGCACTGCCGCATCGTGCCTCTCGGTGCCCCACACGATGCGGTAGTGCAAAATTCTCATAGTGAAATTTTCTGCTCACTTTTTGATATTCAGACTTGGTCCTCAACCCCCGAATGCGATCTTAGTTTAATTCCTTGGGTTTTTACTCAGACTTCAAAGCTTGAAATTATTCAATTTAGCTCCAGAATATCTTCTTTCCTCGGAATCATCTCCTACAATGCATAAAATATGTAATAAGTTCAAATCATCATATTTAAGCTCAAATACAAATAAGGTGCATTAATTAGAGTACAAAATACGGCCAAAATGTGGGTTTTTAGCCTATCATCAACACCCCATACTAAAATCATTGCCCGTCCTCGAGCAATCAAACTACACTTTACATAAAGATGACTTTTTCATCAAATAACTTCCCTAACTCATCATGTCAAGAATATTTAAAGTAGATTAAACACCATACCACAACCAATTAGCCTCAAGACTCAACTCACAAGCACCACGTATTTTGTTTTTAAAAACCTGCTCACTTACTCTAACACCGAGGCCAAAGACTTTTTCCTTCGCAAATCATGTGCCCTCATACCAAAGATAGAGAGTAGTTCCATACACAATAAAATTCAAGAACAAAAACTCAAGATAGAAAGAATTCACTCACTCTTAGAAATAAAATTCATATGCCACAGATGACATACCATAGGCTTGCCCGTAGTGTAATACTCTACTAATTTGAGCTCATTCAGTCAAAGATCAAGTGGGACTTTATTTGGTTGTAATGTAGGCTGCGGGACGAGTAGGATACAATTTGAATAATAGTGACTACACCTCTCTGAGCACTTTAATACATACAATTCACAATCTAAACCCCATACTTGTGTTGAACCACTCCCCAACCTTCACAAAATAGCACCAAACTCCCAATTTCTTTATTCAGAAACAAGAAGAGAACTGCCACTAGTAAGGAATTAATTGTTTTTCTTTCTAATACATAGACAAACTCTCTCTTTTTTTTCTTTCAAAGTTCTAATTTTATTCCAAGTAAATTCACTTTTTTTTTCAATTCCTTACAAGTGGGTAGCTCTCACAAATTATAAAAGATTGTACCTTTCTCTATTTTTCCCAGTTCCACTCTAAAACCTAACCATACCTCCACTTAGCCTTTAACATGCTCATAACAATTTCAAGTGCTCAAAAGATGTGAAAGGTTCAAAAAGATAATCAATTCAAACAAAGAGGTTAGACTTGTAGTGTCATTGCCAAAGAAATAGGATTACATGCTGAAAGGAGCTAACTAAGATATAGGCATTAATTAGGTGTCTAAAAGCATATATCTAGCTCAACAAAGAATGCATCTATCACTTGCTAAACCGAATAAGACCACTGCTCTGTGATAGCAGAGATGTGATGATCCTGCTGCAGCTCAGCCAAGTCAACCTCTCCCTTCTTAGCGCAAAGGCACATATCAGCAAATCCCGTTTTGCACCAATTGTTGGTTGAGATCTTGTGTATTCTTGCCTTAGTTGCTCTTCAAATCTTTCGTTGGTCAAACAGTGCCCTCAAAATTGTATTTTTGGTGTATTTATACCATGTAGAAATGGTTCCGGATGGAATTACCCTTTCCAAGCCGAAGTGGGAAAATACTCTAACTAAATTGCACAAGTGCGGCAAGCTAGTGGAGAAACTCAGAGAGAAGATTTTTGTCAGCAGGCTCCATTGCACTACCGCACCGCGCCTCGCGGTTTCCTATGCGGCGCGATAGTGTAAAATTCTCAGAGTGAAATTTTTTTCTCACCTTTTGATATCTAGACTTGGTCCTCGATCCCCCAACATGATCCCGATTTAATTACTTGATATTTTACTCAGACTTCAACGTTCAAAATTATTCAATTTAGCTCTAGAATATCTTCTTAACTTGGAATTACTAGTACAAATCATCGTCATTATCATGTAAGCTCAAATACGAATAAAGTGAAGTAATTAGATTGTAAAATACATATTTCTAACCTACCATCACCTACCTATAGAAAGGCAGAGAGATTATTTCCGATAGTCCCTCATCTCATAAAAGATAAAAAAAAAGAAGCAACAACAAGAAAACCAATCAGAAAACCGAAGCGAAAATACAAGACTAACACTAAGTGGTGAAATAAAAACTCTAAGTGAAAGAAATAACAAGTAATAAGAGAAATCTAAAGAATAAGAAAATGCAAGATTAACACTGGGTAATGCATTAAAGCTACTTGAACTGTAATGACATGATCGGTCGTTTTGAGCTCTACCATGTCGTTTAGTAGTTTGAGGCCTTGAGTAGCTTCAATTCATGTATTACGACTTGTACGTGTGGTCGAAATTAAATTTCGGGAAGTTCAGAGTTGATTTGGATGGAAATTCTAATTTCGGAAGCTTTAAGTTGGATGAATTGACTAAGGTTTGAATTTTGAGCAAACAACCTCGGAATCGGAATTTGAAGGTTCCAATAGATTTGTATGATAATTTCAGACTTGGGCGTATGTTCGGTTTGAGTATCGGGTGGTCCGGAAAAATTTCAGCGCTTATTATGGAAGGTTGGTATTTTGAAGGTTTAAGAATTTTATGAGTTGGTTTGAAGTGAATTTTAATGTTATCGATATCCATTTGGGGTTCCGAGCCTTGGAATTGGTTCGTGTCATAATTTATGGCTTGTACATAAAGTTTGGCGTCATTCCGGAATGTTTTGATATGATATCGGACGCGTTCGTCGAAGTTTGGAAGTTTGAAAGTTTAAAGAAGGATTTTGATCGTCGATTCATAGTTTTGATGTTGTTTGATGTGATTTGAGGCCCCGAGCAGGTTCATTTCATGTGTTGGGATGTGTCGGTATGTTTGGATGGGGTCCCGGGGGCCTCGGGTTTGAAACAGATTGAAATTGGATTGAAATTTGGATTCGAAGAAATGCTGAAGACTGCTAAAGTATGGTGTCATCGCACTTGCAGTAGTTTGGTCACAGGTGCGGACACGCAGGTGCGAGGGAAGTAGTCGTAGAAGCGGAGAAGGTCATCCAAGGGAAGGGCCGCAGGTGCAGAGCTTTGGTCGCATCTGCGCAAGCGCAGAAGCGAAGGTGTTGCGCACAGAAGCAAGAGAAGGCACATGAGCAGAAGAGGCTCGCACCTGCGATGTCGCAGAAGCAGGGAATATTTCCGTAGGTGTGAAGCATCGTGTTTGGGTGATTTTCCACAGAAGCAGAGGAGTGGTTACAAAAGCAATGCCGCAGATGCGGCATTTTGGCCGCAGGTGCGAGATTATCTATGGGCATAATGGTTCTTAAAATCGAGACTTAGCTCTCATGTCTCTCATTTCCACTTGAATGGCCGAATTTGGGGAACTAATTTGAGGGATGTTTCATCGAGCAACTCGAGGTAAGTGATTTCTTCCTATTTCAAGTTAAATACATAGATTTTACAAGGATTTAAACATGGAAACTAGTAGAAATTTGTGAGATTTTGAAAGAAAACTAGAAATTGGTATTTTGGACTTTTTCCATAAAATTGGTCATGGAATTAGGAATAAATTATATATTTGAGTTCGTGGTGTTATGGGTAATGATTATCTTCGAAAATATTCGGAATTCGGGCACATGAGTCTGAGGGTTGACTATTATTGACTTTTTGAGCGGAGTTGGGAGTCATTATAAATTGTTAAACTTTAAGAATTTGAGTATATTTTGATTGATTTATACATTTTTCGACTAGTTCGGGACATTTGGCTTTGAATTGAGGTGTTAGAGAGGCGTTAGAGCCGGTTATGGGACTTCAGAGCGAGGTAAGTCTCCTGTTTAACTTTATGAGGGGGAAACTACCCCTAGGTGATGTAATTGTTATATGCTAATAGTTGTGGGTACTATGTACGCACGAGGTGACGAGAGTTCATAAGTAGCTAAAGCATGTTTATGTACAGGTAGACTTAGGACTTTACTATGTAATACTTGAAATATTTGAATTCATTCTGCTGGCTTAATTAATTGAATTTATAATTGAAATTGATTTAGAAATACATGTATATATATTGGGCGGAGACTAATCATCTTGAGTTGTCGGTAAGCTATTTGAGAAACGGTAAAGCTTATATTCACTTTGTGCTCATGTATTGTTTTGTAAGCACGTGTCTCGTAATTTGATGATTTCCTTCCTTTCTTATGGAGCGAGCCGAACGCCTCGGCAGTATAATAGATGCATCTATGGTTCGTGTTGTTCGACTCTCGACAGTCTATATATTATTCTGGATCGAGCCGAATGACCTCGGCATAATCGTGAGTTATATCGCTAGCAGTCCGAATATTTACGAGATTATCCTTTCACTGATGCCTGGCATTTTATATTGTATTCCTGATTCAATTGATACTGACACTTGATATATTTCGAGTTGTTGAGATAGGATACGAGATTGAGAAGTCTATATCATAAAAAAAAAATTGAATGAATATGTTGGCTACCGTTTCATCCAATTATTATTGTTATGTTTTCATATCTGCTTATGATTCATCATATTTCTTTATCATACCTCTAGTAAGTAACGATGTCGACCCCTCGTTACTACTTCTTCGGGGTTAGGCTAGCTACTTACTGGGTACGCGTTGATTTACATACTCATGCTGCACTTCTGCACTAAATGTGCATGATCTGACATGTTCATATAATGGTCATCTTAGCGCGTAGGTGCAGCTACGAGGAGGCTTTATGGTGAACTGCATTCCAGACTACGCATCGTAACCCACAGAGTCTTCATCGTACTATTTACTTTATCCTGTCTTATTTATATTTCGGACAAATGTTGTACTATATTGTATTCCTTAGGAAATGCTCATGCACTTGTGATATCGGGTTTTGGGAGTGTTCTAGAATTGTTATGGATTGTTTTACACTGATTTACTTTCACTTATTATTTTAACAAAACTGTACGTAACTACGATTTATTATAATGCACTCACCTCGTTATCTAAGAAAGATTTATGATTTTAAAAATGATAAAATGAATAATTAAGTGTTGGCCTTCCTGACGGCGGCGTTAGGCACCATCATGACCTGTGGTCGATTTTGGGTTGTGACAACTTGGTATCAGAGACTTAGGTTCACTAAGGTTCACTTAGGTCTCACGAGTCATGATCAAGTCTAGTAGAGTCTTGCGGATCGGTATGGAGACGTCTGTACTTATCTTCGAGAGGCTATAGGGTTGTTAGGAGCACTCCCCTTCTTGATTCCTCATCGTGCAGTTTGATTCCTTTGAGGCTTATGCCTTTATTTACTTCCTACTCAATCTACAAATTGAGGATCCTTTCTTCTCATTTAGTAGTATCCACAATGTAGCCATAAGAGTTTGAGAGTCTTGTTTATGGGGAGAAATTTTTGAACAAGTGTTAGATTGTGTAGTTTGTGTGCCTATTTGTGAGGTTGTTCCCTGTATCAGTATTGCCTATGGTTTTGAGGCTACACACAGATTGCTATGATGTTCATGCATTAGGACCTGCAGGTAGGGCTGGCATGTGGGCCGGTCCGGGCCCTAAACGGGCCAGTGAGTTGGTCTTATTGGCAGCGATCCCGGTCCCGGGCCGGTCCTTAAATAAACACTTAGCGGTCCCGGGCTAAATGATATTTTTGTAGGAACCAGATCGGGACTGCAAACTCATGGTCCCAGGCTAAACGGGCCAGGCCCGCAGGCTAAGTGGGCTAAGTGGTCCCAACGGCTAAAAATTAAATTTTTTTAAAAAAACTAAATAGTAGCAATTGTTTTACAAATTGTAACAACCTCAATATTTGTTTTTACTATTTTTTGGAATAAAGTAAGTAATAGTAGCAAGTACAGAAGAAAATTAGAGAGATATTGTGATAGACTGATATTGATTTTGTAAGAAAAATAAAAGAAGGAGGGGATATATATAGTTAAAAATATGAAAAAAGTGTAATAATAAAAAGT
The DNA here is from genome assembly GCF_000715075.1 of Nicotiana tabacum. NCBI lineage: Eukaryota > Viridiplantae > Streptophyta > Magnoliopsida > Solanales > Solanaceae > Nicotiana > Nicotiana tabacum. The sequence goes on from NC_134101.1 coordinate 66,439,221, forward strand.
TTGGGGTTAAAACAAAGTTGGGGGGTTAAATGGCTATTTTTTAAATAGCCAACGACTATTTTTTAAAGCGCAACGACCGTTTTTTTAAATTGCCAATCGGCTACCTTTTTAAAAAACAAATTACCGTTAGGCCTGTTTGGCCCCCCAAGGTCCCGGTCCCTTGGCGGGCCAAACGGTCCAGGTCCTAACGGTTCAAAGGCAAGAACCGGCCCACAAGACTGGCCCAAGCCCACCTCTAGCGGTCCTACCGGTTCCGACCTACTTAGCCCACTTGGCCCGCGGTCCCGGGCCGGTCCCGGGTCCGGACCGACCCAATTGCCACCCTTATCGCGCAATGTGGGTATAATGGTAGGGTGCTTGTCTATGTGTTATGACAGTGAATGACTCGAAAGGAGGATTTCTCAGTGCATGGTTTAGGGGTTCGATATTTAATTCTAGCGGAGGAAAGGCAATCAGACTATGGATGTTCAGGCTTTGGTTGATGGAGTAACGAGACCTGATATTTTCGAGCATGGTAAAATTTTTATTTGTGATGTGATGTCGTCGTCCTTGTTTGGAAGCATTAAGGTTCGCCGGTGTTATGGTCTTCTTTGATTTGCCTTCGGGGCAGGGCGTGGTGAAATAGTATCTAAGAAGCGGTTGTCAGAAATGGTGGTGTGTAACGGTTTTAGAATCGAATCGGTGTTTCGAATGCTGATGTATCGAGAAAGATGATCTTCGAGGAGGCTTAGAGTTGGTAGCAATTTATTAGTTGAGGTGCTACAGACATGGATTTTGATTTGATGCAACATTTAGGTAGCGAATGATGAGGAAGGACATGGCGGTAGGTGTCTCGTGGTGGTTGAATTGCTAGCAGGTCAAGTATGAGAAACAGAGGTTGAGAAGTTGCTTAAGGGAGATGGTCTAATTGAAGCGGGAGTAGCAGAGTAGCATATGCATTTTGTGGTAGGATAGCCACATGCCTTGAAAAACGTTTATAGCAATTTGGGAATCATGGTGGACAGTGACTAGGTCTACGGATTTTATTTGGAATGGTCGCTACTATGCTAAGGAAAGTTGAATATGACAGAAGGAAGTTTGCTTGTAGTGTTTAGGGGTGTAAGAGCTTGATTATCGTTATGGGATACGACGTGACTTCGAGTTTGGAATGTATTGTCAAACTTCCAGTTGATGTCAATGGGGAATGAACAGACTTTTACAGCTGGTGGACGAGCATGGGCTCGGGAGGGTTTACTAATTTTGTAGTAGTGGTACCCAGTGCAGTGTCTTTGGAAGATGTTGGTATGGAATTTCACAGGTAGGCTATCTCCTGTGGGAAGGTTAGTGGATTGCGTGATTTTGATGAAGTTTCTACGAAGAGTTCTACTTACTACTCGACATAAGGCCAAATATGCGATTGTGCCTGATAATTCGGAATGTTTATTAAAAGTTTAACAAGGGATTTCGAGAAATTTGGTAGGTTAACAGTGTGAGATCATGGTAAATTGAGAAGGAGGAATCTTTATAGGTTGTAGGTTTATGTGATTGTAGCTTAAAGTTAAGTGGGGAAGCCCACCGCCTACGATTGGATCGTGTGGTTGTCTACTTATGCGGTTTCTGGTTATCGGTGCATTGGCGGGTCATTTTGACTATGAAAAGAGGATATCAGGGGTAATTCGAGCAAAGAACTTGATGAATGTGTGCTATATTTCGCCTTATAGATTCACGGATAGGTTTTGGGAAGACTCAGAGTTTATGTACAAGGAAAAGAATTAATCTGGTTGCTTCTCTGGAAGTGTTCATGGGCTAACAGAGCGATGGAGTTTGATTATATTCAGGACTAGGTAAGAGTGGGTGACTCTTAATAGTGGTTCTAATATGTTAAAGGATGTGAGCGCGATGTTTAAGGATTTGGGGTTCGTTGTGTGGCTGAAGATCAGAATTTTGCAGCAGAGTGTGAAAATTACTTGGGGAATTTCCTATGTTATCATCTAGTCTGCGGGGCAGTATTAGAGAAATGGAAGAAATAATTTCGGATTTGCGGAAGGTCTTTCAGAATGGGTGTACCAGTTTGAGATGCTATTGTGCACATAATGAGGGTATGAGATGGTTCATGGGTACTGAGACGATGTGGTCTCATGATTTGGGTCACTCGGGATGAGTGCTGATTGAGTCTGCTATGTTTTTGAATGGGGCTATTATTGTCTCTAAGGTAAGTCAATAATATATTGGAAGAAGTTGGGTCGGTTAGTAATGGTTTGAATTAGCATGATTGTGGCGATGATCAGTTCCTTCAGGGTGTTATGTTATACAAGTGGCTTATGGTTGTACATGCGGGCTTGACAACCACCATAATTTGATTGATTTCGGAGGCGTTTGATTAAAATGGCCTTGTTATGTGTAAATGGATCCCGAAAGAATTATGGCGGTTTAGACCACAACGTGAGGTTTGTATTGACTGCGGTTATGGGAATTCAGTTGCGTATTGCAATGGTTCTTCTGAAATGAGTTAAGTGAGAAGTTTATAGCCAATGAAGTGTTTATTCTACTAGTAGTTCAGGGGATTATGATGAATTCTTGTACTCTTGCGTAGCAGCATGATAGGCGCAGTGAACAGTAGGGAAATTAGAAGTTGAGGATCAAGGTTACGGTTCAATTTTGTTAGGGATGTCCCGAGCTCGGAGGAGCGGGGGAAAGGATTTAGAAGTTTAGGTTAAGCTGGCATTTTCTTAAGTGTCACCTGAGAACAGTGTCCGGTGTAAGAGGCTTTGTGTATTGATTTGCTTTATGGAATTGGTACGATTGGTGGTATGGATATGCAAACCTTGCTACCTGGTGCAGAAGGTCATGGGAGCGTATCCCACGGGGAAAATTTGTATAAGTGTGACATGTTAGTCACTTGATTGGTAAGGATTGGAACCAAGTATGGATATTCTGGTACTATCGCTAAGTGTAAGAGTCATGCCTGAAAGGTGCTCTAGTCATTTGGTTGTGGGCTGTAGGAGTTTGGCCCGGATTGGACGACTGCTCGTGTGTGTCATGAATAGGTCCATTGTGGATCCTCAAAAGGTTATAAGCCCAGTATGGTATGATCAGAATCGCCTTGAGGTCCGTTGGTGGGTCTAATGTGAATGTGTGCTCTACATCAGGTCAAATGTGTTTATTCGGCATAACATTGCTTACGGAGGAGCCTTCAGGCATTGGATGTTATTCCCATCGTCAGTTGTTCCATGTAAAAACTCTATTATGCCATGTGGGTTGTGAGACAGCTTGATTATCCGCACATGTGTTGTGATCCCGTGTAGCTTGTGGTATTATGTGAGAAGAATGGCTCTCGAGATGCAAGTCATTTATCACACCTTAGTCGTGCTTGGTTTTGTAGCGTATGGCACTATCCGTCTCTCTAGGGTTGTATTTTTGCACTTGGCGTACTTGTGGTCGATATTCGGGTATTTCGTAGGTATGAGTATTATGGCTTGGTGGGTATTCCCTTATTGACTTTTATGTGTGGATCGGGTGGCACGCTGCCACGAGTATGTTGTTTGGATCAGGTTACACGCCGCAACAGTATTATATTGTTTGGATCGAGTTGCACGCCGCAACGGTATTATGTTGTTTGGATCGGGTTGCACGCCGCAATGGTATCATGTATAGATCGGGTTGCACGCCGAAACAACGAGATGTTGAGTACGGTTCCCTATATCTGTTCTTGTGCATTTTGTTTCTCATTCTCTAAGAAAGGCTCATAGCATATTTTCGGTTGTTTTATTTGTTACGCGGGTTGGGTAGTTCTTTTCCACAGTTCGTTCTTCCTAGTGTGTCATATTTGAGTTGTACGTTTTGGAGCTTCGATGACGCTGTATGAGATTTTAGACAGTGTGTGAGGTGGCTTATTGCCCGAGTAGTTTGTACTGGGTGAGGCGAGGTTATTGGACTTGAGGTTATTTCGATCGGATTTATGTAGGGTATATTAAAGAGAAAATATCGTTATTCAATTCAGAATGAGGTGATGATCCTTGTCAGGAGGAAAAACTCTATGATTTGTTAATTCGGTAGGTGGTTATGAGTTTCCACACATCTCTTCCGTCGTGGCAGTAGTGTGGGAGTTGGAACAGGGCTTATATGTGTTATGAGATATACTACGGGCTTTTGGCCGGGTCAGTAAAATTCCGGCTGTTGTGCTTGGAGGAGGTTGCCTTGGGCAAATGAGTTATGCGGTGCGTTGTGTGATGTCAGCATGGGTGCATGATCATGTTTTGGTAATATGTGTAGTGATCGATACGATGTTCGTATGTTAGAATCAGGTCTTGTAGAGAAATTCGGAGGTTAGAATTTGGTTCTAAGGCTTATTGACCAAATAGAAGGGAGAATCTTCAGTCTGGCTCGAGCTAATGTGCTCAACTGGGTTGTGGTGGCACGGGTAGGTGCTCGAAGTGTTGAACAGTGATTTTGGACAACTCCGGAGAAGTTCTTGGCACGTTCGAGGATGAACATATGTTTAAGTAGGGGAGAATGTAACGACCAGACCGTTCGTTTTGACCTCTAGCACGTTGTTCGACAGTTTGAGGCCTTGAGTAGCTTCACTTCATGTATTATGACTTGTATGTGTGATCGGAATCAAATTTCGGGAAATTCAGAGTTGATTCGGATAGAAATTCTAATTTCGGAAGCTTTAAGCTGGATGAATTGACTAAGGTTTGACTTTGGAGAAAACGACCTCGGAATCTGGATTTGAAGGTTCCAATAGGTTCGTATGATGACTTCGGACTTGGGTGTATGTTCGGGTTGAGTATCGGGTGGTCCAGAAGCATTTCATCGCTTATTATGGAAGGTTGGCATTTTGAAGGTTTAAGAATTTCATGAGTTGGTTTGAAGTGAATTTTGATCTTATCGATATCCATTTTGGGTTCCGAGCCTTGGAATAGGTTCGTGTCATGATTTGTGGCTTGTACGTAAGGTTTGGCGTCATTCCGGAATGTTTTGATATGATTCGGACGCGTTTGTCGAAGTTTGAAAGTTTAAAGAAGGATTTTAATCATCGATTTGTAGCTTTGATGTTGTTTGGTGCGATTTAAGGCCTCGAGCAGGTTCGTTTCATGCTTTGGGATGTGTTGGTATGTTTGGATGGGGTCCCGAGGGCCTCGGGTTTGAAACAGATTGAAATTGGATTGAAATTTGGATTCGAGGAAATGCTGAAGACTGCTAAAGTTTATGTCATCGCACCTGCGGTGGTTTGGTCGCAGGTGCGAGGGAGGTCATCACAGAAGCGGAGAAGGTCAACCAGGGGTAGGGCCATAGGTGCAGAGCTTTGGTCGCATCTGCGCAAGCGCATAAGCAAAGGCGTTGGGCGCAGAAGCGAGAGAAGGCGCAAGAGCGGAAGAGGCTCACACCTGTGATGTCGTAGAAGCGGGCAATATTTTCGCCGGTGTGAAGCATCGTGTTTGGGTGATTTTTCGCAGAAGCGGAGGAGTGGTCATAAAAGCGACACCGTAGGTGCGACATTTTGGCCGCAGGTGCGAGATTATCGCTGGGCAGAAGGGTTCTTAAAATCGAGACTTAGCTCTCATTTCTCTCATTTTCCACTAGGATGGCCGAATTTGGGGAGCTATTTTGAGGGGTTTTTTATCGAGCAACTCGAGGTAAGTGATTTCTTCCTATTACAAGTTAAATACATGGATTATAAAAGGATTTAAACATGGAAACTAGTAGAATTTTGTGAGATTTTGAAAGAAACCTAGAAAGTAGTATTTTGGACTTTTACCACGAAATTGGATATAGAATTAGGAATAAATTATATATTTGAGTTCGTGGTGTTATGGGTAATGATTATCTTCGAAAATATTTGGAATTCGAGTACGTGGGCCTGAGGATTGACTATTATTGACTTTTCGAGCGGAGTTGGGAGTCATTATAAATTGTTAAATTTTAAGCATTTGAGTATATTTTGGATTGATTTACACATTGTTTGACTAGTTCGGGACGTTTGTCTTTGAGTTGAGGTGTTAGAGAGGCGTTGGAGCTGGTTATGGGACTTCGGAGCGAGGTAAGTCTCCTGTCTAACTTTGTGAGGAGAAAACTACCCCTAGGTGATATAGTTGTTATATGCTAGTAGTTGTGGGTGCTACGTATGCACGAGGTGACGAGAGTCCGTATGTAGCTAAAGCATGTTTATGTCCGGGTAGACTTAGGACTTTACCATGTAATACTTAAAATATTTGAATTCATTCCGCTGGCTTAATTAATTGAATTTATAATTGAAATTGATTTAGAAATGCATGTATATATATTAGGAGAAGCCTTATCACCTTGAGTTATTGGCAAGCTATTTGAGAAACGATAAAGCTTATATTCACTTTGTGCTCATGTACTGCTTTGTAAGCACGTTTCTCGTAATGCGATAAGTTCCTTCCTTTCTTGTGGAGCGGGCTGAACGCCTCGGCAGTATAATAGATGCATCTATGGTTCGTGCCGCTCGATCCTTGGCAGTGTACATATTATTCTGGATCGAGCCATAACGACCTCGGCATAATCGTGAGTTATATCGCTAGCAGTCCGAATATTCACGAGATTATCCTTTCATTGATGCCTGACATTTTATATGGTATTCCTTATTCATTTGATACTGGCACTTGATATTTTTCGAGTTGTTGAGATAGTATACGAGATTGAGAAGTGTATATCGTTAAAAGAAATTTTGAATGAATATGTTGGCTACCGTTTCATCCCATTATTATTGTTGTGTTTCATATCTGCTTATGATTCATCATATTGGTTTTATTGGACCACTAGTAAGTGTTGATGTCAACCCATTGTCACTACTTCTCCGTGGTTAGGCTAGATACTTACTGGGTACGCGTTGATTTACGTACTCATGCTGCACTAAATGTGCAGGATCCAACATGTTTATCTGGTGGTCATCTTGACGCGTAGGCGCAACTGTTGAGGAGACTTTATGGTAAGCTACATTCCAGGCTATGCATCGCAACCCACAGAATCTTCATTGTACTATTTACTTTATCCTGTCTTATTTACATTTCAGATATATGTTGTACTATTATTTTATTCCTTAGTAAATATTCATGCACTTGTGACATCGGATTTTGGGGGTGTTCTAGAATTTGTTATGGATTATTTTATACTGATCCACTTTCACTTATTCTTTTAACGAAACTGTATGTAACTACGATTTATTGTAATGCACTTACCTCGTTATCTAAAAAAGATTCAATGATTTTAAAAATGATAAAATAAATAATTAAGTGTTGGCTTGCCTAACGTCGATGTTGGGCGCCATCACGGTCCATAGTGGATTTTGGGTCGAGACAGGAACGTGCAAGGACAATGCTCGGCTACCTAACCCTTTACCTTAATTCTCAACCTCCACACCTTCCTATCTAGGATCATGTGCTCAGTAAGTTGGAGCATCTCCCTGTTTTGCCTCATCACTTCTCCCTAATACTTCTTCGGCTTACCTCTACCTCTCCTTGGGCCCTTCAAGACCAGCCTCTCTTCTCTTTACATGCCCGAACTATCTAAGTCTCACTTCCCGCATCTTATCCTCTACCGGAGCCACGCCCACCTTGTCCCGAATAACTTTATTTTTAATTCTATCTAACCTGGTATGTCTCCCATCTATCTCAACATCCTTATTTTAGCTACCTTCATCTTCTAGCTATGGGAGTTCTTGACTGACCAACACTTAGCCCCATACAATATATTCGGTCTGACCACCGCTCTATAAAACTAACCTTCAAGTTTCGATGGCATATTCGTATCACACAAAACACCATAAGTGAGCATCTTTTTTATTCATCCCGCCCCAATATGATGTGTGATATCCCCGTCAATCTCCCAATTCCCTTGTACAACTGACCCAAGGTACTTGAAACTCACTCTCCTAGGGATGACTTGTGAATCAAGCCTCACGTCTTCGTCCACTTCCTGAGCCACACCACTAAACTTGCACTCCAAGTATTCTGTCTTGGTCCTGCTCAACTTGAAACCTTTAGACTCCAAGGTCTGCCTGCAAACCTCTAACCTTTCATTAACACAGCCTTGCGTCTCGTCAATCAGTATAATGTCATCTGCAAATAACATGCACCACAACACCTTCCCTTTGAATGTGACCCGTCAGTGCGTCGATCACCAAGGCAAATTAAAAAAAGCTGAGGGCTGACCCCTAGTGCAGCCCCAACACAACTGGAAAATGCTCCGAGTCCCCTCCCACTGTCCTCACCTAAGTCTTAGCTCCATCATACATATCCTTAATAGCTCTAATGTAAGCAACAAGAACACCTCTTGCCTCCAAACATCTCCATAAAACCTCCCTCAGTACTTTATCGTAGGCATTCTCTAAGTCGATGAACACCATATGTAAATCTCTCTTCCCCTCCCTATATTGCTCCATCAATATTCTCCTAACAAGGTGAATAGCTTCCGTTGTCGATTGTCCCGGCATAAATTTGAACTGGTTTTCGAAAATAGACACAATCTTATTCACCCTCAGCTCTATCACCCTCTTACGTACTTTCATAGTATGGCTTAGTAGCTTGATGATGGATGCGTCAAAATCTTAAAAGAAAGTTAAAATCGATTGGAAGGAGCGATTATATTGATCTGATTTAACGTGTCAATATATCTTACTTAAATCTATGATGCAAAAAGGAAAATGTAGAGTTTCTCTATGCACAATGCATCAACGTACGTATACTATAAATTCACAAGTGCCCCATTGGTTAGTCGGATGAAATAGTGAAATTTCCAACATGGAGATAGAGGAGGTAGCTTGCAAGTCAAAGTTCCCACTGGAGGCCAAAAAAGCACCAGGCAATTTTGTCCCATATGTATAGAGGAGGTCCAGGAGGATCTCTCAAAACTGAGAATGTGAAGAGAGAGATAGCGAGAGAAGATGCTGATAATCCTGAGCAGAAATTGGGTGGATAGATAGAGAGGGACTTTTGTGTGTGACTTTGAATTTATCTTCACGATACGGCGCCTCATAGGTGGTCGCAACCCCCCAGTCGGTGCTACTCTCTTGTACTTATTTGGTTCATAAGATTCATTCCCTTAATAGTTAGTTTAACGTTTCATTGTTTTATTCTGCATTATTCAGTTCTTGTGTCATGCATCGCCATATATACATTATTCTGATTCTTTAATAACTGGAAAAAAAGAGTCTAAGTTTCCTTGATTTTATCTAATTATAAACAAGACTTCTAACAAAAAAACATTCTTTTTACTTAGCTATCTGAAGAAAGCTCGCCTGTGAATCATGAATAGATCTAGCAGCTTCCCTGCCACAGTTATCCTTATCCAATTTGATCGATTAAATAGTAGTATTCATTTCACCAATTCAAATATGGACACAATACTACTCCCATTTTTATTCTTTTTCCCGACTAAAACCTGCTAAAAGTAAAGAAAAAAGAGTTTAGTTGTCGAATTAATTAAGGTAATATCTTGAGAGATAAAGAGCGGAGCCCAAAAGAGATTAAATGACTCCATTTATTTAATCTACTACTTGTATTGAAAAGACGCTCATATTTGGGGAAACCCGTTGTTAGTTAGCAAATTAATTACTCGATCATCAGCGTGCAAAAATCTGAGGATTATAGGGTGGCGCTGATAATTACATTTTCGAAGTCACGAAACTCAAATCAAATGTATAGGGATTTACAACGTCCATTAATCCCAACGGAGCCAGTGAGATACCTATTCGAATTTATTCCAATCGCTTTGCTTCAAGCCATTTACCTCTATTTTGGAGTTTCAACTATAGTATTATGAAAGAGTCGAGAAATTCTAAAGAACAGCAGAAAGCTTTAATTAGTTGCACTTAATAAAAAAGCTACTCCACTTATTTATTAAAAACCTGCAAACACCAATATTAAACGTGTATACGGTCGAAATAGATTTCGGCCTTTGTACGATTGATCGAGGTCGAAACATGATGGATCGAAGAAAGATTTCGTAATATCAAGTTGGGTTCCGAAGATGGTACAAACAAACGTCAGATTTCAGATATAGGTCGAACCCCGAGTTCGAAGTCATTATCGAGCTCGGGTCCGAATCGAACTATGATGACATGATTTCGAGCTTAAGGGGTCAACCGGGACCAAGTTCAAATCATCACCTGATCCCGAGTCCATATTGAGTTCTAGAAGCAATACCGACCAGCATCGAGGCCGATCGAGCTCGAGCTCACACAGAAGAGCCATTGCAAACACATTAAGGGAGAGAATCTCAGCGAAAATTAGGAAAAAATTGGTTTATCATGGGTTCTCCACTATGTATTTTTAAATACATCTAAAGTAGGACCCTCCTCTATAAAGAGGATGGCTATATTTCTGTAGAAAATAGTTTTTCATGCTTACATTGTAATTCAAATACCATATTCTCAAAGATTCAAGGATTATTCTTTTAGGCTCCATTAATACGTTCATTTTCTTTCCAACCTTGTTTATTTTGCATTCTTTGCAATCTATATTTGATATTTCTATTTATCCCTGCGATTTGTATTAAGTAATACCACATATCGTTAGATCTGCGTACAAATTCAACTCTATCCGTTTTTTGGGTAAACAGTTTGGCGCCCACTGTGGGGCTAAGGATAGCAGTTGTAATTTGATACGAATCCGCAAAAACACACGATGAGAACAAATGGCCTTACCTAGCGACAACGAATTAGCAACGATTAACTATGAGAACAAATCCGCAAAAACTCTGACGAATTAGCAACGATTAACTAGCGATCAAATGGCCTTACCTAGCGATAACGAAGCTGGTCTTCAAGATGAGAACAACAACCTGATCAACACCGTTGGAGCTTGAATCGAAGTACAGATAGATATCAATTTGCATGTGGCCATTGAGGCGAACCTACATTCTGAACCTGAAAATAGCATTCATGGTGGCACTCGATCTGCACCTCGAGATACCCATAACATTGAGAAAAACGAAATCAGCTTGCGTATGATTTTTAAAATATTGCAAGCTCAACAGGTAGCAATAGCCCAGTTGCAGAGTCAAACACAGGTACCGAGCAGACCGGAGCTGACTCCACCCCGAGAGATCACCCGCAGAACAGAGCCAGTTGTAGCAAGGTCAAACGATCAAGAATCGGGGACTAATCCCGAAGTTGTTAAGATGTTCAAAGAACTGACAAAACGGATCGAAGAAAACAATAAAAAGGTGGAAGCATACAACTACAGGGTTGATCAAATCCCAGGGGCACCCCTGATATTGAAAGACTTAGATTCCAAAATATTCGTACAAAAGCCTTTCCCCCCGAGCGCGGCCCCTAAACCGATCCCTAAGAAGTTTCGCATGCCCGAAATTCCTAAGTATAATGGGACAACCGACCCTAATAAACATTCCACCTCTTACACATGTGCCATAAAAGGAAACGATCTAGAAGATGATGAGATCGAATCTGTATTATTGAAAAAATTCGGCGAAACCCTATCGAAGGGGGCGATGATATGGTATCATAATTTACCATCTAACGCTATTGATTCTTTTGCTATGCTTGCAGATTGTTTCGTAAAAGCACATGCCGGGGCCATAAAAGTCGAGACATGGAAATCAGACCTATTCAAGGTTAGACAAAAGGATAACGAGATGCTAAGAGAATTTGTATCTCGTTTCCAAATAGAACGAATGGATCTACCACCAGTCACAGACGATTGGGCCGTTCAAGCTTTCACTCAAGGTCTGAATGAACGGAGCTCGATGGCTTCACGGTGGCTGAAACATAACCTGATCGAATACCCAGCTATTACTTGGGCCGATGTGCACAATCGGTATCAATCTAAAATAAGAGTCGAAGATGATCAGTTGGGTTCCAGGTCCGGTTCCAAAGGGGATGCTGATCGAGAATCAAGGTCAAGCAAGGATCGATACCAGCCATACAACGGAGATCGTCGGGGTAACGAACTTCCACGTAACCTCATATAAGGCAAAAAGAGAAATACTTGAAGCCAAGGATCTCAGGGATTGATGAACAGAAATGAGTTTGATAGGCATACCGGACCTAAGGAAGGACCACGACTTTCGGAGTACAACTTCAGCATCGATGCATCTGCCATTGTGTCGGCAATCAGACGCATCAAGGACACTAAATGGCCTTGACCCATGCAGACCGATCCTGCTCAGAGGAATCCTAATCAAATGTGTGAATATCATGGCACCCATGGGCACAGAACGGAAGATAGTCGGTAACTAAGAGAGGAGGTAGCCCGGTTATTTAATAAAGGGCACCTTCGAGAATTTCTAAGCGACAGAGCCAAGAACCATTTCAAAAACAGGGATTTCGGTAAACAAAACGAACAGGAAGAACCACAGCACGTCATCCATATGATCATCGGTGGCGTCGATACTCCTTAAGGGCCGGTACTTAAACACACTAAAACATCAGTCATGAGAGAAAAGCAATCTCGAACTTGGGATTGCCTACCAATAGGAACCTTGTCCTTTAATGATGAAGATGCAGAAGGGGTCATACAACCTCACAGCGATGCACTGGTAATATCCGTACTTATGAATAAAATTAAAGTTAAGCGTATGTTAATTGATCCAGGTAGCTCGGCCAATATCATTAGATTGAACGTCGTACAATAGCTCGATCTACAGGATCAGATATTACCCGCGACCATGGTTCTAAACGGATTCAATATGGCATCTGAAACCACCAAAGACGAGATAATTCTACCGATAAACGTGGCCGGGACCATCCAGGAAATGAAGTTCCACGTAATTGAAGGCGATATAAGGTACAACGCCCTTTTTGGAAGGCCGTGGATCCATAACATGAGAGCTGTACCTTCGACCCTACACTAGGATCTTAAATTCCCAACATCGGAGGGAATCAAAATGGTACACGGGGAACAACCAGCCACAAGGGAAATGTTTGCCGTTAAAGTGACAATTCTGATATCATCGCCTTCATCGACAAAGGGTTTGGGCTCAAAAGGGAAACGAGATACCAAATAGCAGTCACAGACATCGGCTTTAACCCAACCAGAAAATCAGAAGATCGATGAAGATGATGATCAAAGGATCCCTCGATCCTTCATGGTTCATGATGATTCCGATGCTACCCAATCAATGATTGAGGAGTTGGAGCAAGTCATACTAATCGAGCACTTGCCCGAACGAAAGGTATACCTGGGAACGGGATTAACTCCCGAACTCAGGAAGAAGCTTATTCAATTTCTTATCAATAACATAGATTGTTTTGTCTGGTCCCATTTAGATATAACAGGGATCCCACCGGATATAACGATGCATCGGCTAAGCTTGGACTCTAGGTTCAGACCGGTGAAGCAAAAGAGAAGACCCCAGTCCGAGGTAAAACACGCATTCATAAAAGATGGGGTAACTAAACTTCTCAAAATAGGGTCCATTCAGGAGGTGAAATATCCTGAATGGTTAGCCAATGTAGTTGTAGTGCCTAAAAAGGGAACAAACTTAGAATGTGTATAGATTATAAGGAGGTCCTTACTTTTCTTGATGCCTATTCCGGGTATAATCAAATCTAAATGAACCCGGAGGACTAGGAAAAGACTTCGTTTGTCACCAAGTATGGAACATATTGTTATAATGTGATGCCCTTCGGGCTAAAAAATGCAGGAGCTACTTACCAACGCCTAGTAAACAAAATGTTCGAGCAAAAAATAGGTAAATCAATGGAAATTTATATTGATGACATGCTGGTTAAGTCCTTGTGCGCAGAGGACCATTTGGCTCATTTGCAGGAAATATTCGAGATTTTGAGGAAATACAACATGAAGCTTAACCCCGAGAAATGTGCTTTCGGGGTAGGTTCGGGCAAGTTCCTCGGCTTTATGGTATCAAATCGGGGGATCGAAATCAACCCCGATAAAATCAAGTCCATCGAAGACATCGCCATCGTGGATAGTGTAAAAGCCGTACAGAGACTAACGGGACGGATTGCAGTGTTAGGCCGATTCATTTCAAAGTCGTTAGATCGAAGTCACAATTTTTTCTCTCTACTCAAAAAGAAGAACGACCTCGCTTGGACCCCGGATTTCCAACAGGCATTAGAAGAATTAAAACAATATCTATCGAGCCCACCTCTGCTTCATACTCCAAAAACAGACGAAAAACTTCGCTTGTACTTGGCAGTATCGAAAATTGCGATAAGCGGTGTCCTAGTTCGAGAAGAGCAAGGTATGGAATTTTCTGTCTATTATGTAAGCCGAAACTAGATATCCACACTTAGAAAAGTTAGCACTTGCACTGATACTCTAGAAAGTTAAGACCGGACTTTCAATGCCACCCCATATACGTGTTGACCACTTACTCACTCCGTAATATTTTGCACAAGCCCGAACTATCAAGCCGGTTGGCCAAATGGGCAGTCGAACTCAGTGGGTACGATATCGAATATCTACCCCGTATGGCCATCAAGTCTCAAATTTTAGCAGATTTCGTGGCCGATTGCACACCGACCGTCATACCCGAAGTCAAAATAGAACTCTTATTGAAATCGGGTACGTCATTGGGGGTATGGACCCTTTTTCGGACGTGGCTTCGAACGTGAAGGGGTCCGGGCTAGGAATTATTTTAAAGCCACCCACGGGTAACACTATTAGGCAATCTATCAAAACCACTAAGTTGACTAACAATGAGGCCGAATATGAGGCCATGATTGCAGGTCTCGAGCTAGCGAAAAGCTTGGGAGCAGAAGTCATTGAAGCCAAGTGTGACTCTTTACTGGTGGTAAACCAAGTAAACAAAACCTTCGAAGTTAGAGAAGATAGAATGCAAAGGTATTTGGACAAACTGCAGGTCACTTTGCACCATTTTAAAGAATGGACTCTACAACATGTTCCACGAGAGCAAAACAGTGAGGCCGATGCACTTGAAAATTTAGGATCATCGGTCGAGGTGGGCGAGAGAAGCTCGGGGACTGTCGTTCAACTCTCGAGATCCGTGATCGAAGAAGGACATGCCGAAATAAATTCTACAAGCTTAACCTGGGATTGGAGGAATAAGTACATTGAATACTTAAAGAATGGAAAGCTCCCATTGGACCCTAAAAATTCGAGGGCCCTACGAACCAAAGCTGGTCAATTCACATTAAATGCAGACGGAATACTATATCGAAGGATATTTTATGGACCATTGGCAGTATGTTTAGGTCCAGGAGACACCGACTACGTTCTACGTGAGGTGCATGAGAGCACTTGTGGAAACCACTCCGGAGCCGATTCATTAGTTCAAAAAATAATCAGGGCAGGGTATTATTGGATCGATATGGACAAAGATGCAAATGAGTTTTTTTGAAAATGTGACAAATGTCAAAGGTTTGCACCAATAATCCATCAGTCCGGAGAGCAACTTCACTCAGTCCTATCCCCATGGCAATTCATGAAATGGGGAATGGATATCATCGGCCCTCTGCCATCGGCCCCAGGTAAAGCTAAGTTCATTTTATTTATGACTGACTATTTCTCTAAATAGGTTGAAGCACAGGCGTTCGTGAAAGTAAGAGAGAAAGAGGTTATATACTTTATCTGGGATCATATCGTATGTCGATTCGGGATACCCACCGAAATAGTTTGTGATAATGGGAAACAGTTTGTCGGTAGCAAAGTGACGAAATATTTCGAAGACCATAAAATAAAAAGGATATTATCAACACCGTATCACCCCAGTGGGAACGGACAGGCTGAATCAACGAACAAAACTATCATTCAAAACCTAAAGAAGAGGCTGAACGATGCTAAGGGAAAATTGAGAGAAATCCTACCCGAAGTTATTTGGTCATATCGAACAATTTCAAAATCTAGTACGGGTGCAACCCCATTCTTCTTAGTATATGGCTACGAAGCCTTGATTCCAGTCGAAGTCGAGGAACCCAGTCACAGGTTTCGATATGCAACAAAAGAGTCGAATAAAGAGGCTATGAACACTAGCCTCGAATTATCGGATGAAAAATGAGAAGCTGCTCTCGTCCAATTGGCCGTCCAAAAGCAGCGAATCGAAATATACTATAATCGAAGAACCAAGCTTCGCCATTTTAAAATCGGGGACTTGGTGATAAGGAAAGTCACCCTCAGTACCCGAAATCTAAACGAAGGAAAACTAGGATCGAACTGGGAAGGACCGTATCAGGTTCTCGAAAACGTCGGAAAAGGATCATACAAGCTCGGTATCATAAACGACAAACAACTATCAAGCAATTGGAATGTGTCGCACCTAAAATGATACTACTGCTAAGGTACGACCCTCCCATATTCGTTTATATTTTGAAACTAACCCCTGCAGGAGTCCGATCGGGAGCTAGGACGGATCCTTCAATACGAAGCCCTAGGTCCGAAAGCACGCGTTGTACTCATTTTCCCTTAGACCGGTTTTTTTCCAAGTGGGTTTTTCGGCAAGGTTTTTAATGAGGCAACCATTGATCGTGCTAAACTCAGAAACAATCTCACAGTATCCGAGGCCTCTTTACAATCGACCTTGAATACTGAGAGGGGGGGGGATTAGTCCTCAAATATATCAAGTTCGTACATCAAGATCCGATGCAAGATAGTTACTTCGTAACAACAATGTTCCGATAGGAAAGGTTGTAAGAGCCAAATGGTCAAAACAAACCATGTTCATGAAGTCGGCCCAAGCCCTGACACAAAACATAAACACATGTATAATGACTTACAAAGATTTATTATGCAAACAAGATTGAGATAAATCCCAGAGTTCGAGCAAGCACTCACTCGACCATTACGCCTACGGGCTACATTACTTCGAGTTCGAATCATTCACTCGACTACTAAGCCTACGAGCTACTTTTATTTTGAGTTCTAGCAAGCACTCACTCGACCATTACACCTACGGGCTACATTACTTCGAGTTTGAACCATTCACTCGACTACTAAGCCTATGGACTACTCTTATTTTGAGTTCGAGCAAGCACTAACCCAACCATTACGCCTACGAGCTACATTATTTCGAGTTCGAATCATTCACTCGACTACTAAGCCTACGAGCTACTTTTATTTCGAGTTTGAGCAAACACTCACTCGACCATTACGCCTACGAGCCACATTATTTCGAGTTCGAATCATTCACTCCACTACTAAGCCTACGGGCTACTTTTATTTCGAGTTCGAGCAAGCACTCACTCGACCAGTATGCCTACGGGCCACTTTATTTCTAGTTCGAATCATTCACTCGACTACTAAGCCTACGGGCTACTTTTATTTCGAGTTCGAGCAAGCACTCACTCGACCATTACGCCTACGGGCTACATTACTTCGAGTTCGAATCATTCACTCGACTACTAAGCCTACATGCTATTTTTATTTCAAGTTTGAGCAAACACTCACTCGACCATTATGCCTATGGGCTACATGTATTTTGAGTTTGAGCAAGCACTCACTCGACCATTACGCCTATAGGCTGCATTACTTCGAGTTCGAATCATTCACTCGACTACTAAGCCTACGAGCTACTTTTATTTCGAGTTCGAGCAAGCACTCACTCGACCATTATGCCTACGTGCTACATTACTTCGGGTTCGAATCATTCACTCAACTACTAAGCCTACGGGCTACTTTTATTTTGAGTTCGAGCAAGCACTCACTCGACTATTATGCCTACAGGCTACTTTTATTTCGAGTTCGAGCAAGCATTCACTCGATTATTACGCCTACGGGCTACATTTATTTCGAGTTCGAGCAAGCACTCACTCGACCATTACACCTACGGGCTACATTACTTCGAGTTCGAATGATTCACTCGATTATTAAGCCCATGAGCTACCTTATTTCAAGCTTGAGTAAGTGCTCACTCGATCATAAAGGCTACGGAGTCCAAATTTGATCAAATTGCCTAAATCCTTATGAAAATATTCGTAAGGCATGAATAAAATTTTCACAAGGCAGGAAACAAAACAGAAGCAAGTCGGTAAAAGAAAATGATATTTATATATATATACAAGATTGTCTACATGATTGATTGCAACATAGAAACTAAGGGCCAAGCTTCTGGGTTATCTTCGGGAGCAGTCTCTTGTCCATCGGGCTCCCCCCCATTCTCGGTCCCGCTCTTACTACCATCATCATCATCATTATCGCCATCGTCATCACCGGAAGCCAAGGATTCAGCATCGACTTCAAGTTCTTTGACCCTTTTTATCTCTTCAGCGAGATCGAAACCTCGAGCATGGATCTTCTCGAGGGTCTCCCTCCGAGATCGACTCCAGGGTCTCCCTCCGAGATCGACACTTAGTAAGTTTAGCGCCCCAGTGTGCTCGAGTATCAGCGGTTTCGGCTGCCTATCTTGCCTCTATCTGGGCAGCTTCAACCTCGGCCCAATAGATGGCAATGAGTGCATCCGCATCGGCCTTTGCCTTTTCGGCATCAGATTCGGCCTTGGCAAGTTCACAGGCGAACCGAGCCTCGAGCTCCTCTATTCTTCCTGCTTGAACCAAGCCTTTTTCCTCCATTCTTTGAAGTTGGGTTTCGGACGATGATAATTGGGCTCGAGCCGCTTCTTTCTCTGCAGCAAAGCGGTCCATACCTTCTTTCCACTGCAAAGACTCCGCTTTTATCACATCGAGCTCCTCACGGAGCTTTCCGATCATCTCAATTTTCTGCTGCAGTTGTGAGACCGAAAAGTTAGCCATCGTTCCAGTATCAAGCCTATAGGCTTTTAACAGTATCATTACCTGCTCGAACATATCGGACTGATCTCGCTGAGCCTTGGCCAACTCAGCTCGGAGGTATTTTATTTCCTCTCCCCTTTGCCCTAATAGGAGTTTAAGGAAGTTCTTCTCCTCCGTAACCCGTTGAAGCTCGGCCTCGTATCGACGCAGCTCGTTTTGGGACCGAGAACATGCTTCTCGATAAACTGTCGTTGCCTATAAAGAAAGAAGAAATGAAGTTAGAAACAAAAGGTAAACATAAAGGTAATACCAACAAAATAATATAAGGCTTACCTGATTCAAAGCCTGCTTTACCCCGTGAAAACGATCCGATGCATCACTAGTACCGGCAACGTCCTCGATACCGGTAAACAGGTCACAAAAAAGATCATCTCCATCACGAGGCCTTTCTAGTTCGAGGGCCCCCAAAGCTGGGCTTCCCGAATTACCCCTGCGGAAACAGCGGGGAAGGTGGGCGAGTCTTCGATTGCTGCTGCCCCAAGTGAATCACTTGGAGCATTTTCCTCGGTTCGAAGATATTCGAGGAGAGGCCCCTCAGACATATCCCCTATATGTTGGCTCTGATGGGAAGCATCTTTGATCTCTAACAACTCAGGGACTCCGACCAAATCTTTCTCCGGTATGCCTTTAGTTCGAGGCGGAGCCTTATGAACCACCATCGATCCAGCTGCCGGTGGAACATTGATGGTTTTCTTCGTTCGGGTCGCCAGTGCGGACCCATCATTTTCTTCTTCTTCATCGTCGTCTTCATCCCTTAAACGCAGAACCGATTCTAGGGCCAAAGGAATGGCATTCTTGTTCGGCTTACGAGCCGTCCTCTTCTTTGGTTTTGGATCTTCGGGAACGGAGGCTCTTTTCCTTTTATTATCTTTCACTGGCTTTGGGACAGAGGCCGAAGCTTCTTCCGCGATGGACGAGGGCCTCAAAACTACATATTTGCCCAAACCTACATAGGCGAAATCTTATTAAAGTATATGGTATATGGAAAGCATCTCAAGCTATCGAAAAGTACAGAAAGGGGTTTACCATTATTTTCGGCCTCCCATCGACCCTTTGACAAATCACGCCATGAGCGCTCGGCGTATGTGGAGGTCGAAGCTAGAGCTCGTCCCTAATTCTTGAGGTCGGGAACTGCTCCGGGCATCCAGGGAACCGTTGCATCACAAAAAGAGGAGTATCGATGAGAAAAGAAATGAAAGGGCAAATAGAAGAAAGTAACAGCAGAATTACACTTACGTTTCATATTCCACTCCTCGGGAAAATACATCTTTCAGTCAGAATCAGGTCCGAAGTCCTCACTCGAACGAACCTGCCCATCCAACCTCGATCCCTGTCCTCATCAATGCTCGAGAACAGAGCCTTGGTAGCCCGACGCTGAAGTTTTATTAACCCTTCTCGAAAAAGTCGAGGACGGTACAATCGGATGGGTGGTCGAGGGTGAACGACATCCCCTTGATTTTGTTCACAAAATATCAAATCAAAATAACGATTTGCCAAAAAGAAGGATGGACCTGACCCAGGGTTATTTGTTATTGACGGCAGAAGTCAATAATAACAGAGTCGAGGGGACCTAACGTGAATGGGTAAGTATACACACTTAAAAACCCTTTCACGTAAGTGGTGATATCTTCGTCAAAAGAGGGGAATATTATTTCTTTGTTCTCCCAACTGTAATCTTTCTTTAGCTGTTTGAGGTGCTTCTCGGTTATCGAACACATGTACCTCGATATTGGCTCACATCAACCGGGAACCGATGAACCTTTGTCGACCTTAAAATCAGAGGTAAGAACATATGCCCCGGGAATGCACTCCTCAGGCCATGGCTCTATCAGTATTTCGGCGGCGGTAGACTGTGAAAATGGAGCTTTCTCTTTCTGAGGAGTGGTTTGTGATGTTTTCGCCATTTTCAGATTTAAAGGTCGAGAATAGAAGAAAGTGACAAAGATTTGGTAATTTTGAAGAAAGGCTTTTGCAAAGAGGAATCACAAACTTGAGAATAAACTCAGAGGGTATGAAAAAGAATTGAGAAATTTGGAAGATTGGAGTTGTAAAAGTGGTAAATGGTAAAAAGAAGGGCTATTTATAGATTAAAGCAATGGCGATTCAATACCAGCGGTGGACGACTACCGTCTGACATGCATTAAATGCCTTAAAAAACTAAATCGACGGGACAACTATCACGTGCGTCATGATCGAGCCCAATGTGAACGTCAGCTTATAATCCAATCGAGCCATTGAAAAATCATATCGTTTCTCACCACATCCTTCCCGAGAAACGAGGGGACTATCTGTATACGGTCGAAATAGATTTCGGCCTTCGTACGATTGATCGAGGTCGAAACATGATGGATCGAAGAAAGACTTCGTAATGTCAAGTTGGGTTCCGAAGATGGTACAAACAAGCGTCAGATTTTAGATATAGGTCGAACCCCGAGTTCGAAGTTATTATCGAGCTCGGGTCCGAATCGAGCTATGATGAAATGATTTTGAGCTTAAGGGGTAGAGGTCAACCGGGGCCAAGTTCCTGATCCCGAGTCCATATCGAGTTCTAGAAGCAATACCGACCAGCACCGAGGCCAATCGAACTCGAGCTCACAAACAAGAGCCGTTACAAACGCACTAAGGGAGAGAATCTCGACGAAAATTAGGAAAAAGTTGATTTTTCATGGGTTCTCCACTATATATTTTTGCATACATCTAAAGTAGGATCCTCCACTACAAAGAGGATGTCTACATTTATGTAGAAAACAGTTTTTCATGCTTATATTGTAATTCAAACACCATATTCTCAGAGATTCAAGGATTATTCTTTTAGGCTCCATTAATATGTTCATTTTCTTTATAACCTTGTTTATTTTGCATTCTTTGCAATTCATATTTGATATTTCTATTTATCCCTATGATTTGTATTAAGTAATATCACAGATCCTTAGAACTGCGTACAAATTCAACTTTATCCGTTTTTGGGGTAAACAAAACGTGAATGCCAGTAGTCGGCTTTTCAAAAACAAATCTACTTTGTTTAGATTGTAGTAGTAGTAGTACTAACTGCTGAAGAGTTAGAAAATTACTTGGTCCTTTTTTTAAGCGGCTGTTTCTTTTAAGCTTTTAAATTTATGTGTGCAACGGTCGACCAACCTTTGGTACTTCACTCATTCTATTATTCATTATCATGTAAAATTGTTAATACTTCTTACTGGATAAAACCTATGTAAATGCGGCTTTATTTATACGAATCAAGAATATATTTCAAGACAAACCAACAACTAGTCATTAATTAGTGGACACATGATCATATGAGGAGATATGTAATCCCACTATTCTTAGATTACCAAGATCATTTATGCATGGCTAACCGTGATTGCCTCATTCCTTAATTGGCCACTCAAAGAGTCACCCCTTTTTGGGTTTTGGCAATTGGCTCTTTATTTTGCCTCCTTCCCTCTTATTTTTGCCGTTTCAAGTAGTAAATATATTATCGGGACAATCACGAGTTTAATGTTTATAGAAAAATTTTGTATTTTATGATAGTGTTCCATTTTAAACCTTATAACGATTCATTCTCTAAGAAAATATGAGCATGAATATATTCAATTAACTACATGGATAAAAAGATTGTTGTCAGAATACTGGATAGTTAGAGCTGACTGATGTAATAATGGAAAGATTGTATAGATAAAATATCTGTAAAGGAAGAGATAGATAGAGGGATTGAGAACGAAAGCATGTAATTGGTCAGTGGTGATGAATCAATAAAGTTTTTTTTTTCTTCACAAAAAAACAAAAAGATTGTTGTACATTTTTTGTTTTGTACTAACTTTTAGAATCAATAAATGAAGTAGGTATTTTATAATTTTATCATAACAATGATATTATTTTTAAAAGTTTTAAAAAATAATTTGGGGAATGAGTAGTTAATAATAAAAATAAAATAAATAGAAAAAATTATCTTTATTTTAATTTAGTATCGTGAATAAATAAAAATAAAAATATATTTTTAATACGGCGGATAAATAAACGGATGGAGTTCGAGTTAGTTTCTAAAAAAACTCTCTCTTTTCTTCATTCTCAGAGTGAAAGTTTCACTGTACTAAGAGCCTGCAGAGGCTCGCTAACTACTACAATTCCCAAAGCCTAGCCCCTATCCTCTACACCTTACAACCCAACCGGCTGTCTTTTTCCCTAATTACCTGAACTACCCCTATATATCTTTCCTCTGTACTGTGGCATTTTCCTAACATTTAGTTACTCTTTCCTTCCCGAGACAAGTCCAATATAGGGTTACTTTAGTCCTTTCGTGCATGCATACATTCATACCAAGACGAAATTCCTCTCTTCGGCCGCTAACCGCCATGTTTTCAGAGATTTTCAGCACCAAAAACAATACGCATGTCAATGACTTCACTTCCTTTTGTTAATTTTGACTCTCTCTGTCCCCAATTCTCCTTTTATATATAGAGCCATGCAGAGATCGGTAAGAAGACAAACTAATTAAGAAGATTTCTTTCTCTTAATTTCTTTTGAGTGTTGAAAATGAATGATGATAACAACGTGGAAATGTTAGCATCTGAAACTCCAGTAGGAACCAGGTGGAATCCAACAAAGGAACAAATTGATTTGCTTGAGAGCATATACAGGCAAGGGATAAGGACACCAAGTGCTGAGCAGATACAGCAGATTACTTTGAGGTTAAGGGCTTTTGGTCACATTGAGGGAAAGAATGTCTTTTATTGGTTTCAAAATCACAAGGCAAGGCAACGCCAGAAACAGAAGCAAGATAAATTTGCTTATTTCAATCGCTTACTTCATAGGACTAATGTTTTCCCACCACCTCGCCCAAATGGTTTGTACTTTCTTCTTTTACCTTTATTTTTTCATCATTTCTGAATTTAAGATTGCATTATATTCGCATATAGTCTGTGATTTAAATGTACTTTATAAATTGTCTGTTAGGATATGTACTTCTATCTCTATTAAGTCGTCGGACTGGATAGATTGTACTTTCTGTAGGAAGACTGTATCCTTTCTGATGGACAATTTGTCCACATTTTAGATTTTATGTTTGCTTTTCAGGGAAGTTTTCAGTTTCTGAGCATATATTGTCTCCTAGCGTTTTGCTGCCTTCACTTCTCTAATCACGCCAACTATTAGTCCCCACGGGGAAACTTGTTTTTCTCTGTCAAAATGATTCTTATATATGACGATTAAAAACTTGAGTTTAATTTCTCTAACGTGTGTTTAACTTTTACGCGAAAAGATAATTACATGTAATTGTTTGGAATTAGTAACCTTTAAGAAATTACTAATTGGTATAGACCTGCTACAACATGTTAAGCTATCTCTTTAGTGCTATATCAGTGTATGTATAAGTTAAAACTATAGAGTGATACTCATAAATTATTACGTTTTCCAGTTGTTTGCAGCCCTTATTATACTCCACAAAACAATCTAGGGTTTTATCAGCAGTATCCAGTTCCCAGTCTAATCCTCCAGGGACCAGGTGGTTTCAAAAGGAGAGCAACATGTGATGCTGCTGTATACATCAATGCTACTTATTCTCAAGAAAATAGCACCAACATGGCACATCTCAGCCCAAATGAAAAGCAATTTAATCATCAAGAAACTTTGAATCTTTTTCCACTGCACCCAACTGGGATTTTACAAGAAAGGACTACAAGCTCTTCTTCTCCTTCTGCTCATGATCAGTCGACTATTCCTAGTAATTATACTCCTTCAAATTTAGTGGAAGCAAACTGTTTTACCGATCTTGGAATTGGTGCTGGTGATCATCAAGTCTTTAACTTCTTATGTGAAGAGGGTCCTTGTGAGAGCCATTATTGAGAATTATTTTGTGACATTTTGCTGTGTTTTCATCTGGTTGGGTTCTGCTTCGTGTTTTGTGTTGATCTCAAAGAGTATATGTGAGCATATCCATCTGAACAACGCAATATATTGTGAATTTAATTGTAATTTCATTTTGTGGAAAGGATATGACATTTCTTTTTAATTTCTCTACCTCCATCATTTCATCTCATCACAATGTTATTACTCTTGATTTTATTGTATGTAGGGTTCATGGTGGTCCTATAATTTGAAGCTGAAACCCCCTTATAAGGCGGTGAACTGAATTCTAGATTTAGTCTTTTTCGAAATAAAATTGTAGTTTGCAGTACTTATCGTCTAATTTTTTTTCTAGTTACAGTTTCACGAGAATAATTAGTAGTAGTACCTTGTTGAGCTGCTTCCTCCCATTTTCTAGAATTTAATTTAGGCTTGGTCAAAGCTATCCTTATTGCTTTATCTGTTTTAAAATTTCTCCAAGTAAACTAAGGGCCTCTTTAGAAAGCTACTTTGAGTGCAACTAAGAATGGATAATTCAATTCTTAATTATATAGTGACTTTTCTCTTCTTTTTTTTTTTTTTATAGTAATTATTTTCCAATTATTTTCTTTTCATCTTTCTATCCATTTCCTTGACTCTTAAATTTTTTTCTTCCTTTTTTGTTTTTTTAGTTATCATACTTGTACTGTGGCTTTTTTCTTGAGCTTTTATATTTCAAATATTTTTCCTTCATTCTTTTTATTTTTGGTGAAGTGAATAATTTGTTTAATGAATTGTTAGTTTGAAAAGAATATTATGCTTTATTATAAACTTGAAAATATTTTTTTATATATAAAGTATAATGTAGGTAGATTGATAGATAATATTTGTATCTTATTTAATATGATCTTGTAAAATTTATAGAATAAGTTGGGGTGTGGTATCTCTACCCCGTGGTAATTACACATCTTGGTAAAACACACGACTTTTCAAACAGACCCAAAATATATATCGACACTAGGAATGTTATTCACTTCAAATTTAGTTTTAGTTGCTCAAAAAACCCTTGGTTAGAGTGATTTAAACAAATTTATTTCATATTCACAGTAGATGTGTTTCAATTTGAGAAATCATATGATTTTTATATTTCTTTAAACATGCATTACACGGTGTTCTTATAAGAACTAGTTTAAATTTAAAGAGAGAAAAAAAAGGAATAACAGAAGAAAACTGGAGTCTAGTTAATTTGGATGATTTAAGGTAGCATAATTTTCTCTTGCTTATTGTCTTGAAAAGGAATTCATGGATTGTGATAGAAAAAAAAACATAGATCTTTTTCTGCGGTGAGGATGAAATCTTTCAATGAAAGAAATGGTACAATGACAAAGGTATTTAAAATGCTCCGTCATGACTATTGATATTCCTCTTGAAAGAACAATATATAATTATCTGTTTTCATACCTTCTAATCTTCCAAAGTGTGGATCTCCAAATGCCCATTGCTTAATTAGCATCTGGGTGAGCTTTATTACAGTATTTGTTCTTCAATTTTATCCTACATTGAATTGCTTCTTTTAAAAAAACTTTTAAGGATATTTTGATCTATTAACAATGTGTTTACCCTTAAATCGGATAATAATTAAATTTGTACGCGATTTTAAGGATACGTGAATTGATTTGACACAAATAATCAAGAATATTAGATAAATGAGTTAAAGACAAAATAAACGATCAAACCAGTTGTAATGTTATGGTCTAGCCCAAACCTAGGTTGAAGAGTAATTTTGCCCTTGATCAGAGCCTTGATTCGAGCGCAATTGTGAATGAAGAACAGAACAGTAAATTAAGAACTTTTGTAGTAGCTAGAAAGTAGAAAATGAATTTGTATTGCTTGGATTTGCATGTTACCATGTATCTTACAAAAGAAAAACCTCCCCTTTATATAGTAGGAGAGTTTCATCCCTAGTACAAGTCTAAAAAAAGGTAAAAATCTTCCTTTTTCATTAATTACTTATCTGTAACTGACATCGAGCGAGATCTGCATCGTGATATCCGGTCAAGTATGAATATCACGGCCCTTTATTCATCGTGTGTAACCGTTTACCATTTTTTTTTGAGGTTTTAGAACTCGTTCTGGGTCCGGGGAGCGTCGCTTATCATGCCCGATGATGAACACATCGTTCTCTTTTCATGGGTCTCGATACGAAGGGCTCCTAGCCTCGGTTTTAGTCTCGTGCGTCCATGCTCTTCTTTCGTTTTCTTCACCGAAAAATCGGGGTATGCATTATTCCCGATTTTGCCCGTATACATATTGTCCCCTCATTTTTTGGAGAGTAGATTTGCCAAAACGATGGGAAACGATAGAAGAACCCCGGTTCCTTCCTTCGTACGTTATAACTGAGATGATGGATAAATCGAAACGTCCCATCAGTCGCGTCGATCTGACTTCGGACACGTGTCAGTCACCAGCTGGCTGCCTTCGAATTCGAAACGTCGCGCATTGATTGTTTTTTCCCCTATAAAAGCCTCAACCTTTTTCACTTCTTTCACTTTCCGACTCTAGACTTTACCCTCGATCACTTCTTCCACTTTCCGACTCTAGACCTTACCCTTGAACTTTCTAACGACTTTTAACTTCTCTAGATCTTCATACATTATTCTTTGAGTCTTCATATCTTCATCTTCATTTTTATACATCTTCTTTAAACCTTCAACCCAAACCTTCATACCTTCATACCATCTTCAAATCTTCATATTTTTCATATTATAATGGCAAAAACTTCCAAGTCAGCGCCTCAGCGGGCTGCTCCTTCATTTTCCCATTCAGCCACAAATGTCGAGGTGGCCATTTCCGAAGTAGCTCAAGAGCCCCCCATGAAGAGCTTCATACCCGGGGTCTACTCTATCGAGGACGACTTCAAGGTCGAGAAGGCCTCTAGTCAACAAGACCGAGGTGAGGGAGCATGGAGATACATATGCTCCGTTACTGAACAACGCAAAATATTGCGGGGCTATGTACACATGAGGTGATGAGAGTCCGTACGTAGCTAGATTCATGTTATGTCCGGGTAGACTTAGGTTTCCGTCATGCTATAACTGTACTATTTGAGTTGCCTATTGCCTATTAAATTCCTTTATTTTACATTGCAACTTGAGATTAGACTTGTATAGAGTGATAAACTTGCTGTTGTAGAGATTCGACGGGCTTCATGATTAGCCGCGAAATAATTTTACTGCTCTTACGAATTTCTCCCGCGTTATGTGTTTCATCGAAAGGTTTCCCTTAAAATTTATAACTCACACGTCTATTTGTGAGTGGGGTCAAGGACCCGTTAAATCTTCTTACTCTAATGGAATCGGGCCATTCGCCTTGGTAGTTTTATATATATATATATATATATATATATATATATATATATATATATATATATATATATATATATATATATATATATATATCTATATATCGTGCCGTTCGACCCTCGGCAGTGCACACATTATAATAGGATCGGGTCGTACGCCTCGGCAGGATTATGTATCACACTCTAGTGAGAGCGGTCCGTTTGCCTCGGCAATATAATAGATATATCTATGGTTTGTGCCGTTCGATCCTCGGTAGTGCACATATTATGATGGGATCGGGCTGTACGCCTCATCATTTCTATAAAATACTCTTATGGAATCGTGCGTAATATTTGACAAAAAGCCAGCGTATCTGTGAGTTTTTCCTGATTTGAACTCTGGCGACCTATCTAGTGAGGCCCATTATATATATACTCTGGTTAAGGAGGTAACTGCTAATTGAGAGCTTGAGTTTATTGTCAAGAGGAGGATTGTACCACGCATTATACTTGTCATTCTGTGTATTTACTCTGCCTCACATCTGTTTACTTCTATTGTATCCGTCTTATTGGACCACTAGTAAGTGTCGATGTCGACTCCTCGTCACTACTTCTCTGGGGTTATCTAGATACTTACTGGGTACGTGTTGATTTACGTACTCATGCTGCACTTAATGCATTTATTGTGCAGGTATATATATATGTTTCTGGTGGTCCTCTGGGCGCAGAGGTGCGAAATTTACGGGGACTTTAAGGTGAGATGCATTCCATGTTACGATCCGCAGCATATAGAGTTTCCATCAGAGTTATTTATATTCTTTTGTCTAACTTGAATTCCAAACAGATCTTGTATTTTTATTATATTTTCTAGTCAATGCTGATGCACTTGTGACACCGGGGTTTGAGGATTTCTACGGGTTGTTTATTATTGTAGTTTGTGTAAATATGATCATTTACCATGTAAATTTTATTTTATACTATTTAATTAATGGAGATTATAATTTTAAAGTAGTAAAATGAGTAAACAAGTCGATCAATCA
The DNA here is from genome assembly GCF_000715075.1 of Nicotiana tabacum. Classification (NCBI taxonomy): domain Eukaryota; kingdom Viridiplantae; phylum Streptophyta; class Magnoliopsida; order Solanales; family Solanaceae; genus Nicotiana; species Nicotiana tabacum. The sequence goes on from NC_134101.1 coordinate 66,468,091, forward strand.
CCGTTGGCTTGCCTGACGGCGGTGTTAGGCGTCATCACGACCTATAGTAAATTTTGGGTCGTGACAACTTAGTATCAGAGCGTTAATGGTAGGGTGTTTGTTTATGTATCGAGGCAGTGAATGACTTTAAAGGAGGATTTCTCAGTGCATGATTTAGAGGTTCAGCATTCAATTCCAGCAAAGGAAAGGCAATCGGACTATGGATGTTCAAGCCTTGGTTGATGAAGTGACAGAACTTGGTATTTTCGAATGTTGTGGAAAATCTCATCTGTGATGTGGTATCGTCGTCCTTGTTGGAACGCATTAAGGTTTGCCGGTGTTATGGTCTTCTTCGATTTGCCTTCGGGGTAGGATGTTGGGAAAGTGGCGCCTAAGAAGCGGTTGTCAGATGTAGAGGCGTGTAGCAGTTTCAGGATTGAATTGGTGTTTCTGGTGTTGATAGATCGAGAAAGATGATCTTCTAGGAGGTTTAGAGTTGGTAGCAATTCATTAGTTCTGGCACTACAGGTATGGATTTGATTTGAGGCAACAATTGGGCAGCGGAGTATGAGGAAGGACATGGCAGGAGGTGTCTCGCGGTGGATGGATTACTAGAAGGCCAATTACGAAAAATGGAAGTCGAGAAGTTGTTTAAAGGAGATGGTTTGACCGAAGTGGGAGTGGCAGAGTAGCATATGGACTCTGTGGTAGGATAGCCACGTACCTTGAGGAATATTAGAGTGATTTGGGAGGCATGGTGGAAAGTGACTCGGTCCATGGATTATAGTTGGAATGGTGGTTACTGCACGGAGAAAGATTGAATATGGCATAAAGGAGTTTGCTTGAAATGAAGAGAGGTATGAAGATTTGACTATTGTTTCGGATGCAACAGGATTTTAAGTTTGGAAGGTATTGTTGAACTTTCGGTTGGTGTCAATGGGGAAAGAACATACTTGTACAGCTAGTGGACGAGCATGGGCTCAGGAGCATTTACTAATTTTGTGGTAGTTGCACCCAGTGCAACGTCGTTAGAAGATGTCCGCATGGAATTTTCACATGTGGGTTATCTCTTGTGAGCAGGTTAGCAGTTGCGTGATGTTGACGAAGCTTCTGAAAAGAATACTACTTGCTACCCGGTAATCGGTCGAATATGTGATTATGACTGATGACTCAGAATGTTCATGAAAAGCTTAACAAAAGACTTCGAGAAATTTGGCGGGTTAATAGTATGAGATCATGATAATTAAGAAGGAGGAATCGTTGTGGGTTCTACATTATGTGATGGTAGCTTAAAGCTAAGTGGGGGAGCCCCACCGTCAATGATTAGATCGCGTAGTTGTCTGCTTGTGCGGTTTCTAGTTATCGATGTGTTGGTGGATCATTTATGACTAAGAAAAGAAAATATCAGGAGAAATTCGAGCAAGGAACTTGATGAATGTGCGCTATACTTTGCCTTGTCAATTGAGGTGCAGGTTTTGGGAAGACTCAGAGTTATGCTTCTTGTGGATGTGATGTACAAGGAAAAGAATTCAGTTGGTTGCTTCTTTGAGAGGGTGTTCATGTGCTAGCAGAGTGTTGAAGTTTGGTTATATTCGGGATCAGGTCATAGTGGGTGACTCTCAACAACGGTCCTTGTGGGTTCAAGAATTTAAGTGCAGTGCCTAAGGATTTCGGGTCCGTTGTGTGGTTAAGGATCGAGTTTTCACAGTGGATTACAAACGGCACTTGGAATGTTCTATGTTATCATCGGGTATGCGGTGTAGTATTGGAGGAAAGCAAGAAATAGCTTCGGATTCGCGGAAGGTCTTGCAGAATGGGTGTACCAGTTGGAGATACTATTGTGCGTATAAGGAGAGTATGAGATAGTTCATAAGTATTGAGATGATGCGGTCTCGTGATGCGTGTCACTCAGGATGAGTGCGAATTTTGGATCGTTACATTTCTGAATAGAGCTATTATTATTTTTAAGGCAAGTTAGAGTAAATTGAAAGAAGTTGGGTTGGTTAGTAATGGCTGAATCAGCATGATTGTGGCAAAGATCAGTTCCTTCTGTTAATTTATACATGTGGTTTGTGGTTGTACACGCGGGCTTGACAGCCACCACAACTTGATTGATTTGGGAGGTATTTGATTCAAATATCCATGTGGTGTAATTAGATTCCAGAGGAGTCATGGCGATTTAGATCACGACTTGAGGTTTGTATTTTCTGCGATTTGGAAATTCAGTTGCGTGTTGCATTGGCTCTTCTGAAATGAGCTAAGTGAAAGATTTCTAGCCAATGAAGTGTTTATTCTACTGGTAGTTTAGGGGTTATGATGAATTCGTGTATTCTGGCATAGCGGCATGTTAGGAATAGTGAGCGGCATGGGAATTTGAAAGTTGTGGATCAAGGTTGCGGTGCGGTGTTGACAATAATGTCACGAGCTCAGATGAACATGGGAGAATTAAGATATTCAGAGTAAGCTGGCATTTTCTTTAGTGTCACCTGAGAACATTATGTGTTAGAGGCTTGGTGTATTAATTTGCGGATTCTTGATTTGCTTTACAGAATTAGAACGGTTGGTGGTATGGATGTGCAGACTTTGCTACCTAGTGCGAAAGGTCGTGGGAGAGTATCCCACGGGAAAATCTTTATAAGTGTGACATGTTAGTCACTTGATTGTAAAAGATTGAGACCTAGCATGGAGATTATGGTACTATCGTTAATGTGAGAGTTTATGCCTGGAAGGTGCTCTATTGCTTTGGTTTTGAACTGTGGGAATTGTTCCAAATTGAGACGGCTTCATTATTCGCACATGTGTTGAGATCCCATGTAGCTTGTGGTGTTATATGAGCAGGATGGCCCTCGAGATGCATGTCATTTATTGCGCCTTAGTTGTGCTTGGGTTTGTGGCGTATTGCGCTATTTGTCTTCCCAGAGTTGTATTTTTGCACTTGGTGCGCTTGTGGACGATATTCGGTATTACGTAAGTATAAGCATTATGGCTTGATGGGTACGTCCTTATTTATTATTATGTGTGGATCGGGTGGTACGCCGCCACGGGTATCATGTTTGGATCGGGTTGGACGCCGCAACCGTATCATGTGTGGATCGCGTTGCACGCCGCAATAGTGAGATGTTGAGTACAGTCCCCTATACTTATTTTGTGTATTTGTTTCTCATTCCTAGAGAAAGGTTCATAGCATCTCTTCGGTTGTTTTATTCGTTACGCGGGCCGGGTGGTTCTTTTTCCAGAGTTCATTTTTCCTTATGTATCACATTCGAGTTTGTAGCTTGTTGATGCTTTGGTGGTGTCATATGAGATTCTAGATGGTGTTTAAGGTGGCTTATTGCCCGAGCAGCTTGTCCTGGGTGAGACGAGATTATTGGACCTAGGATCAGTGCGATCAGAGTCATGTAGGGTATATTAAAGAGCAAATATCATTATTCAGTTCAAAATGAGGTAATGGTCCTTGTCAGGAGGAGAGATTCCATGATTTATTGATTCGGCGGGTGGTTATGAGTTTCTACACGTCTCTTTCGTCGTGGTAATATTGCGAGAATTGGAATAGGGCTCATATGTATTATGAGGCGTATTACGGCCATCCGATTCGTGATATTTCAGTTGTTGTGGTCAGATGATGTATTATGGGCATGTGAATTATACGGTGCATGGTGTGAATTCAGCAAAGGTGTACGATCATGTTTTGGTACAATGTGTAGTGATTGAGACGCTGTTCGTATGTTATAATCGGGTTTTGTAGAGAAATTTGGAGGTTGGAATGTGGTTCTAAGGCTTTTCGACTAAATAAAAAGGGAGGATCTCCAATATGGCTTGGGCTAATGTGTTCAACTGGGTTGTGGTGGTAGGGGTAGGTGCACGAGGTGTTAAACAATGATTTGGGAACTCCGGAGCAGTCCTTAGCACGTTCGAGGACGAACGTATGTTTAAATGGGGGAGAATGTAATGACCCGACCGGTCATTTTGAGCTATAGCGTGCCATTCAACGGTTTGAGGCCTTGAGTAGCTTCACTTCAGGTATTATGACTTGTACGTGTGGTCGGAAATGAATTTCGGGAAGTTCAGAGTTGACCTGGAAAGAAATTTCTAATTTCGGAAGCTTTAAGTTGGAAGAATTGACTAAGGTTGGACTTTTGAGTAAACGACCTCGGAATCGGGACTCAAAGGTTCTGATAGGTTCATATGATGATTTCAACTTGGGTGTATGTTCGGGTTGTGTATCGGATCACCCAGGAACAATTCAGCGCTTATTATGGAAAATTGGCATTTTTGGATGCTGTAGAATTTCATAAGTTTGGGATGAAGTGGATTTTTTTTAATGTTATCAATGTCTGTTTGGAGTTCAGAGCCTTGGAATAGGTTCCTATCGTGATTTGTGACTTGTACGCAAAGTTTGGCGTCATTCTAGAATGTTTTGGTATAGTTCAGACGCGTTCGTCGAAGTTTGAAGGTTGGAAGTTGAAAGAAAGGTTTTGGCCGTCGATTTATAACTTTGATGTTGTTTAACGTGATTCGAGGTTTGACTAAGTCTGTATCGTGTGGTGGGATGTGTTGGTATATTTGGACGGGGTCCCGGGGGCCTCGCGTGCGAATCGGGTTGGAAACATATGGAGTTTGAACTTGGAAGAACTGCTGAAGCTTAAGGCTTCTGGTGCGATCGCACATGCGAGGTTATGGCCGCAGGTGTGAGACCGCGGAAGCGGCCTAGGAGTCGCAGAAGCTGTAGGGAGTAAGCTGGATGGGATTCGCAGGTGCGAGGAATTTGCAGCACATATGGGCTCGCAGACGTGGGCAGAGGAGCGCATAAGCGGAAGTGGCCTAGGCTGGTTGATCGCAGGTGCGGGTACTGTAGCGCATCTGTGGAGCTGCAGGTGTGGTCATGGGCGCGTTGGTGCAGAGTGGTGCTCAAGCTGGGGAGTCCGCAGGTGCGGAGGTTTTTCGCAGAAGCTGATGCGCACTTACAGTTGATTGGCCGCAAAAGCGGAAAGGGCTGGACTTGGGCGAAGCCGCATCTGCGGGGAAGTTTCTGCATATGCAAAAAGGTCGCTGGGCAGTGTTATTTTAAGAACGAGAGTTGGGCCATTTTCTTTCATATTCTCTTGGTTTAGGCGATTTTTGGAAAGTTTTAAGTGGAGGTTTTCATCATCTATGTCAAGGTAAGTAACTCCCACATATTGTGAGTTAAATACATGGTGTTTATGTGGATTTAAACATGAAAATTAGTGGTAAGGTTGAGATTTTGAAGAAAAACCTAGAAATTAGTATTTTTTGATTTTGACCACGAAATTGGACATGAAATTAGGAATAAATTATATATTTGAGTTCGTAATGTTATGGGTAATGATTGTCTTCAAAATGTTTCGGAATCCGAGCACGTGGGCCCGAAGGTTGATTTTGTTGACTATTCGAGCGGAGTTTGGAATTGTTATAAATTGATTAATTTTGGGTAATATAGTATATATTTATGGATTTGCACATTTGTTTGACTAGTTTTGGAGAGACGGACATCTGTTTGAGGTTTTTGAGTGGCGTTGGAGCCGGTTATGGAACTTCGGAGCGAGGTAAGTCTCCTGTCTAACTCTGTGAGGGGAAAACTACCCCTAGGTGATGTACTTGATATGTGCTACTTGTTGCGGGGACTACGTACGCATGAGGTGACAGAGTCGGTACGTAGCTAGATATATGTTATGTCCTGGTAGACTTAGGTTCCCGCCATGCTATAACTGTACTATTTGAGCTGCCCCTTGCCTATTAAATTCCTTTATTTTATGTTGCAACTTGAGACTAGACTTGTGTAGAGTGATAAACTTGCTATCGTAGAGATTCGACGGGCTTCATGATTAGCCACAAAATAATTGTACTGCTATTACGAATTTCTCCCGCGTTATGTGCTTCATCGAAAGGTTTTCCTTAAAATTTATAACTCACACGTCTATTTGTGAGTGGGGTCAAGGACCCGTTAAAACTTCTTACTCTAATGGGATCGGGCCGTTCACCTCGGTAGTTTAATAGATACATCTATGGTTCGTGCCGTTCGACCCTCGGCAGTGCACACATTATAATAGGATCGGGTCGTACGCCTCGGCAGGATTATGTATCACACTCTAGTGAGAGCGGGCCGTTCGCCTCGGAAATATAATAGATGTATCTATTGTTTGTGCCGTTCGACCCTCGACAGTGCACATATTATTATAGGATCGGGCCGTACGCCTCATCATTTCTATAAAATACTCTTATGAAATCGTGCGTAATATTTGACAAAAAGCCAGTGTATCTGTGAGTTTTTCCTGATTTGAACTCTGACGACCTATCTGGTGAGGCCCATTATATATATACTCTGGTCGAGGAGGTAACTGCTAATTGAGAGCTCGAGTTTATTGTCGAGAGGATTATTGTACCACGTATTATACTTGTTATTCCGTTTATTTACTCTGCCTCACATCTATTTACTTCTACTGTATCTGTCTTATTGGGCCACTAGTAAGTGTCGATATCGATCCCTCGTCACTACTTCTCTGGGGTTAGGCTGGATACTTACTGGGTACGCATTGATTTAAGTACTCATGCTACACTTGCTGCACTTATTGTGCAGGTATATATATGTGTTTCTGGTGGTCCTCTGGGCGTAGAGGCACGACATTTGCGGAGACTTTACTGTGAGCTGCATTCCATGTTAGGATCTGCAGCATACAGAGTCTCCATAAGAGTTATTTATATTCTCCTGTCTAACTTGTATTCCGGACAGATGTTGTATTTTATTATATTTATTAGTTAATACTCATGCACTTGTGACACCGGGTTTTGGGGTTTCCTACGAGTTGTTCATTATTGTAGTTCGTGTAAATATTATCATTTACCCTGTAAATTCTATTTTATACTATTTAATTAATGGAAATTATGATTTCAAATTAATAAAATGAGTAAACAAGTCGATCAATCACCGTTGGCTTGCCTGACAGCGGTGTTAGGCGCCGGATTTTGGGTTGTGACATTAATTATTATCCAATTATTTTCTTTTCATCTTTCTATCCATTTTCTTGACTCTTAAATGTTTTTCTTCCTTTTTTGTTTTTTTAGTTATCATACTTGTACTGTTACTTTTTTCCCGAGCTTTTATATTTCAAATATTTTTCCCTCATTCTTTTTATTTTTGGTGAAGTGAATAATTTGTTTAATGAATTTGGGTTAATAATTACTGAATTGTTAGTTTGAAAAGAATATTATGCTTTATTATAAACTTGAAAATATTTTTTTTATATATAAAGTATAATGTAGGTAGATTGATAGATAATATTTTTATTTTATTTAATATGATCTTGTAAAGTTTATAGAATAAGTTGGGGTGTGGTATCTCTACCCCGTGGTAATTACACATCTTGTTAATACACTTGACTTTCCAAACAGAACCAAAATATATATCGACACTAGGAATGACATTCACTTCAAATCTAGTTTTAGTTGCTCAAAAACCCTTGGTTAGAGTGATTTAATCAAATTTATTTCATACTCACAGTAGATATGTTTCAATTTGAGAAATCATATTATTTTTATATTTCTTTAAACATGCATTACACGGTGTTCTTATAAGAACTAGTTTAAATTTAAAGAGAGGAAAAAAGGAATAACAGAAGAAAAATGGAGTCTAATTAATTTGTATGATTTAAGGTAGCATAATTTTCTCTTGCTTATTGTCTTGAAAAGGAATTCTTGGATTGTGATAGGAAAAAAAACTTAGAACTTTTTCTGCGGTGAGGATGAAATCTTTCAATGAAAGAAATAGTACAATGGCAAAGGTATTTAAGCTGCTCCGTTATGACCATTGTTATTTCTCTTGAAAGAACAATATATAATTATATGTTTTCATACCTTCTAATCTTTCATAAGTGTGGATCTCCAGATGCCCATTGCTTAGCAACTATGTGAGATCTAATACAGTATTTGTGCTTCAATTTTATCCTACACAGAATTGCTTCTTTTAAAAAAACTTTTAAGGCTATTTTGATCTATTAACATTGTGTTTACCCTTAAATCAGATAACAATTAATTTTTTATCTGGTTTTAAGGATATGTGGATTGATTCAACACAACTAATCAAGAAGATTAGATAAACGAGTTAAAGATAAAATAAATGATTAAACCAGTTGTAGTGTTATGGTCTAGACCAAACCTAGGTTGAACAGTAATTTTGTGCTCGATCGGACCCTTGGTTCTAACCCAATTGTGAATGAAGAACAGAACAGTTAAATAAGAACTTTTGCAGTAGCTAGAAAGCAGAAAATAAATTTGTATTGCCTTGATTCGCGTGTTACCATGTATCTTACAAAAGAAAAACCTCTACTTTATATAGTAGGAGAGTTTCATCCCTAGTACAAGTCTAAAAATGATAAAAATCATCCTTTGTCGTTAATTACTGATCTGTAACCGACATCGAACGAGATATGTATCGTGATATCCGGTCAAGTAGCTCTTTATTCGTCGTGTGTAACCGTTAACCTTTTTTTCCGAGGTTTTAGAACTCGTTCTGGGTCCGGGGAGCGTCACTTTATCATGCCCGATGATGAACACATCGTTCTTCTTTCATGGGTCTCGATACGCAGGGCTCCCATACTCGATTTCAGTCTCGTACGTCCATGCCCTTCTTCCATTTTCTTCACGGGAAATCAGTGTTTGCGCTATCCCTGATTTTGCCTGTATACAGATAGTTCCTCATTTTCTAGAGAGTAGGTTTGCCGAAACGATGAGAAACGATAGATGAATCCCGGTTGCTTCCTTCGTACGTTATAACTGAGACGACAGATAAATCATAACGTCCCATCAGTCGTGTCGTTCTGACTTTGGACACGTGTCAGTTACCGGTTGGCTGCCTTCGACTGCAAAAGGTCGTGCATTGATTGTTTTTCTCCTATAAAAGCCTCAATCTTTTTCACTTCTTCCATTTTCTGACACTACACTTTACCCTCGAACTTTCTAATAGTTTTTAACTTCTCCAGATCTTCACACGTTGTTCTTTGATCCTTCATTTCTTCATCTTCATCTTCATACATCTTCTTTAAACCTTCAACCTAGACCTTCATACCTTTATACCATCTTCAAATCTTCATATTTTTCTTCAGACCTTCATATTTCCCAGATTATAAGCAAAAACTTCCAAGTCAGTGCCTCAGCAGGCTGCTCTTTCATCTTCCCACCTGGCCACAAATGCCGAGGTGGCCATTCCCAAAGTGGCTCAAGAGCCCCCATGAAGAACTTCATACTCGGGGTCTACTCTATCGAGGACGACTTCAAGGTCGAGAAGGCCTCTAGTCAACAACACCGAGGCGGGGAAACATGGAGATACATATGCTCCGTTACTGAAGAAACCCTACCTGTAGTCCGAGCGGACTGTAAATGGGAGGGTAAGGACGTGGTAGTTCCCGGGCCCAATGATGATATTACTGATCCACCTCCAATCCGCACTCAATAGTGAGTGGAAACGATCGTTGAAAAAATAGTATCCAACAAGAGTCGAGGCCGATTTTCACAGGGAGTTTAAGATGGGTGTTAGGGTGTACACTTGATAAGAGTAAATGAAATAACTCAATCGTACTTCCAAACAAGGGATTTTGTTTTCTACTTCTAAATTAACACTAACAATTATAAACTAATGAGAAGAACTAGAAAGCAAGTAATTATTTTTTTTTGTTTTTATCAAATGGGTAAAAGGTCTAGGGGTGTGACCTTCACCTAGGTGTTCGCCTAATGGGTTAAGTACGTTAATACTTGTTTTATTGATTGGAGTGTATTATAGCTCTTAACTCTAAGTTACCCACTCAATACCTCTTGGTCATGGAGTGATTTTGCCCAATTTGGCTTTCTCAAGCCCAAATAAGTATCAAGCTAAATAGTTGATATGTGCTCAAGTCGGATTTTCCCTATCTCTAGTTCAAACTCTTTAATTAGGCTAGTTAAATCCTCAACTAGCCCAATTTCTTGTTACCCAAGCTTTCTAAGACTAGGTCCCTCTTTCTCAAGTACAGACCAAGTCAAAAAGGGATGAATAAATATTTGCAATCATTAATTTTAAAATTAAAGCATAAACAAGGCTAAATAATCAACACCCAATCATAAACAAGCATTAAATTAAATACCCATAAGGTTTACACACTAGGGATGGGTCATAACGCTAGTACATGTCTAGCTATTCATAGTAGAAAATAAAGAAAGCAAAGAAAAAATACTAATTAAACCCATAATATAAGATTAAAATGATAAACTATGATATTTTTATCCCAAAATAATCACAAATTTCCTAAAATGGAAAACTACAACGGCTACAACTGCTAGAACTTCAAAACTTTACCTAAAAATGTGATTCCCGTCTACTTATAGTGGCTTAAAATTCGCGGACAAAAATGCTCCTCGGGAGGTTCTTCGGCCGCACAATTCCATGTAGGAAACTAGATTCTACAGCCGCAAACCAAATACTTCTGTGTCGTGCGGTCATTACTTCAAGCAAGGCTTCAGTCTTGGTCATTTCCACACTCTCAGAACCTTTTGAATTCTTGTCAGTGCGGACCATGTTCTGCGGCCATACAAATTGTGTGCGGTCCGCACTTCTCCTTCAGGTACTTCAGGGCTGCTTCGTCAATTCTGCGGTTGCAAAGGGAATTCTGCGGTCCGCACTTGCTTCTTCGGACCGCACTTCTTGTATGTTACGCCCCTTCTTTCCTTGTGAGTTGGAACACTCCTTTTTGAGTGAGATTTCTTCATAAGATCCCAATTTCCAACATTCCTACAATTTGCACATTTTCATTAGTTTTGGGAACATAAATCAATACTTTCGGACTAAAACAAAAGTAAAAAGATACTAATAAGTGGTCAAAATCCACACTTATCAACTCCCCCAAACTTAAGTCTTTGCTTGTCCTTAAGCAAATAGATTAGTTCCCACCTCCTTAAAGTGAAAGGTCATTTCATCAAGTCAATGGTAAGCCATTCATACTCAGTTGGGACCAAAAAATACGCACAATACTCATGCATTATCAACAAGGTGACGAGTTAAATATTCATGCACATATAGTTCTAGTGTGACATTCGAGCTTCAAGAATTGACTTTACTCATCAAGGACTCTTGTTCTATCATGTAGGTCATGGCGGACTCCAAACTCTTCCTCCTCTACCTTCCATTTGCCAAGCTCACTTCAAAAGTTGGCACTCAATCTTAAGCTTTATGAAAGGACCACTCTTCTCTCATAATAGAATGTCACAAGTACGTCTTCAAGTACCATAGGCTTGCCCCTCATGTAGATCACCACTAATGTAAGCTCACTCGGCTCGAAATCAAGTAGGACTTCTTTCGGGTTATAATGAAGGCTTTTGGATTAGGGTAGGATACCATATGGGTAAGTGGTTACACTTTTCCTTAAGCACACTACATTTTCATTTCTTGGCTCACAATTACCAATCTTTAGAGGCATTCTCTTTTTATTGGGGGCTAGAGAGACTTGACATCACTGTTTGTTGTTTATCTAATTCTTTTTCTCCCTTGATGCTCATCTTAGGGACTACTGCCTCTTTTTGAATCCATCAACCCTTCCACTTATTCTCTTTTTACATTTTTCTTTTTGTTTTTTTTTTCTTTTCTTACCTTCTCTTTTCATAGAGATCATTTCTTTTCTCCTTTTGTGCCTTGATTACTTTTTCAAATTCCTCATCTCTCCCCCAAACTTATGCTTTGAGCCACTTATTTCACAAGAATATTAAGAAAAGTATGAGTGCCAAGAAAGGATCATAATAAAACGGGTAAAGGCTTATAACATTGTTATCAAATGAGAAAGGATAGAGGCTCAAAGGGGGTTGACTAGGGATAACGACATTGGTTGGCAATAGAAAGCTCAAACGGGCCAAGGAAAGCCTACAATCCTTTCTCAAACCAAGCAAAACTTAGAATTTCGTATTGAAGCACATTCGGAGCAAGTTCTAGATCATTCGCACGGATACTTGGACTAGTAACAAATCATCTCACCCCTCACACAACCAGACCGTAAAAGAGGATAGAGTTGAGAGCCTACAACAACCAAACTCAAGTTTAAAGATCACTATGGTCCAATAAACCACTTGATGATTGCCAAAGTCAACTCAATAGTCTCAAAGTCACTAACTAGAGCTATTTTCTTCTAAAAACCTTGTTTCAACCCATAAGCACGTAGTTAAGTGTGTTGGTACCAAATGAAGCATGAATAACTCTTTTTCGAGAATGACTTGATTAGGCCTTTTATTCATTACAACTACTATTATTATTACCTAAACACAAAAACGGACTCAGTCCCTTAAGAAGGTTGTCACATCATCCATCGTTGGAATGAGTCACCTGGTTCACACAAAAACTACCTTTGGAAAGAACTGTGGCATTAAGAAAATTAAAGGCTTATTATCTACGAAAGCATAAAAAGAAACTATTAAATAAAAAAGAACTAAAGTGGAAAAATAAAGAAGCTAATGAACAATAACTACTAAAGCTAGATAACTACAAATAAGAAAAGAAAGAGAATCATCAAATTATTACAGTCTAAATGTATCCAAAATGTATCAATGTATCAAATAAACTCCAACCCCCCTCCCCCCGAATAAAAGTAAGCATTGTCCCCAATGCTTAGCAAAATAAGAGTGAAAGAAGAGAGGGTGAAGAACACTCCCTAAGGATCCTTGGACATCTCAGTGTCCCCAATAATAGCATTTGTCATATGGTCAGCCAACTATATCTCATCATCATCAAATCTAGGCATGGAGGGAGTGGTGAAAATGACACGCACTGCCTCAGCAGTGTCGGCAGCAAGGTCTGGCTCCTCAGATTGGCCAGCTGGTGCAATCAGTGCAGATGGTGTTGATGGATATGGGGCGGACTGGTGCTGGTCAAGTAGTATGTCAAAAGGTAGATCCCCCACTGTCGTAAGTTTGGTCACCTCCCTCCGGAGCTTGTCCACTAATTTCTTGCTTGCCTAGGACTTCCTCATCTTCTTTACTTCTTTACCCAACTCCTCAATAACCGACCCGTGTTGTACCAGAGTGTCCATGATTATCTTCTGGTTGTCCAGAATCTTTTTTAATTTCTCATCAAGATCAGAGGAGACCTGTGGTGCCTGTGTAGTTGACTGCACTGCAACAATGCTAGATAAGTCAGACAGCTTTGAAGTAGCTGTCTGCATCCAATCGTTGAGACTCGCCAATGTCTGGGAGACTCGTAGAGCATATAATGGAGCTGTAGGCATAGGCATTGGCCTCAAAACTGGAGCAAGGGCTGCCCTGGGGACTGTGGTAGGAGCTGAGGATGACGGCAGAGGCATAGCAGCAACACTGGAAAAGGGCTCAACAGAGGTGGATGGAAGGTCAACTGTCTCAGTAACTACCATTGTCGGCTCATGTGACTGGCTTGTGGTAGTAGAAGGCTGGGCTTTCTTCTTTGGGTTGGTCTCATCTATTAGTAAATACCGGTCAAATGGCTTCTTCGGCTTCACCTTAGAGTCAAAAGATCTCGGCTCTACCTTTGCATCAGTGAGGCACTCTGTCATAGTGTTGGGATAAGGGTAGGCCAGCTAGCCTGCTATGTTATCGAAGAAATGTTTACATTAATTGGGTACCCGGCCATGATGGAAGCAATAAGAACAACCCGAGGAATAGGTAGATGAGTCTCATTCTAGCATGGATCCAGTCTACTGCAAACAAAGGTCTGCCACCCCTTCATTTCGAAGCTCAATGTGTTTCGCTGAATGGGAAACCCAGCGGTAATCCATGGTGGTGATGGCCTTGGTGGTGCTAAGATCTCAGCCAAACTAGGTTGGACTTCTTCCTTCATTGCACATTTCTCCAGGTACTCCTTTGGCTCCATGTCCTCAAATCCCAAGTAAGCCTTTAGCGTATGCTGATCAAACCTCACCTTGAGGTTGCGTACTTTGGTCACCTCCGTCCCCTTCTTTATGTGAGCAACATTAGCATCGAACTCTCGGACGAGGTACTCCTTGGCACCTTCAACTCTCTCAGTAAACCACATCCAACCCTTTCTTGCTCTGAACTTCCTCAAAACTGTCGGGTTGTATTTATCCAAATCCGTCAAGGGAAACTGTTGCTCAAGTGTCAAGGATCTCACTGGCCACCACATACAAAAATCACTGAAGGCGGCCAAGCTGACAAACCTATCCTCCCATACCCCCTTCTTCTTTGATCTTTCCACACTCGTGGCTGTACCATCTCCCCCTCTACTATTATCGAGGATCTCATGTACGGTCTTCGCCTCTGTATCTGGTGTAAAGGCTGGCTCAGAGGTCTGGCTAGCACTCTCCGACCCCTCGGAGGTGTTGTAAGATGAAGAGGGATCATCCTTGAGCTGGTATATCCCATGTGGCCTAGATTGGGTGGCCGTCTGCTCCTTCCGAACAGAGTCTGAGTTTCCCTCTAACACTTCTCTAGATGGGACATAGAAACTAGACTCAAAGAGGTCTGCATCTCTCCCTCTGCCTACTGTGGTTTTCTTTTTGATGGTCTTAGGCTGGACAAGGGGCAAGGTACCTCTACCTCGACCCCTGGAAGATTTACCTCTTCCTTTTGTAGTATCGCCTCGGCCTCACGATCGAACCATTATTTTTTCAAAGAAAAGAAGATTTTTAGTTGCAATTCATCATTCAACATGTTCAAGACTTATGTAGGCAAGGGGGATAATGTGGACACGGTGGGGTTGTGAGGCTGCAGGAAGGAAGTGCGGTCCACAAAATTTGCAAGTGCGGCCGCACTCCAGACTCTCAAAGTTCAGAGTCTCTGAAGATAGTGCAATGGTCGATCTACAGCCGCAAGAGAAATCTACGGTCTACACATTTTAAATTGCGACCGCAGATCCCTTGCTTCACTAAGTTACCCAGGTTTCCTAATATGCGATCCGCACAAATTCAAGTGCGGTCGAAGATTTCAAAAAGTACAAACAATCATATTTGTTTTATACTTAGATATTTCAATTTCTTGAACAAATAAACATGCCAACATGGTAAAAATATGAAATTTCACAAACCCAATCCTATTAGAGTATGTATTATGATTACCTAGTTCAGATCTACCCCACACGGATTCAAGCCTAATGAACTTCGAATTTTTCAAATTCTATAAACGACGTCGAAACATATCAAATCATGTCCGAATGACTTCAAAATTTACACACAAGTCAAAAATGGCACTACGAACCTACTCCAACTTCTGAAAATCTTGACTCTAATGGTTAGAAATTTTTATGACTATCACAGTAATGGGTCATGAGTTTGTCGAGACTGTTTGTTGCATATTATACACTTGATATGCTCACGAGTTGGGGGATCGTGGAGTATTACAACCTTTCTCCTGTTAGTGATAATGTCATAACAAACAGTGTGTAACGACCCGACCGTTCGTTTTGAGCTTTAGCGCGTCATTCAGCGGTTTGAGGCCTTGAGTAGCTTCACTTTAGGAATATCCATGATGCAATCCTTTAATAATTCAATCCTTTGTCTATGACCCGTGCTCAATTCTTCCTTCTGACTTATACCGGAACCTTCTACGGCCGTATGATTATCAACATATATGCTGCATGTATAATTCTCTGAAATCTTAAGTGCGTTCAGAATGTACCTAGCTCTGGATCATTGATCGAATAATTCCTTTCGTTCCATCTCAGCTTTCATTAAACGTAGGCAATTACTTTTCCTGGTCTTTCTGCTCCTTGTTGTGTACATACTTAGCTTATCTTAGTTCCCACGCATGCCAGAATTTTTGTGCAACTCATATGGTCTTGAATATTACTTTCAATTTTTACTCCTCGTTCATTAGCCACGGTAGGTGCCACTTTCTTTTGGAGTGCATATAATTTTGTTGTGAGATTGTTGTTACATGACCATTTCCTCTTTAGGTTACTGTACTTAGGTTGAAGTCTTTTCCCTTTTTTCCTTAGCTAGTCTTTCATTGTAATACTTGGGGAGGACCCTCTGATTCTTGCAAGGCTGCGAGCTTATTACATCATTTACCTGGCGGAATTTTTTATGTTCTTTCTTACTTATAATTATCCTTACTTACTTACCTCCATGCCCTTGTGCTCGTAGGGTTGCTTCTGAGCTGATATTTTGATTGTCTTCCCAGTGGTACTCTTTTTTTATCTCCGTAACACTCATACGGTACCTTTAACTACCCCAACTCCTATCTTAATATTTCTCAAGGTTACGATATCATATCTGCGAGACTGAATTCCCCATATTGGGGTTTACTATGTTTATCTTGCACGATCTGTTGATTTGTCTGTATCTTCTTGTCTAACCATAACTAGGCTCTTCGTGAATCAACTACCAACTACTCGTTGGCCCATTTTCATATCAACATTCCGCGTAATCTTTCTTGGGTTATTTCCTTTGTCTTAACTTACGTCTCGCACTAGCTCCTTATTTATCAATAACATCTTGGGCAAAAACCCTTATTTCCTCTCCTTGACGTCGTGCTTGCATAATGTTCTGGAATCGTAGCATATCTGTAGGCTTTGAATATGTGCAATCTCATTCCTTTTTCATTTTTTTTTTCGCATTCTTCCTTTACCATTCCATAATTACTAAAACCATTTAATTCTGACTTCATGCCATATCACTCCATATTCCCCCCTTTAGGAGAGTACTAAGAGTTGGAGCTACGATGATCTACCTATAGATGTTTTATCTCTTCATCTTTGGCGTCTTTCCACATCATCGATGATCCTTACTCGCCTCGCGATAATCCTCTCGCGAGGGTGACGCTTAGTGTAACTGGCACATACAGTCCCTTAAGCTTAACTTTGCTCACCTTGCTTGCTTTAGGGAAGCGTCTTCCTGAATGACCTTCAAAGGATATTCTTCTGTCGTCCATTCTATTATCGTCGGGACTCTCTAAAATTCTCATGATGCTGACTATTACTCAGTCCCTAGTTCATGTTTAGTTTATCTTGTTCATCATTCCATGCTGATTTCTTATTACTCGGGGGGTCTAATTGTTTTTCCTTTCTGGTAGTCACGTTGAAGTCACGAACTTATTTCTCGAAATGAGGATATGACTTTATGGCCTATACTCTTTTGTTGTCTCAAGGCCTGTCACCTCTCATCTTTTCCTTCACTTGACTATAGACTCTGTAATACTGTTATCTTTTCGATCTACCATTGTCATCCATGTATCATATCTTACTCATAATGCTTCATTAACTCTCTTCTTATTTCCCGCTAACATTTATGTCTAACGCTTTATTCTGAAAACTTCAACAAGACATTCTCTTGCTTTTAGCTCCCCTTGCTCCATCTACTGGCTCTTCGGGTTGCCTAACATTCTTTCTCTACTAGGGACGGTAGCCACACTAAGGTAATATTTATCCCTTTTAGGCTTCCAGTACCCATTTTTGTAGCACTCATATCTAGTTGTACTATTTTAGAGTGCACCATCTTGGTGTCTCACAAGGAGATATATTAGCGTATTTGCACTATCCTTCGGAAATGTCAACTAACACAAATAATCCATTCACCATTTTGGGTTACTCTATCCCCAGCTGGATCCTGATATCCCGTCCCTTTTTTTAAACTACTTATGTTAACCCCCATAGGGCTTAACTGGAATGGGTATGACCAATTGTACATACCTCTGTTACTATTGAAGGTAACTCGAAATGCTTATATCTCTTTACCTGAGTTGAAAATACCGATAATCTTCATTAACTGGGTACCTCGTACCCTTTTTCACCTTGCTTCTTTTATTTACTCGAACTTATGTCTACTTTTTGATTCTCTTATTCCTTTTTACCGTAGGGGTGGATAGATATTCTTGCCTTAAGGCTCCTTATCAAGAGGATTACATGTCTTAGTACACACATGATCTGCTGAAGGCCTCACATTTACTCATCATAAGCATGATGCAAAATCGAGTAACTCTGGCTTAACTCTTCCACAACCACATGCAATCTCTTACCAATTGTCTTTTTAATGTAGGCATCGTCGTATTATGAATAAGATAGAGTTTAGGAAATTGAGTTCTTACAACTGAGCTCTACCACACGATCTAGAGTAAGAAGGAAGAGTGATAGTCCTAAATGCCCTATAGCCTCCTGCTTATAAGTGTGGTGCACAACACACCCATAAACAAGACTCTACTAGACACGGCTTGTAGACTCCCTATGACAGAACTGCTCTGATACCACTTTTGTCACGACCCAAACCGATGGGTCGCGACGGGCACCCGGTACTTTACTCAACCGAGTACCAACATAACGTATCTTTCTTATTACATCATCATAGGTAATTGGGCCAGAAGGGGCGTCATGCGATAAACAGAGTAAACATGAGGGAATTACCCGACATAGAATGATCCAACCTGATATAAAAACTCATACACATGACATACGGGCCTATAAGGCCAACCTAATCATTTATAAACTCAAAACATAGGCCGACAAGGCCATACAAATACCCGTACACATGACATCTGTCTACAAGCCTCTAAGAATACATAATTGTCATAAAGGTCGGGACAGAGCCCGCCATACCAATCAATACATGTCCTAATGATACTGACCAAATAGTAACTCTGGAGCAAATGGAGCGCACCAACATCTTCCACTGAGCTGATAGCCTACTTGGAGGTCTCTCGACCTATCTATCAGGACCTGCGGACATGAAACGCAGCGTCCCCAGGAAAAAGGGACGTCAATACAAATAATGTACCGAGTATGTAAGGAATGAACATCAGTAAATAATAGACATGAGAAACATGGAGTAAAAGACTCAACATGTAAGTCTGAATAACTCTGTGAATCAATAATATTTACAATGTCATGCATATGCGTACAAATGTCATACCATGCATAGGTATATGCGTACATAACATCATCAAGCCTCTGAGGGCATCCCATCATAACATCTCGGCCACTGTGGGCAAATCATCAACGTATACCAGCTGATCAAGTGATGGTGCGTATATAATGTCGTAACCTTTTTTCATATCCTATATACATATTATATACATATATACGCGTATATAATGCCATATGGTCATGGGTCAATGTAAATGAATGCAATGTATGAGAAGTACGTCAATAAAATCTCTCCGAACGTCATAAGACCATAATGCCTTTGATTAATATCATGAAATAAACTTTATCAACTTATGTATTTTTTGAGACCCATGAACAGACGATAAAATAATAAGACTTATGGGAAAACAAGAATATACACATCTCTAGCATTTCTACGAATAGAGTAATTTATGGAAGTTGTGCATTTGCTCATTTCGTTTGTGTCATATAGATCATGCCAAAAATAAAGAAGGGATAGCCTTAACATACCTGGAGTAGGGAAAAGTCCGTATGATATTCTTGGGAAAGGTTGCACTGTACTCCCTTAGAATCGCAAAACCTCACGTTGCTTAAGACACAATCTCGTACTAATTGTTGGATAACTCATGTTACTATTACATAAGTTCTTATATGAACTTATTGAAGCATCCTTCATCACCTTGTAGAGATACAAAGTGTGTTTAGAAAGGTTTTAAGCCTTTAGGTGTGGGCCCCACATGGCATGATGATTTGGCCACTAAATTCTCTTAAAAAGTGCCACCTTGCTATGTAATATAAGAGTCATAATTTGGGTCTTGATCCTTGTTCCAATTGCTGCCACATTGGCTTAATTAATCTTATCCAAACATTATAATTAATTAACTACTAATCTCTTGATTAACTTAATAATCTCCCACTATCCAATAATTAACCAATTACTCACATAATGAAAAAAATTATCTCAAATTACTTAAAATACCACATACTTTTAACACACTTTATACACCTTATAATCACGTTCATGTGGTATCTTGTAAGACACTAGTCCATAAATACCAGGTATTATAGCTTGGACCATATTTTATCTCAAATTGCCAAACTTTGACGAAACTCATCTTCTTCGATTTGCTTACCCTCTCACCTTCAAAATTTACTTATCACTTGTTTGAAATAACGTAATACTTATAATCCCAAAATAATCTCATTTCCGAACTTATGTCGCTTAACTTACGACGAAATTTTAACGTACGGATGTAACATCTCATTTTCGAGCTTATAGAAATGTGTGGCCGCAATGCTCTCCTACCGTGGCACATAGAAATGTGTGGCCCGCACAAATAAAGTGTGTTCCACATAATTTTGAACACTTAGCCATATTTTTGTCCACCTTTCTCGCAAGTCACACTCATCCTTGTAGTACACTTCCAATCAAGTTAGAACACAAATAACACCTAACTACAAAAGAAAAAGGAAAAGAACTTGGGTTGCCTCCTAAGAAGCTCCTGATTTAACATCGCGGCACGACGCAAAATACCCTCAAGTGAAGTGAAGGACCGCCACCACGTGGCTATATCCAACCTTGCCCAAGTAGTGCTTCACCCAGTGACCATTGTTTCGGAATACTTTATTGTTTTTGTTCTTCAAGTCTAATGCACCACAGGGTGTCACTTCAACAATTTTAAATGGACCTCAACTTGGATTTTAGCTTCCGGGGAAACATTCTCAACCTTGATTTAAACAACAATACAAGATCTTCTACCTTGAATCTTTATTCCAAATGTATTTGTCATGAAGATATTTCATCTTTTCTTTGTACAAGGACGAACTCACATAAGCATGGTACTCGAACTCATCCAATTCATTCAAATGTGTAACCCTCAAGTTAGCAGCAACATCCCAATCAAGATTCAACTTCTTTAGAGCCCATATTGCCTTGTGCTCTAGTTCCACCGCAAGATGACAAGCCTTTCCGAACACCAACCGGTATGGCGACATTCCTATAGGTGTTTTGTAAGCCATCCGATAAGCCCATAATGCATCATCAAGCTTCTTGGACCAATCCGCCCGATTAGCATTCACCGGTTTAGATAAGATACTCTTTATCTCCCGGTTGGAGACTTCCACTTGCCCACTAGCTTGTGGGTGATAGGGAGTCATGACTTTGTGAGTGACACCACACTTGCTAAGTAAAGTGTCAAAAGATTTGTTGCAAAAGTGTAACCCTTCATCGCTTATGGTTGCACGTGGAGTACCAAACCTTGTGAAAATATTCTTCTTCAAGGAAGCCACTACACTTCTTGCCTCATTGTTGGGTAAAGTGAAGGCCTCAACCCATTTGGACACATAATCCACTGCGACCAAGATGTAGGTGTTTCCACAAGAACTCACAAAAGGGCCCATGAAGTCAATGCCTCAAACATCAAAAATATCTATCTCCAACACGCTAGCATCCTTGTAAAGAGTCGGCAAATAGAAACCATAACTAAGCACTTTGGCCGTCATTCTTGCTCTACTATGATGACCACCATATGGCGAAGAATGACAAGCCCCCAAGAATATCACCTTGCTCTTCTTCCGTTACACACCTCCTAATTACCCCATCCGTACAAATCCGAAAAAGTTATGGTTCATCCCAATAATAATCTTGACAATCCCTTTTTGCTTCTTCTTTTGGCTTGAAGAGAACTCATCCAGAATGATTCCACACACAAGAAAATTTGCTAAGTCCGCAAACCATGGCACCTCTTTCATAGAAATTACTAAAATTTGCTCATCGGGGAAGGAGTCATTGATTTCAAGGCCATCATGCGGCCTCCCTTCCTCCTCCAAATGAGACAGGTGGTCTGCCACTTGGTTTTCACTGCCTTTCCTATCTTGGATGTCAATATCAAATTCTTGTAACAAGAGAACCTATCTCATCAACCGAGCTTTGGAGTCCTTTTTGCTCATAAGATAACGAAGCGCCACATGGTTCGTGTGGATAATAACTTTTGCACCCATCAAGTACAGACGGAACTTCTCGATTGCAAACACGATAGCAAAGAGCTCTTTCTCCGTAACGATATAGTTTACTTGGGCACTATTCATGGTCTTACTAGCATAGTAGACCTGATGGAAAATCTTGTTGATATGTTGCCTCAAAACAGCCCCAACCGCTACGTCACTTGCATCACACATGAGTTCAAAAGGCACACTCCAATTTGGAGCGGTGATGATGGGAGTAGTTGTCAACTTGAGCTTCAACAATTAAAAAGCTCTCATGCAATAATCATTGAAACTAAACTTGGCATCCTTCTCAAGAAGCTTGCACAACGGGTTCGCCACTTTAGAGAAATCTTTAATAAAGCGCCGGTAAAAACTCGCAGGGCCTAAAAACTCCGCACACGCTTCACCGAAGTTGGGGGTTGAAGCTTAGAAATAACCTCAATCTTTGCCTTGTCAACTTCAATTCCATTCCTTGAGATTTTATGGACAAGGACAATACCTTCCTCAACCATAAAATGGCACTTCTCCCAATTGAGTACCAAATTAGTTTCTTCACATCTAGCCAACACTTTGTCCAAATTTGCAAGACAATTATCAAAAGAATCCCCAACCACTGAGAAATCATCCATGAAAACTTCAAGGTAGTCCTCTACCATGTCCGTGAAAATATCCATCATACACCGTTGAAAAGTCACTGGTGCATTGCACAAACCAAATGGCATCCGCTTGAAAGCAAAAGTACCATAGGGACATGTAAAGGTTATTTTCTCTTGATCTTCCGAAGCAATGAGAATTTGGTTGTAGCCTGAGTACCCATTAAGAAAATAATAGAAAGCACGGCCAGCCAATCTATCAAGCATTTGATCTAAGAAAGGAAGTGGAAAGCGATCCTTCCTTGTTACTTTGTTGAGCTTGCGATAATGCATACACACCCTCCAACCGGTCACCGTTCTTGTAGGAATCAATTCATTCTTGTCATTGGTGACCACCGTCATGCCCCCCTTCTTTGGGACACATTGAACTAGAGAAGTCCATGAACTATCGGAGATGTGGTAGACAACCCTGACATCCAACCATTGATAATCTGCTTCTTAACAATTTTTGCATAGCCTCATTGAGTCTTCTTTGATGTTCAATAGATGGTTTAGCGCCATCCTCAAACTTGATCTTATGCATGCAAAAGGCAGGCCTTATACCCCAAATATCCACCAAGGACCACCCAATAGCCTTCTTCCTCTTTTGTAACACCGCCAATGTGGAATCTACCTGCACGTTAGTCAAACAAGAGGAAAGAATAACCGATAAAGTATAACAAGGGCCAAGAAATTCATACCGAAGATGTGGAGGCAATGGCTTCAACTTCAAGGTAGGTGGATCTTCAATAGACACTACAACAAAATGGGGCTTTAGCGGCAATAAAAAAGGGCATTGGCGGCAATAACAATACCCGTTATATCATTTATCGGCCATTGATGTTTAGCCGTTGAAGCCAAGGTCAGCAAAGCCTTTAGTGGCATTTCTTACAAAAGCTGGTAAAAGGCCTGGCTTATTGCCGCTAAAACTCATTTGCTTTAACGACAATTGTTTGAGGCAATTATGTTGGCTGCTAAATCCAATCTAAAACGGCTATTGATGCTCTTTTAGCATCTATTTTTATAGCCGCTAAATTCAAAACAATTGTCGCTAAAATTCCATACTTTTAGCGGTAATTGATTTATGGCAATTAGAATGGATATAATATTCTTTCTGAAAACGTATTAGTATGCCCTTTTACCATTTATTTAAATGGCTGGTAAATTCAATTAAATTGCCGCTAAAACTCATCTTAACGATAATTATAATGGCTACAATATCCCCTATGGAAACATCATAATTTGCCCTTTTATCGTCCATTTTTATTACCGGTATATCCTATTAAATTGGCGATAATAGTCACAAGCTATAACGATAATAGTTTAGCCACCATTAATAATAGCGACACTCTTTTAAAAAAAGATCTAAATAATAAAACATGTTAATATTGATTCATAAAAACATAATGTACCTCATTATATCTTAACAAACAAAAGAAAATACTAATCAAAAATATTAATGTCACAGTAACTTAAAAAATAAACTTATTTTAAGATCCAAGGACAATTTCTGGGGTGCATAGTTGTACGACCTCATTCCTTGCAAAGAGTTCACACATTGCATAAAGCCATCCATCTCGTCATCATCAAAGTTGAACAAGACGGCCTCCAACATATCACCAATATTGATTGTAGCACTTGTATCATCAATAATGACATCGGTCACCAAATTCCCAAAAAAACACACCTCATTGCTATTCTGTTGCCACATGGAATACCACTTTTTCATCACCAACCCGGAAAGTGAATTCTCCGGCTTCAACATCACAAAGAGCCTTACCCGTAGCAAGGAAAGGTTTCCCGAGAATAATTGGCATCTCATAATCAACCTCACAATCTAGAATGACGAAATCCACCGGAAGAATGAATTTATCATCCCGGACCAAAACATTTTCAATCACACCCAACGGCCTTTTGAAGGTACAATCTACCATTTACAATCTCATAGAGGTGGGTCTTGGTTTCCCAATCCCCAAAGTCTTGAAAACCGAATTGGGCATCAAATTTATACTTGCCCCAAGATCACAAAGAGTTTTATCAAAATTGGAACTTCCAATTGTACAAGGAATCGTGAAAGCACCGGGATCTTCCAACTTAGGAGCCATTGAATGAATAATTTCCCTCACTTGATGAGTGACTTTGATGGTCTCAAAATTTATTAACCTCTTCTTTGTCACAAGATCTTTTATAAACTTTGCATAACAGGGCATTTGTTTCAAAGCTTCGACCAATGACACATTGATAGAAAAACTCTTCATCATTTGAATGAACTTCTTGAATTGATTCTTACCATTTTTCTTGGCAAGTCTTTGAGGGTATGGAGGTGGAGGCTTAGGAAATGGTGCCTTTTCCTTTTGCACTACCGGCTTCGGTATGTAAATAATGTGTTCCCTAGACGGGTTTACCTCATTTTGAGTCTCTTCCACACTATCATCAATATCAATTCGAACCTCTTCATTAGGTTGAACAACATTGTTCGGGATCTCTTCTTATTGCATCACTTGGTCATCATCAACAAGCCGCCTTCCACTTGGGATGGGTGCATTCTCGCCTCTTCCACTTCTTGTGATAACTGCCATAGCATGCCCTGTATTGTTACCACTCTTTGGGTTTACCACCATGTTACTTGGTAATGCTCCCTTAGGATGAGAATTTAAAGCTTGAAAGTTTGCCCCATTTGAACTTCTAGGTTGTGGATTGATGTGTTGTATGAGGCAAGTTGGGTATCCGAATCGGCATTCTTTTGCATCATTTTCTTGAACATACTCTCAATACCTCCCATCTCATTATTTGATGAACTTGAACCATGGGAAGGATAAGGAGGTGGATTACTTGGTTGTTGATACATTGGGGGCCTTTGAAAACCCGACCCTCGGTTGCCTTGATTGTTACTCCAACCACCTTGATTGTTGCCTACCCAACTTCCTTGGTTGTTGCCACTCCAATTTCCTTGATTGTTGTAATTCCAATTGTCATGATTGTTTTTTGGTCGCCATTGTTATTGGTTTGGGCCTTGGAAGTTGTTTCTTTGCCTTTGAAAATTATTCACATATTTCACTTACTCCTTTTGCTCATTGTAAGAATCATCTTGCTCAAAACCACCATCATCTTGCACATAGTTCTCCTCTCGAGTTTGCACTTATGGCTCCTTAGTCCTACTCTTGTTTACCAAAAACATTCACTCCTTACATAGCATTAACTTGCTTAGGAGCTTGCACTTGACCTTAGTTGAGATTTTGCTAGTTGAGTCATGGTAGTGGTCAATTCAGTAATGGCTTGCCCATGATCTTGCAATTCTTTGTGAAGATGGATCATATTCAGATCACCTTGTGGACATTGGCTCGGGATTACCAAGCCGACGACATTTCCTCCATCTCATCCAAGATTTCACATGCCTCCGCATAAGACGTAGTCATAAAGTTTCCACTGGCTAGTTGATTCACTACACATTGATTAGTTGTGTTAATCCCACGATAAAAGGTCTGTTGTATCATGTTTTTCGCCATATCATTGTTGGGACATTCCTTAACCATTGTTCTATAGCGATCTCATATTTTGTATAGTGGTTCATTCGGATCTTGCTTGAATGCCAAGATCTCATCTCGAAGTGTAGCCATGTGCCCGGGACAGAAAAACTTAGCAATGAAATTTTCCGCCAACTCATCTTAAGTGTGAATTTAATGGTTTGACAATCGTTCCAACCAATCTAAAGCTTTCCCACGTAGAGAGAAGGAAAAAAACCTTAGCCTCAATGCATCAATGGAAACATTAGTTTGCTTGCTCCACCAATATGTATCCACAAAGCCCTTCAAATGTTTATAAGCATTTTGAGTTGGAGCACCGGTAAGAAACCTCGTTGGTCAAGCAAAGTGAGCATCACATTGGTGATTTGGAAGTTTCCCACCCGAATATGGGAAGATACTATTGCACTAGCATAACCTTCGTTGGGCAATATCCGGTGTGGAGCCGCTCGTGGTGGAGGTAGGGGTGGAACGGGCACGTTGTCATATGGTACCCTGCTTCTCCGATTGGCTTGAGGCTCAAGAGGTACCTCCTCAACTTGCTCCTCCTCGCCGTCCAATTCCCCCAAAGGTAAATTTTCGATATCATTGTTCACCATGTTTGTACCTATAATTTCTTAAACAAGTTAGTAACACGGAAGGGAAAGAAGATATTCCAAAAACACACTCAAAATATATAGCTAACATTGTTTTAACTCCCCGGCAATGGTGCCAAAAATAGATTCACGTCCAATCCGCACTCAATAGTGAGTGGAAACGGTCGTTGGAAGAATAGTGCCCAACAAGAGTGACGAGCTCGAAACACACACTTAAATTATGCTCGTTAGTCAAAGATAGTATAGTGTAATGTCATATCCACATGGATTGGAGTTAAATAATATTTTCTTAGTTTCTACCTTGACTGTTATCTAGGAGAATCAACAATCAATATTTATATGATTAATAACTAAAACTAACTAAGAATCTAAATCTATTGACAAATGACTATCGAAATAAGGAATAAGTAAAGAATGTTATTAATGGGAGATTATAGGGTTTTGATAGGATAGGTGCAAGATAATTATTTGAGATCTAACTCTAGATAATTCACTTCTGATGTTCAAGTGAGTCTCTCTAATTCACTCAATTATTAGTTCAAACGTGCAGCAAAAACGCCTCTCTCGATTAAGTTTTAACCTCACAAGATGAACCAATTTGAGCATGCGAAGATATGCAAGAATGCGTAGTGGATTGGTCTTTAGGAGAAACTCTCTTGATTATCCTCCTAACTAGGTTTAATCAATGATTCAACTAGTCTCTTTCGATTACTAAGAAGAATTAATGAACTCAACCAACAATATAATGCAAAGATATCACAAGTTATGCCTCTCTCGATTACATGAACTAGTGACTATAGATACAACAATTAAATCATCCAAAAACGCTTCAATACATAAAACTAGAGTTATAATCCACAAAAAAATATCAATACACCAAATCCATTAAACCCTAAAGAGAACTACTCCATAGATATGGAGAAATTCATCACAAATAAAGTTAAAGTAGAAGAAAACATAAATTCAATCCAAACTCGGGTCTTGAGTGAGGAAGGAATGATGAAATCCTTGTGCTTGTGTTCTTCCAACTCCTCCTTAGCTTCCTTAGGTCTAAATTATGTCAAAAGTACGGAAAATAGTGTTTGTCCATGTATTTATACCAAGTAGGGTCGGGCCCAGACAAAATCACCTTCTTTAAGCCGAAATAGGAAAATTACTCTGTAAATTTTGCATAGGCGCGCCGCATGGGGCGACGCGCCATGCAGGGCATTAGTGAGGAAATCCAGAGAGTTATTTCTGACAGGCAGCAAGAAATTATACACGCCCGGTGCCCCACTCGCCACCCCACGCACCGTGGTAGTGGGGCTTTCTTAGAGTACGAAATTTTCCTTTCTTTTTGATATCCAGATGTGGTTCTCGACCCTCGAACACGATCCCGGCTTAATCCCTTGGGCTTTTACTTAGATTTAAAGGCTCCAAATTACTCAAATTAGTTCCATAACATCTACATCACCCGAAATCACTCGTACAAGACATAAAATACACAATTAGTGCAAAACACTATCAATTAAAACTCAAAACAAGTGAAGTGCAGTGAATTAGAGTTCAATAAGCGACTAAAACACGAGATTCTAGCCTACCATCAAGTGGAACGGGCACATTATATGGTGCCCGGCCTCTCCGATTGGCTTGAGGCTCAAGAGGTACCTCCTCCACTTGCTCCTCCTCGCCGTCCAATTCCCCCAAAGGTAAATTTCCGATATCATTGTTCGCCATGTTTATACCTATAATTTCTTAAAAAAGTTAGAAGCACGGAAGGAAAATCCAAAAACACACTCAAAATATATAGCTAACACTGTTTTAACTCCCCGGCAATAGTGCCAAAAACTGATCCACGTCCAATCCGCACTCAATAGTGAGTGAAAACGGTCATTGGAAGAATAGTACCCAACAAGATTCAGGGTCGATTTTTACAGGGAGTTTAAGATGTGTATTAGGGTGTACACTTGATGAGAGTAAATTAAATAACTCAATCGCACTTCCAAACAAGGAATTTTGTTTTCTACTTCTAAATTAACACTAACAATTGTAAACTAATGAGAAGAACTAGAAAGCAAGTAATTATTTTTGTTGCTTTTATCAAATGGGTAAAAGGCCTAGGGATGTGACCTTCACCTAGGTGTTCTCCTAATGGGTTAAGTACGTTAACACTTGTTTTATTGATTGGGGTGTATTATAACTCTCAACTCTAAGTTACCCACTCAATACCTCTCGGTCATAGAGTGATTTTGCCCAATTTGGCTTTCTCAAGCCCAAATGGTATCAAGTTAAATAGTTGATATGATCTCAAGTCGGGTTCCTATCTATAGTTCAAACTTTTTAATTAGGCTAGTCAAATCCTCAATTAGCCCAATTTCTTATTAGCCAAGCTTTCCTAGACTAGGTCCCTCTTTCTCAAGTAAAGACCAAGTCAAAAAGGCAAGAATCAATGTTTGTGACCATTAATTCTAAAATTAAAGCATAAACAAGGCTAAATAATCAACACCCAATCATAAACAAGCATTAAATTGAATGCCCATAAGGTTTACACACTAGGGTTAGGTCACAACCCAAGTAAATGTCTAGCTACTCACAGTAGAAAATAAAGAAAGCAAAGAAGAAATACTAATTAAACCCATAATATAAGATTAAAATGATAAAGTATGATATTTTTATCCCAAAATGATCACAAATTTCCTAAAATGGAAAACGGCAACGGCTACAGCTGCTAGAACTTCAAAATTTGACATAATAATGTAATTCCCGTCTATTTATAGTGGCCCAGATTCACAAACAAAAATGCCCATCGGGAGGTTTTGCGACCGCATAATTCCATGTGCTGATCTGCACATGCTTGAATTTTCAAGGAACTGGATTCTGCAGCCGCTCAATTTGGTTTGCGGCTGCACAATTCTTGTGCCGTTCGCACTTCAGGCAAGGCTTCAGTCTTGGTCATTTGCACACTCTATGAACTTTTTGAATTCTTGTCAGTGCGGACCATGTTTTGCGGCCGCGCAAATTGTGTGCGGTCCGCACTTCTGCTTCAGGTACTTCAGGGTTGCTTCATCAATTATGCGGCCTCAGAGGGAATTATGCGGTCTGCACTTACTTTTGCAGACCGCACTTCTTGTATGTTGCGCCATTTCTTGCCTTGTGAGTTGAAACACTCCTTTTTGAGCCGGATTTCTTCATAAGAGCCCAAATTTCCAACATTCCTGCAATTTGTACATTTTCACTTGTTTTGGAAATACAAATCAATACTTTCAGACTAAATCAAAAGTAAAAAGGTACTAATAAGTGGTCAAAATCCACACTTATCAATGACCACTCATGTGAAGGGTTATCTGAGTGTTTACATTTACCCTTTTATGCTCTCCCTGGTGGACCACATAGTCCTTGCTTTATACAAAAGTTACGAGGTGTTCCTTGGTAAAATCCACTCATCCGTTTAGAGGATCGTGATCTTCTTATGCCATTTTGTGAACAACGCTGAAGCCCCTCGGTTTACCCTCGACCATCTACTCTGCCTATATAGTCCCCGAATCTTCCGAGGGGGGTTGATCAAGCTCGTTCGCTGAGCAAGCAAGGCTCATTTCTCGAGCATCGATAAGGACCGAGACCGAGGCTGGCAGGGGAGGTTTGTTCGAGTTAAAATCGAAGACCTGATCCCTCCTGAGTTTCTGCCATTCCCCGAGGAGTGGAACGCATCCTGTAAGTATTGTATTTCTTGAGTATTCCTTTCTTCTTATCTTTCCTCTCATTCCATGTGTTTGTAGTCATGCAGCTGTTGCCTAAGTTCCTGATGCAATCCCCCAATTCAAGGAGTGGATCGAGGGGATCTGCAAGCAGATGTCGTACTCTGAGCGCTCATGGAGCAAACAATCGAAGGGAAAATGGGAGGCCCGTTCTTATGGTGAGGTTCTTTCCTGAATGGTTATCATCACGCTCTTAACTTACACAGTGCTAACCCTTTCTCTTTTCTTACAGGTCTGCCTAAGACAACATAACTTAGGCCACTGGAAGAGGATAAGGATCCATCCTCGCTTGACGAGCCCTCTGTTTCAAGGCAGCCCGGGGCTGCCGCGAAGGAGGAGAAGAAGAAGAAAAAGAAGAAGAGAAAGTCCTCGGGTTCCCTGGACCCTGAGTCAAAAAAGAAGAAGAGGGTGACCATCCGGGTCCGGAAGCCCAAGAAAAGCACCAAGTCTAGGGTACCTGACCCCGATTCTCTCTACTGGCTCAGGGATGAGCCAGAAGACGATGACCTTTTTGTCACTCATGGGTCAACCCTTAATGAGGGGGAGAAGGCGACGATCTCGAAAGAGTATCATGAGGTCGATCCCCCTCTAGATCGGGAACCAAAGGGAGAGACGGAGGTTGTGGCCTCCCGAGAAGCCGCTCCCATTCCGAAAGAGGCGACCAGTGTCATTGACATCGTGGAGACTCCCTCCTATACCGAGTCAATGCTTGAAGAGGCCCAAGCGAGTAAACAAAAGTCAAGCGAGGGGGTGCAGGGCCTAGACGATGCCCTCAACATGTTTTTCGATGGGATAGACATCTTGGCCACCTGGAGAATTTTTCTAGACTTGGTCACTTGGTCACTTGGAGGTCCCAAGAAAGACATGCCCTCAGGAGCTAGTAGGCCGAGTTCGAGCCCAAAATTAGTGAAGCAATTTCCTACTCCGAGCGTAGACCACGAGCGTAAGAGAACGGTTGTTCTTACAATCCCAAAGGATGCTCGAGTCCTATCCACTCCGGTGGGCGTAGCCAGCTACCTCCAATTCCTGGTGACCGAGGAGTACCAGGCAAAGATGAACGAGGTAGGCACGTCGAGCCTCTTCAACGAGGCGCAACAGGCACTAAATCGGGTAAGGCATCAGCCCTTCGTATCCGTTTGTGAATCTTACTTTGGTCTTTGATGTCCTTTACTAACTTCATTGTTTATCAGGCTTCAGTGCTTCACCATGAAATCTTCCTCCGGTACCGCTTGGAGATTAGCCAACTCGAGTTCGAGCTCAAAGAGTAGGTCCAGAAGAAAGACATGTACAGGGCTCTTTGTGAGCAACAGGATGAGGCCCTTAAAGACCACCCCATTCTCCAGGCCGAGCTGGAAAAAGCTTAGAAAGAGGCCTCGACCCTGAAGCGGGAACACACCGACCTGGTAGAGAAGGTAAAGATCTTTGAGGCTAAAAATGAGAAGCTAGTCGTGGTGACTAACAACATAACTTTTAAGGTCCAACATAAGATAGACGTGATCGACCAGCTGCAGGCTGATATGGATGAGGTCAAGGCCACGACCAAAGTATGGAAGGGCAGGATGGACCTGCTGGCTTCGGAGAAGGAATCTGCGAATGCGGAGCTGGCATCGGTCGAGAACCAACTCTGGGTGGTGAAGGACAAAGCCAATAAGTGGTCTCGGCTGAATGATAATCTCCGGGCATAACTGAGCTCTGCCATCACGGAACGGGATCCTCTTGGGCAAGAATATGCTATACTGAGGTCTAAATTGATGCGACCTCTACTAATGCTAAGGAAATGGTGGCCCAGTACAAGGTCGATGTGGAGGCATCCGAGACCTGCTTAAAGGCGAAGACTGAGTACATAAAGCGGCTATCCTGGAGAGAAACTCTAGAAGAGATCCATGCCCGAGGTTTTGAGTTATCAGCCGAGATTGAAGAAGCTAGGAGGGTCAAGGCCGAGGAAAATGAGCTATACGAGCCTGAGGGTCTTGAAGGCTCCAGGGGTTCTGAGGGTCCCGAGGGCTCCGATGGTTTTGGTGACGAGTCGGGCACCGGTGAAGACCAGGCGTAGATGCCTTAGTATTATTTTTCAGTTTTTCCTTATGTATATTTTTTTTGTTTATTTTGAGGTCGTCTTATCGGGCCTTTGTAAATATATTTTAGAATATATAAAAAATTTCTGTTTCTAGCAATACAATGTCTTTACTTTTCTAGCATCTTCTTACAATTTCTATTTGTGTATTGTTTTTGATGCCTTAGACTAAAATCAGATGTAGTTCTGGAGCATCCGATTTTTGGAGGTTCGAATGGAGCCCGACTTCAATGCAACTTTGGTTTTCTAGTGGCTGTGATCCCTCGGTGAGACCGGAGGTTTTTAAGATACTTAAGTGTTTTTAGACGATGTTTTTGCAGAGGGTAAGCTTTAGTAGGTTTCGAATTTTTGTAAGGGCCTTACTTTCTAGTTACGGACTTCGGACGTCTCCGAGCCATTTTTAGGGCAACCATAGCCTTTTATATTTGGGCACCGCCTAATGGGTTTGGTACTTTCGGGATTCGATAGCCCGGGTCATTCAATTTCATCCGGCGACAGTCCCCGAGTAGGGATAGCCAGTAGGCTTGACAGTCCCTGAGTAGGGGTAGCCCGTGGGCTTTAGGATCCATGATCGAAGAAGCAAAATGCGCAGTAACTAAAGTGCAAGGGAAGTAGAAATTTCTTACATTGCTTAGTATGCAAGGTACACGATCGAAAGCGCATAAAACTTGTGCCATGGCTAGAGTGAACTATGTGGGAACGGTTCATACGACCGTTTGGACCTTATAATGAATCCTAACGACCAAGCCTTAGCTTTTAGCACGTACCATTTTCCATTTCCCTTGCTAAAGATCTTAATCCAAGGGTAATGGCCCCCGTATTCAAGGTCAAACTAATGAGGACTTGAATATTGTTGACCTGAAGCAAACGGTCATTGATTCAAGTTTGAAATCAGTCTTCAAATCTAAGGTAGCACGTTCTATTGTTGCCTCGTTAAAATTCTTGCCGAAAAAACCACTTCGGGACAAAACCGGTTCAAGGAAAAAAGAGTGCAAAACATGTTTTCAGTCCCAATACCCACATCCGTCCTTGGCCGATTACTTGCATGCGTTAGTCCGATTTATAACATAATTTAAACATAATTGAGCTTGTACCTTAGCAGTAGTACCGTTTTAAGTGTGTCATGTTCCAGTATTTCGGTAGTTGTACGTCGTTTCCCACTTCGAGTTTATATGAGCCTTTGTCGGTTATTCTGGCAACTCGATACAGTCCTTCCCAATTAGGGCCCATCTTCCCTTTGTTCGGGTTTTTGGTGTGTAGTGTTACTTTCCTCAACACCAAGTTCCTGACTTGAAAGTGTCGGAGGTTGGCTCTTCAGTTGTAATACATTCCTATTCCCTGATTCTGGGCGGCTAACCGGACCAGAGCAGCCTTTCGTCTTTCATCCACTAGTTCCAGGCTCGTGATCATCGCCTCACCGTTTGGCTTTTCGATTGCATACTGGAACCTGATGTTCGGTTCTCCCACCTCGACTTGTATTAAGGCTTCGGCTCCATAGACCAAGGAAAAGGGGGTGGCCCGGTGCTTGATTTCGAAGTCGTACGGTATGGCCACAAGACTTCGGGCAGGATCTCCTTCTACTTCCCTTTCGCACCGGTCAACCTCTTTTTCAGGTTTTGAAGTATGGTCTTATTCGTTGATTCTGCTTGCCCGTTCCCACTAGGGTGATAAGGCGTTGATAGTATCTTCTTGACCTTGTGATGTTCGAAAAACTTACTCATCTTGCTACCGACGAATTGTTATCCGTTGTCGCAAACTATCTCAGACGGTGTCATAAATCGACATATTATGTGGTACTAGATGAGGTCAATGACTTCTTTCTCTCGGACCTTCTCTAATGCTTGAGACTCAGCCCATTTGGAAAAATAATCGGTCATGAATAGTATGAATTGAGGTTTACCGGGTGCCCATGGCAGGGGACTGACGATGTCCATTCCCCATTTCATAAATTGCCGGGGGGACAAGACCGAGTGGAGCATTTCTCCTGGTTGATGGATCATCGGGGCGTGTCTTTGGCAGTCGTCGCATTTCCGTATGAAGTCATTCGCATCTTTCTCCATTTCTGTCCAGTAATAGCCGGCCCTAATTAGTTTTCGAACCAAAGATTTTGCTCCCGAATAGTTTCCACAAGTGCCTTCATGAACTTCTCTCATGGCGTATTCGGTCTCTCCCAGTCCCAAGCATCTGGCTAGTGGGTCGTCGAAGGTCCTCCTGAAAAATTCCCCTTCGACCAAGCTAAATCTTGCGGCCATGGTGTGCAGGGTTCTCGATTCTTTGGGATCCAAAGGTAGTTTTCCGGTCTTCAGGTAGTCTACGTATTTTTTCCTCCAATCCCAAGTTAAACTTGTTGAGTTTAATTCGGTATGGCCTTCTTCTATCACCGGGTATATTAGTTACACTACTGCTCCCGAACTAAATTCATCGGAATAGACCAACGACCCCAAGTTAGCCAGTACATCGACCTCACTGTTCTGATCTCGGGGTACATGTTGCAGGGTCCATTCCCTGAATTGATATATGGTTACATGTAATTTGTCCAAGTATATTCACATCTGTTCTTTTGCTTCAAACGTCCCGTTAACTTGATTTACCACGAGGAGTGAGTCGCACTTAGTTTCGATCACCCTAGCCCCAAGGCTTTTAGCTAATTCTAGACCTGCAATCATGGCCTCATACTCGACCTCATTGTTAGTCAATTTCACAGTTCTAGTAGATTTACTAATTACATTTATTGTAAGCGGTTTTAATACGATACTGATCCCGGACGTTCGAGGTACCATCCGTGAAAAGGGTTCAAATTCTCGAAGTGGTCCTCGAGGTCAACAGTAATTCCCTTTCGACTTCGAGTATTAAGGCCGGCGTAAAGTCGGCCATGAAGTCTGCCAAAATTTGAGAGTTTATGGCGGTTTGGGGTCGATACTCGATATCGTACCCACTAATTTTCACGGCCCATTTGGCCAACCAGCCCGAGCACTCGGGCTTGTGCATGATGTTCCTAGCGGGTAAGAGGTAACGACACATATGGGGTGGCATTGAAAGTATGATTTTAGCTTCTTGGAGGTGCTTAGCAAAGAGAGCGCCAATTTTTCTAGGTGAGGATACCTTGATTCGACCTTGCCTAGAGTTCTACTGACATAGTAAATAGGAAATTACATACCTTCTTCTTTCCGGACTAAGACTCCACTTACCGCCACCTCGGAAAATGGCAAGTACAGGTATAATTGTTCATTTGTTTTGGGAGTGTGCATCAGGGGTGGACTCAATAGGTACCGTTTGAGTTCTTCCAAAGCTTGCTGGTATTCTGGGGTCTAGGAAAAGTTATTCTTCTTCTTTAGTAGTGAGAAGAATCAATGGCTTTTATCTGAAGACCTCGAGATGAACCGGCCCAGGGTGGCTATAAGCCCCATCAGTCTTTGGACGGCCTTGATGTTGTCCACCATGGTGATGTCCTCTATGGCCTTGATTTTGTCGGTGTTGATCTCGATCCCTCGATTGGATACCATAAACCTGAGGAATTTTCCCGATTCGACCCCGAAAGTGCAATTCTCCGTGTTCAGCTTCATATTGTATTTCTTCAGTATGTCGAAGGTCTCCTACAAACATTTCAAATAGTCCTCTGCTCGTATGAACTTGACCAACATATCGCTAATATAAACTTCCATTGATTTTCCTATATGTTCTTCGAACATCTGATTTACTAGGCATTGATAGGTGGCACTGGCGTTCTTTAATCCAAACGGCATTACATTATAACAGTAGGTGCCAAATTTAGTGATGAAAGAAGTCTTTTCCTGATTGTGCGGGTCCATCCAAATTTGGTTGTACCGGGAATAGGCATCGAGAAAGCTGAGTTTCTCATGCCCGCCCGTCGCGTTGATCATCCAATCGATGTTAGGCAAAGGGAAAGAGTCCTTAAGTCACGCTTTGTTTAGGTCTTTGTAATCTACACACATTCTTGGCTTATTCCCTTTTTGGGCACTACTACTACATTAGGTAACCAGTCCAAGTATTTAACTTCCCGGACGGACCCTATTTTAAGGAGTTTGGACCTATTCTGCTTAATCGGATGGAACTTAGTGTCCAAACACAGCTTATGAGTGGTTACCTATGATGGGATCCCTATCATATCAAAATGGGACCAAGCAAAACAATCTATGTTAGCTTTAAGAAAATCAGTGAGTTTTTTTCCTGAGTTCGGGGGTTAATCCCGTGCCCAAGTATATCTTTCAATCAGGTAAGTGTTCGATTAATAAGACTTGCTCCAACTCTTTGACTGTTGATTTGGTGGAGTCGGTGTCATCAGGAGCTATGAACGACCCTGGGACTCTGTAATCATCCTCCTCGTCTATTCCTTGTTCTTCCAGTTCACCGAGATCGACATCAGTGATTGCAATTTATTTTCTTCCTTTTTGGTCAGCTCCGCATTCCTTGATGTTAAAACTGCGGGCACTAGGATTACTTTGTTGACTGCGAACATCTTCTTTGCGGCCGACTGCTCTCCGTATACCGTCTTAACCCTCCTGGTGTAGGGAATTTCAACGCCTGGTGCAAGGTCGAGGATACCGCCCTCATGTTGTGAACCCACGGACTTTCCGAATAGAGCATAATACCTTATATCCCCTTCGATCATGTAGAACTTTGTCTCTTTGATCATCCCAGCAGTATTTACCGGCAGGGCTATCTTCCCTTTAGTGATTTCATATGCCATGTTAAATCCGTTCAATACCCGGACTGTTGGCATTATTTGGTCGTGTAACCCCAATTTCTCTACGACCTTTGATCTGATGATGTTGGCCGAGCTACCTGGATAAATCAACACACGTTTAACTTGAAATTTATTGACAAGTACGGATATTACAAGCGCATCATTGTGAGGTTGCATGATGCCCTTGGCTTTCTCGTCGCTGAACGAAATGGTTCCTTCTGGAACATAATCTCGGGTGCATTTTTCCCTCGTGATCGACACTTTAGTGTGCTTTATCATTGGTCCTTGGGGGACATCGACCCATCCGATGATCATGTTGATGAAGTGTTGGGGATCCTCTTGTTCGATCTGTTTGTTGGTGTTCCTATTCCTGAAGTGATTTTTGGCCCGATCACTTAGAAACACTCGGAGGTTCCCATTGTTGAATAACCGGCCAACTTCTTCTCTTAGCCGTCGGCAATCCTTGGTCCTGTGACCATGAGTGCCGTGATACTTACATATTAAGTTAGGATCTCTTTGGTTAGGGTCGGGCTGCAATGGTCGGGCCACTTGGTCTCTTTGATGCGCTCGATCGCTGACACGATGCTGGCAGCATCAACGTTGAAGTTATACTCTGATAATCTCGGTGCTTCCCTACTCGCGAGCTGCCTGTCGAAACCATTTTTGCTCATCAGACCTCGGCTATTGGGCTCTTGATCTCCTCTCCTTTCGTTCTTTATGGGGTGACGCACATACCAATTTCCCCTTCGGTCCATGCTGTATGGTTGGTACCGATCCCGGACCGGCCTTGGCTCATGATCAACGGCTCTCTTAGACATGTCGTCGGCCCTGATGGGATAAACAGACCCAAAAGGGGCTCCGAGTTAGTCGTCCTCATCCATGATCTTCGATTGGTACCTATTGTGGACGTCGACCCAAGTTACCGCCGGGGTTCTCTACCAAATTTTGTTTTAGCTGCTGTGAAGCCAAGGAGCTTCGAGGGTTAAGCCCCAGAGTGAATGCCTAAACATCCCAATCATCTGCAACCAGAGGCTGGTCCATCTGTTCCATCTAGAACCTTGACATGAACTCCCTGAACATCTCGTTGTCTCTTTGTTTAACCTTGAAAACGCCCGACTTTCTGGTCTTGACCTTGATGGCCCCAGTATGGGCCTTCACGAAAGCATATGCAAGCATAGCAACTTCACGAAAACATATGCAAGCATAGCAAATGAGTCTATAGAATTTGGGGATAAGTTGTGATACCATATCATCGCTCCTTTGGACAAAGTCTCCCCAAACTTCTTCAGTAACACCGAATCAATTTCATCATCTTCTATGTCGTTCCCTTTGATTGAGCATGTATAAGAGGTCACATGCTTATTCGGATTCGTGGTTCCGTTATATTTGGGGATATAGGGCATACAAAACCTCTTTGGGATCGGCTTCGGTGTCGCGCTCGGAGGAAAAGATTTTGGGATAAATTTCTTGGAAACCGACACTTTCAATATCGGGGGTGCTCCCGGATTTGATCGACCCTGGAGTTTTATGTTTCCACCTTCTTGTCATTGGCCATAGTTTTCTTCTCGCCAGACTCTACCCGCTTCGTTAATGCTTCAAGCATTTGCATTATCTCGGGATTGACCTCGGGCTCAGCTTCACCCGGTTTCTCAATGATTTTTTTCATTTCTTCGAATGTTTTCCCGAGATTGTTCGGGCTCAACCCTGCTGGGGGCGTGGCTGTGATTCTGTAGCTGCGCTATCGCCACCTGTTGAGCCTGCAACATTTCAAAGATTAACCGTAGGCTTACCTCATCACCTTCTCCTTCGGGCGCTTCTCGAGCTATTGGTCGGGGTCCCCCGTGAATGTTGTTTTCGGGATCAGTTTGCAGATTGACGTCGATGGCCACCTGTGAGTTAGCATCGAACGGGTCGGAAACTGGGACACCATTGGGATCAGAAGGAGGCACCTCATTGCTAGGCACCAAATTATTATTTCGCCATGATGGCCAGACTCTGCATCAACGTTCAAGTTGGCAGACTGAGAATTCGATATTTTTAAGCAGACCTGAAATTAAGACTTTAAAGAACAAGCGTAAAATAGTATGTGTTATGAAAATTTGTATCAAATCACCACTATTATCCTTAGCCTCACGGTGGGCGCCAAACTGTTTACCCTTAAATCGGATAACAATTAAATTTGTACGCGATTTTAAGGATTCGTGGATTGATTCAATACAAATAGTCAAGAATATCATATAAACGAGTTAAAGATAAAATAAATGATCAAACTAGTTTTAATGTTATGGTCTAGCCCAAACCTAGGTTGAACAGTGATTTTGCCCTCGATCGGACACTTGGTTCGAGACCAATTGTGAATGAAGAACAGAACAGTTAAATAAGAACTTTTGTAGTAGCTAGAAAGCAGAAAATGAATTTGTATTACCTTGATTCGCGTGTTACCTGTATCTAACAAAAGAAAAACCTCTCCTTTATATAGTAGAAGAGTTTCATCCCTAGTACAAGTCTAAAAAAAGTAAAAAAATTTCTTTCTCGTTAATTACTGATCCATAACCGACATTGAGCGAGATTTGTGCCGTGATATCCGGTCAAGCACGAATATCACGGCCCTTTATCCGTCATGTGTAACTGTTTACCGTGTTTCCTAAGGTTTTAGAACTCGTTCTGGGTCCGGGGAGCGTCGCTTTATTATGCTCGATGATGAACACATTGTTCCCCTTTCATGGGTCTCGATACAAAGGGCTCCCAGCCTCGATTTCAGTCTCGTGTGTCCATGCCCTTCTTCGATTTTCTTCACCGGGAAATCGGGGTATGCCTTATCCTCAATTTTTACATGTTTGATCCTTTTTTAACTATTATTTAAAAAAAATAGCATCATTTATTGTTTATTCCAAAAAGAGCACTTTTTTTCTTTATTAGCATCTTATAAAAATTAAGCTCAACATTTAATAAATTAACTGACTCACTAATCACAGGAAGTACTTATTTTGTCCATCTCCATTCTCCCTTTCCAACATTCATCTTCTTCACTTCATTTTTGAAAATCTGATGCAAATGTGAATGCCACCTAAATTCAAGATGTATTGATTTATACGTCTTTTATACTTTGTATATCAAGTATCACTTTAATTCAAAATGTATTTTTATGTATATAATTGTTGTATATTTATTTGTGAAGTGCCATCTTATTTTAAGATGTATTTTTAATGTATATTTCAAATATATTTTATATGTCAAGTGATATTTTAATTCAGGATGTATTTTTTATGTATATTTTTTTTGTATATTTATATGTCATCTTAATTAAATTTAAGATATATTTTGTTTTATGTATATTTCACATGTCTAAGTGTCATCTTAATTGAAGATGTATTTTTTATGTATATTTTTTTATATATTTTATATGTTTTAATTCAATGTATATTTTATATATATATGTTTTGTATATATTAACATATATTATTATTGAAGTAAGATCTTTATGTTAAGAAAGGAAGATAAAAACTTAAGAAGATAATTAAAAAGAAAATGAATGGAACAAATTTAGAAAATATATTAGCTTCGTCGGAAAACAAAATTAAGAAGATGAAGAAAAAGAAGGAAAGCTAATAGCTAAAGAAAAAAAAAGGCATGATTTTTGTATAAATAATTATTGACTTTCCATTCAAATTGCTTATGTTTAGGGATTAATAATTAATATTCCTATTTTAATGGAACTATGTGCTACAAATATAAAAATATTCTGCTACACCTGTAATATTGGGTTTATTGCTAAGAATTTATTATATTTCTTTTAAACTGTGACAGTTATGTAAAGTTCCCGTAAGATTGAGAAAAATTCAAAAATAGCCAGATTTACAAGTGGTAATTGAAAAATAGCCACAGTTTCAAAAGTAATCGAAATTTAGTCACTTTTTATGTAAAGATAAATATGAACGAAAACACTATTCAAAATTCAGAAAATATTCCAGCATAATATACTGGAGTTCCGGTATAATATACCGATCCAGCATAATATGTTGAAAGTTCATACACAGGTGCTCTAATCTCCAGTATATTATGCTGGAACTTTCTGCGTGTTGGAGTTCCAGCATAATATGCTGGAAGTTTATACACAGGTGCATCAATATCCAGTATATTATGCTGGACCGATCCGTGTTGCATCAAAATAGTGGCTATTTTTTAATGACTTTACAAACACTGGCTATTTTTCAATTACCATTCCGGAAATTGGCTAGCTCGTGCTATTTTTACCTAAATATTAGGTCATATATGGGTTTCAAACATAAGCCCAAATCCTTAAAGTGGACTCCAAATCCGAAATCCAATTTGGCCCGTTTAGGACCAATTTGAAAGTACGCAAGAGTTACTTTCTTCGACCCAGTTCGTGAACCTTCTCCTCTGTGGAGAACTCGCTCAGAATCTCTTTCTCCCGCGAATTTCAGTGGTACGTTTCCTTCTTTGCACTAATTTTTACAAGTTATTGTGCATTTTATTTGCTTCTATGCTAATGGCTTCTAAGTTGTGAGATGTATAATCTTTCTTTTTAAGTCTTAGTTATCAGTTTTAAATCTATAAGAAAAGGGAAACTGAGAATTAGGAAACAAACAATTGATAATCAAAAGAATTGATTTCTAAGACAACCTCCAGTCGTAGTTTTATGGTGCTCGGTGTTGTATCCTTCTTATTAATTTTCAGCACTTTGGGTGAAAGTCGTAATATTCAATGTCATGATATTCCAAATTGATTCTGTATCATCTCAAATTGAAGAATAGAACAGGATTGAATTAATGTTGATGGGGTCCAAACCCATGTGTAGAAAAAAGAAAAGAAAGGGAATCTAACGATGGCAAGAGCAAGTTTTAGAGTTTGCAACCAATTTGCACTGCAAATTACATAGTGCAAGTTGTATAGTGAGATCCAATCTTCCGATTGGTTAATTGGGGCAGCCATCCCCTCTATTTAAGGAGAGCTTCACCTCGCATTTTATACACCAATCTCAGAGGAAAAATATATCTGAGAGTTAGAAAGAAATAGTGAGGTTTCACAGACAGGGTATAAGAAAATAGTCTGTGAAAAAAATAGAGAGTGAGCTATATTGTAGTGAGTTGGAAATATCAAAAGAGGGTTATTTATTTTGAGTGTTGTAGTGGACTTTGGAGTATTTTACTCGAACCTACCAAGTGTAAAATATCTTGCTATAGTGATATCAGTTGCTCGTCTCGGGGCCGTAGTTTTTTCCCTTATTCAAAAGGGTTTTCCACGTAAAACTCTTGGTGTCGTTGTCGCTCTTTTATTCTTTTTAATTATCGTATCTCAGTGCTACGTTATTATTCTTCTTTTATTACCGTGAATATTACTTTTGTGGGGGCTTATTCCCAACAAATGTATCAGAGCACAGGTTCTGCTCGTTTACATATATACTATTCATTTTTGGTGGTACTATACTCGGTGAAAGACAAAAATGTCCGGAGTAAAGTATGGGGTAGCAAAATTTAATGGAGATAGAAGCTTCTCAATATGGCAAAGAAGGATGAGGGATCTGCTCATCCAACAAGGATTACACAAGGTACTAGATGTTGATGCCAAAAAGCCTGATACCATGAAAGC
The DNA here is from genome assembly GCF_000715075.1 of Nicotiana tabacum. Taxonomy (NCBI): domain Eukaryota; kingdom Viridiplantae; phylum Streptophyta; class Magnoliopsida; order Solanales; family Solanaceae; genus Nicotiana; species Nicotiana tabacum. The sequence continues at coordinate 66,510,753 of NC_134101.1, forward strand.
TGAGGATTGGGCTGACTTGGATGAAAGGGATGCTAGTGCAATCTGGTTGCACTTATCAGATGATGTGGTAAATAACATCATTGATAAAGACACCGCATGTGGCAGTTGGACAAGGTTGGAAAGACTATACATGTCCAAAATGCTGGCAAATAAATTTTACCTGAAGAAGCAACTATATGCCCTACATATAGGTGAAGTTACAAATTTTTTGTCACATTTAAATGTGTTTAACGGTGTTGAGAAGAAAATACCCCCTCATAATTCTGATTTTCATGGTGGTTCATCTACAGATAGAGAAGAAGATGAGATGAAGAAGAAGAAGACCTAACAGAGATGGTTTGTCTTCAGACCAAAGTGTTCGATATAACCTAAGTCAAATAGGTTATTTTTGGTCGACTTTGGATGGACACGTGGAGAAGGCAAGGCTTTTGGATCAAGCAAGCTGATCCATGATTGATTAATAGAGACCATCTGATAATAGTGGTACTAGAAGAATAATTTAGTTATTAGTGAGCAAATTAGAATAGGACAAGTGTACAGATTTTACTCTTTCTGCTCATTTTTTTATTCCTTAGCAAGTGTATATATACATGTACATGAAAGTGATGAAATACACAGAAATTTTCAGAATTTACTCTTCAAATTCGTTCATGGTATCAGAGCACCTAGCTCAATCCAACAGTTCAATTATCTATTTTATTTACATCATCTCATCCTCAACGTTAACTCATCTTCACTAAACAAAAATGGGTGACACAACCATAACTACAGATACCAGCAATGTTGCAAAGGCTGTGAGTTATGATATCAATCACCCATATCATCTTAATAATTCTGATTCTCCTGGGATGACTCTAGTCAACACCTTGTTTGATGGAAGGGGATATCCAGGATGGAGGAGGTCCATTTTGTTGTCTCTATCAGCTAAGAAGAAACTTGGGTTTATCAATGGAGCATGCCAATCTCTAGATCTGAGTTCTCCAGATCATGAATAATGGAGTTGTGTCAATGACATGGTGATTTCCTGGATTCTGAATGCCCTTTCTAAAGATATCGCAGACAGTGTGATATACTCCAAAACTGCAAAGAAGCTTTGGGATAGCTTGGAGCATAGATTTGGAAAATCAAATGGAGCCAAGCTATACCATCTGCAAAAGGAGCTATCAGGATTAGTGTAGGGAAACAGTGATATTGCAGGATACTTCACTAAACTCAAACGATTGTGGGATGAATTGGATGCTTGAAATGTTGTCATATGTTGTTCATGTGTGTATACTTGTGAAGGAAAAGCAAAATTAACTAAGTCACTTCAAGATCAGAGGTTGATTCAGTTCCTAATGGGATTAAATGACATCTATGCACAAGCAAGAGGAAACATACTCATGATGAATCCTTTGCCTAGCATAGATGTTGCCTATTCTCTTCTCTTGCAATATGAAAATTAAAGAGAAGTTTATGCAAACGTACATTTTAACTCAGATTCACTGTCATTTATGGCAGCAGGAGATGTGAAACAACCTAATGCCCAGCTTTTAGCTTATTTTGTAGCTTTTATTATGACAGGGCAGGGGAGAAACTTTTAGAAAAATAGGAACCAAGCACAAAGAGAGGCAACAGTGGGAACAAAATTTAATAATTCAGGACAGAAGTTCACTAAACCACAATAGAAGTTAAAGGCAAAGAATAGATACAATCCAAATGTGTCTAGTACTTATTGTGGAAAAACAGGGCATACTCAAGAAGATTGCTACAGAATCATTTGATTTCAAAATGATTTTGAGTTTACCAATCAGAAGAACTATCAAAATCAGTTCAAGGCAAATGCAGTTTTAACACATGAAGATCATGAGCATCAGACAGGTCAGAATACTGAAAACAACAACAATTTTAGGCAACAACTCAACAAGGAACAGGTTACAGAAATGGTGAACGTGTATAAGCAGGCAAAGTTGGCACAAGTAGGAAATTCAGGAATCAATGCTAATGCAATTGCTGGTACTATTCTAAAATACTCAGGTTCAGTGTTTACCACTCTAAATTCTAACACTTGGATCATTGATTCAGGTGCTTCAGAGCATATGTGTTTTGATCCCAACTCTTTCTTATTTCTAACTCAACTTCATGTGCCTTTGAACATCAATTTACCTAATTCTTTCAAGGTAATTGTTACTTATATAGGAAGTGTTTCTATCCTGCCAGGTCATGTCTTGAACAATGTCTTACATGTTCCAGATTTCAAATACAATCTATTGTCAGTACATAGGTTTTACATTAAATTCAAATATGATGTCTTATTCACATCTATTGGTTGTGTGTTGCAGGGACTTTCAATGAACAGTCCACAAGCTTTTGGTGAAGTTAGAGAGGGACTCTACATATTGGAGCCTAGTAGTCTTAAGTCTAAGAGTCTATTCAGTAGTAATGTATCTTCAATTCAAAAAGGAAGAAATTCCATTTCAGAGTTTATGTCTTTTTCTAGTCCTGTTCATGTTAATGCAATTACTGATGTTAAACTTTGGCATGTAAGGTTGGGACATCTCCCATTTCCAGCAATGAAACATTTAGATTTTCTTCATTGTGACTCAAACTCTGATTTATCTGTGATGTTTGTCCTAAGGCTAGGCAGATAAGGAAACCTTTCCCTGTCAGCACCATTAAATCCAGAGATATTTTTGATCTCATTCATATAGACACATGGGGACCTTACAAGTCTAATATCTATAATGGGTTCAGATATTTTCTTACTATAGTAGAGGAACATGGACATTTTTGCTGTCCTCTAAAAGCAATGCATTTTCCATGCTCAAATTTTTCTTATCCATGGTTGAAAGACAGTTCAATGCAAAAGTGAGAATGATAAGGTCTGATAATGCTCTAGAATTGGGGAAAGGGACACAAGAAGCAACTTTCCTTGCTTCAGAAGGTATTCTGCACCAGCTGTCTTGTGTAGAAACACCTCAACAAAATGGGATTGTTGAGAGGAAGCATAGACATCTCTTAGAAATCGCTAGAGGTCTAATATTTCAATCCAGGCTGCCTATGTTATATTGGGGTGAATCTATTCTGACTGCCACACACATTCTTAATAGGTTGCCTTCCAGTGTTCTTCAAGGAAAGATACCATATGAGGTCCTATTTCATCACAAACCCAAGTATGACTATTTGAGGAATTTTGGATGCCTATGTTATGCCTCTACTTTGAAACAGGGAAGAGGGAAGTTTGATGAGAGGGCAACAACTTGTGTTTTACTTGGTTACCCTCTTCAACAGAAGGGATACAAACTGCTGGAGCTGTCCACAAGGAAAGTATTTGTGTCTAGGGATGTGACATTTCATGAGTCATATTTTCCTTTTGCAGAAATCAACACACCACACCATCTTATTTTTCCAACTTCAATTTTCACCACAGAACCTACCTATTCAACCACATTCCAAGACCAAACACAACCTACTTCTTCAGAATATGATGCAACAGATATTTTTTCACCACAATCATCAAGTCCTACTCATGTTTCTCATCATCATTCAGTTTCTCCATAATCACCAACTCCAGTCTTTCCTAGCCTAGAGCCATCACACACCAGGACACCTTCTTCTACACCTCAAGAACCTATGCCATTGAGGAGATCAGGAAGAGTGTCTACACGACCAATCTACCTGAAAGATTTTGAGTGTAACAACATCATGTTCACAGATCTAGCCACGACTTGTTTTACTCAACCCTGTCAACCTACTGAGTACTTTTTTTCATCTCTCTCACCTAATAACCAGCATGTAATACAGTCCCTTTCTACCCTAACAGAACCTTCTAATTTTAGCCAGGCTTGTCAACATCCAGGATGGATAGAAGAAATGAATGCAGAAATTAAAGCTCTAGAAGACAACCACACCTGGGATGTGGTTGAGTTACCTAAAGGAAAAAGAGCTTTACCTTGTAGATGGGTATACAAAGTAAAGCACTTATCAGATGGCAGAATTGAAACGTTGAAGGAAAGGTTGGTGGTCAGGGGGGATATTCAAAGAGAAGGAATAGATTACAGTGAGACTTTTTCACTAGTGGTGAAGATGACAACCATAAGGTGTCTACTCACTGTTGCAGCCAAGAAAGATTGGAATGTTTCTTAGCTAGATGTGAACAATGCATTCTTGCATGGAGATTTGCAAGAAGATGTATATATGAGATTTCCAACAGGTTTGGATCCTCCTAGTACTAAACATGTTTGTCTTTTGAAGAAGTCACTATATGGTTTAAAGCAAGCGTCTAGGCAATGGTATGCTAGGCTAGCAAGAGCTCTAAGTTTTAAGGGATATTCTTCATCAATGAATGACTATTCTTTGTTCTTTAAATGCACAGGAGGTCTTATTTATATCCTAGTTGTCTATGTTGACGACATACTAATCACAGGAAATGACTTAGAAGAAATTCAAGGCATAAAAGATTTTCCGAATACTGAATTCAAAGTCAAGAATTTGGGAAGTATACACTACTTTCTAGGTATGAAAATTTTGAGAGAAAAAGCAGGATTTATCGTGAGTCAAATGAAATTTACCTTAGACATGTTGAAGGAATTTGATGTGTCTCATTTGACTCGAGTCAGTTCTCCTTTGGATTCTGCCTTCAAGCTTCAAGCTGATGATGGAGAATATCTGCAAAACCTAACTATATTTCGTCAACTGGTCAGAAAGCTAAATTATTTAACAAATACTATACCGGATCTTTCTTTTGTTGTACTCACCCTCAGTCAATACATGCATGAAGCCATGTGTGTCTCATCTCTCTGCTACTTTATGAGTACTCAAATACCTCAGTTCTGCTCCGGGACAAGGCATTCTTCTTTCAGCTGAGGCATCATTTTCCTTGCTTGCATTATGTGATGCTGATTTGGCTTCCTACAAGGATTCAAGAAGGTCCATTAGTGGGTTCTTTATCACTCTATGAGGAGCTCCCATCTCCTGGAAATCAAAGAAGCAAGTCTCAATTTCTTTGTCATTTGCAGAAGCAGAATATAGGTCTATGAGAAGGGTTACTGCAGAGCTTACCTGGTTGGTATGAATTATTGAGGATCTATCTGCACCAGTCACTCTACCAATTCCTCTTCACTCTGATAGAAAGGAAATAATCCACATCGCCCGAAACCCCGTCTTTCATGAACGCACAAAACATGTCGAAATTGACTGTCATTTTGTGCGTCAACAGTTTCTTTCAGGGTTAATCACTCTTTCCTTTGTTCCCTCCAAAGCTCATCTTGCAGACATCTTTACGAAGCCTCTTTCTGGGGTTTCTCATCGAGAGATTTTGGGCAAGTTAGGGGTCACTAGGTTCCCCTCCAACTTGAGAGGGGATGTTGAGAAAAAAAAGCCCCCTCATAATTCTGATTTTCATGGTGGTTCATCTACAGATAGAGAAGAAGATGAGATGAAGAAGAAGAAGACCTAACATAGATGGTTTGTCTTCAGACCAAATTGTTCGATATAACCTAAGTCAAATAGGTTATTTTTGGTCGACTTTGGATGGACACGTGGAGAAGGCAAGGCCTTTGGATCAAGCAAGCTGATCCATGATTGATTAAATAGAGACCATCTGATAATAGTGGTACTAGAAGCTTGCCTCACGTGAATGACATGTGAGGGAATATAAGTTAGTTACTAGAAGAATAATTTAGTTATTAGTGGGCAAATTAGAATAGGACAAGCCTATACATGTCCAAAACGCTAACAAATAAATTGTACCTGAAGAAGCAGCTATACGCCCTGCACATGGGTAAATGTACGAATTTTTTGTCATATTTAAATGTGTTTAACGGACTAATCACACAGCTCGCCAATCTCGGAGTGAAAATCGAGGAAGAAGATAAAGCCATCTTGCTATTGAACTCGTTGCCATCTTCATACGATAATTTGGCAACAACCATCCTGCACGGTAAGACTACAATTGAGTTGAAATATGTCATATCGGCTCTTCAACTCAATGAGAAAATGAGAAAGAAGCCTGAAAATCAAGGACATGCTCTCATCACAGAAGGTAGAGGCAAGAGTTATCAAAGGAGTTCGAGCAACTATGGTAGATCCAGAGCTCGTGGGAAGTCTAAGAACCGATCCAAATCAAGAGCGATAAATTGCTACAATTGTGATCAACCAGGTCACGTTAAAAGAGATTGCCCAAATCCAAGGAAGGGCAAAGGTATAAGCAGTGGACAGAAGAATGACAATAACACAACTGCCATAGTTCAAAACAATGATAATGTTGTACTCTTTATAAATGAAGAAGAGGAATGCATGCACTTCTCAGGTCCAGAGTCGGAATAGGTGGTTGATACAACATCATCTTACCATGCCACACCGGTAAGAAATCTTTTTTGTTGATATGTAGCAGGCGATTTGGCACTGTGAGAATGGGTAACACAAGTTACTCAAAGATTGCGGGGATTGGTGACATTTGTCTCAAGAAAAATGTCGAATGTACATTGGTTCTAAAGGACGTGCGGCGTGTACTTGATTTGTTGATGAACTTGATCTCAAGAATTGCTTTAGACCGAGATGGATACAAGAAACATGCCAAGGTGAATTCAACGCGGTATAAGATGAGAATTCTACAGATTTGTGGCACAAAAGAATGGGTCATATGAGTGAGAACGGATTGAAGATTCTTGCTAAGAAATCACTCATTTCTTATGCCAAAGGTACAACGGTAAATCCTTGTGACTACTGATTATTTGGTAAGCAGCATAGAGTCTCATTTCAGACATCGTCTAAAAGAAAATTGAATATACTTGATTTGGTATATTCTGATGTTTGTGGTCCAATGGAAATTGAATCGATGGGCAGTAACAAATATTTTGTTAATTTTATTGATGATGCTTCACGGAAATTATGGGTCTATATTTTGAAAACCAAAGATCAGATGTTTCAAGTTTTCCAGAAGTTTCATGCTCTGGTGGAAAGGGAGACAGGACAAAAGCTAAAGCGTCTCCGAAGTGACAATAGAGGTGAGTACACTTCAAGGGAATTTGAAGAGTACTGTTAAAGTCATGGGATCAGACAGTTCCTGGAACCCCACAGCACAATGGCGTAGCCGAGAGGATGAACCGCACCATTGTTGAGAAGGTGAGAAGCATGCTCAGAATGGCTAAACTGCCTAAGTCATTCTGGGGTGAAGCAGTTCAGACAGCATGTTACCTAATCAATAGGAGTCCATCAGTTCCATTGGAGTTTGATATCCCAGAGAGAGTTTGGATCTACAAGGAAGTGTAAAGGTGTTCGGTTGCAAAGCTTTTGCACATGAACCAAAGGAGTAGAGAATAAAGCTGGATGATAAATCTGTTCCGTGTATATTCATCGGATATGGAGATGAAGAGTTCGGGTATAAATTGTGGGATCCTATAAAGAAGAAGGTCATTAGAAGCATAGATGTAATCTTCTGAGAAAGTGAAGTTGGATTTGTAGATGATCAATCAGAGAAGACAAAGAATGATATAATCCCTAACCTTGTTACCATTCCTTCTTCTTCTAACTATCCCACAAGTGCAGAAAGTACGACCGACGAGGTTGTCGAGCAGTGGAACAACTTGATGAGGTTATTGAGCTGGATGAGCAACTTGATGATGGTGTCGAGCAAGTGGAGCACCCCACTCAGGAAGAAGAACAACCTCAACCTCTGAGGAGATCAGAGAGGCCAAGGGTAGAGTCATGTTGGTACCCTTCCACAGAGTATGTCCCCATCAGTGATGAAGGGGAGCCAGAAAGTCTTAAAGAGGTGTTGTCCCATCCAGAAAAGAACCAGTGGATGAAAGCCATGCAAGAAGAGATGGAATCTCTACAGAAAAATGGCACGTACAAGCTGGTTGAACTTCCAAAGGGTAAAAGACCACTCAAATGCAAATGGGTCTTTAAACTCAAGAAAGATGGAAATGGCAAGCTGGTGAGATACAAAGCTCGATTGGTGGTAAAAGGCTTCGATCAGAAGAAAGGTATTGATTTTGATGAAATTTTCTCACCTGTTGTCAAAATGACTTCTATTCGAACAATCTTAAGCTTAGCAGTTAGCCTTGATCTTGAAGTGGATCGGTTGGACGTGAAAATTGCATTTCTTCATGGAGATTTGGAAGAGGATATCTATATGGAACAGCCAGAAGGATTTGAAGTAGCTGAAAGGAAACACATGGTGTGCAAACTGAATAAGAGTCTTTATGGGTTGAAGAAGACACTAAGGCAGTGGTAGAAGAAGTTTGACTCATTCATGAAAAGTCAAACTTAGACAAAGACATATTCTGATCCATATGTATACTTCAAAAGATTTTCAGACTACGACTTTATTATTTTGTTGTTGTATATGAATGACATGTTAATTGTAGGAAAAAACAAGGGGTTGATCGCAAAGTTGAAGGGAGTTTTGTCCAAGTCATTTGATATGAAGGACTTGGGCCCATCACAACAAATTCTGGGTATGAAGATAGTTCGAGAGAGAACAAGCAGAAAGTTGTAGCTGTCTCAGGAGAAGTACATTGAATGTGTACTGGAATGCTTCAACATGAAGAATGCTAAGCCAGTAAGTATACCTCTTACTAGTCATCTAAAGTTAAGCAAGAAGATGTGTCTTACAATAATGGAGGGAAAAGGAAAGCATGACCAAAGTTCCTTATTCCTCTGCCGTCGGAAGTTTGATGTATTTAATGGTATGCACTAGACCTGATATTGCTCACGCAGTTGGTGTTATCAGCAGGTTTCTTGAAAATCCTAAAAAAGAACACTGGGAAGAAGTCAAGTGGATACTCAGGTACCTGAGAGGTACCACATGAGATTGTTTGTGCTTTGAAGGATCTGATCCAATCTTAAAGGGCTATAAAAATGCTGATATGGTAGGTGACATTGATAACAGAAAATTCACTACTGGATATTTGCTTACACTTTCAGGGGGAGCTATATCATGGCAGTCAAGGTTGCAGAAGTGTGGCGCACTCTCTACAACTGAAGCGGAGTATATTGCTGCTACTGAAGCTGGCAAGGAGATGATATGGTTAAAACGGTTCCTTCAAGAGTTTGGATTGCATCAGAAGGAGTATGTCATCTATTGTGACAGTCAAAGTGTAATAGACCTTAACAAGAACTCCATGTACCATGCAAGGACCAAATACATCGACGTGAGATATTACTGAATTCGAGAAATGGTAGAGAATGAATCTCTAAAAGTCTTGAAGATTTCTACAAGTGAGAATCTCGCAGATATGTTGACCAAGGTGGTACCAAGAGATAAGTTCGAATTGTGCAAAGAACTTGTCGGCATGCACTCAAGCTAGAAGTCCGGTGTTATCTCCTTCAAGTGAATGGGTCTGGAGGGGGAGATTCATGGGGTCCAAACCCATGTGTAGAAAAAAGAAAAGAAAGGGAATCTAATGATGGCAAGAGCAAGTTTTATAAGTGGCAACCAATTTGCACTGCAAATTGCATAGTGCAAGTTGTAAAGTGAGATCCAATCTTCCGATTGGTTAATTGGGGTAGTCATCCCCTCTATATAAGAAGAGTTTCACCTCTCGTTTTATACACCAATCTCAGAGGAAAAATATATCTGAGAGTTAGAAAGAAAGAGTGGGGTTTTACAGATAGGGTATAAGAAAATAGTCTGTGAGAAAAATAGAGAGTGAGCGATATTATAGTGAGGTGGGAATATTAAAAGAGAGTTATTTATTTTGAGTGTTGTAGTGATCTTTGGAGTATTTTACTCAGACCTACAAAGTATAAAATTCCTTGCTATAGTGATATCAATTGCTCATCTCGGGGCCGTGATTTTTTCCCTTATTTAAAAGGGTTTTTCACGTAAAAATCTTGGTGTCGTTGTCACTCTTTTATTCTTGTTAATTATCGTATCTTGATTCTACGTTATTATTCCGCTTTTATTATCGTGAATATTATTTTTGTGGGGGTTTATTCCCAACAAATGTACTTGGTGAGATAAAATACTTGTATCCATGAGATATATTCAGTTAATTAAGTTAGGTCATTAGAGAACTTTATATTCCATATTGATAATAATGATAAGTTTTTTCAAAGACTCTTAACCGAATCGTTTTGTATGATAAGACTTGTTTCCAACCTGAGAAATGACCACCTCATTTATTTATTTATTTGATGATCGAGAAATTTGTCTGGACCAACCGTACGTTCGAATGTCGGGGATAATGAGTCGGCACCTCTACCCTTCTCTACTTAAATACAGACTTAGTTTGCATGGCTCGAACCTTGACTTGAGTCACAAGTCCCTCAGCCTTTGCCACTAGAACTAAGCCATGGGGGCTTATTTATTTATTTTGAAAAAAGAATAAAAAAATGACCACCCTATAATCACTGAACTGGAAAAATAGGAAATGGGAAAAATCCAACTGTTTGATCAGTCTATACGCCCAGCAGCCTACTCCAAAAAGAATAATAGATACTTCAGTGTGTTGGTATATGAGACATGCCTGATTGAGTGATTGTACACATTGATGCACTGCTTAGTTGGAAGTGTCTATTATCACATTACAGGTCATGCTTTGAAAAAACGTACGGGTACCTCAAGCCAATTCAAAAATTATAATAGAAATCAAGTTTTCCTTGTTATTTCAGTGAGGGAGGGGCAAGTATAGGACTGACAAATTTGGGAAAAGGTACATTTAGTGGCTTATAAGAGGACGGAATAGAGCTGAATTGTGGGTATTCAGTGTTGACAGGGTTTGCGAGTAGCTAATGTTAACATCTGCAAGGGGTAAATATAGTTCATTTTCATGTGATTTAATACGACTTGTTAGGAACCAAGTGAGATAGCAGTACCATCCAGTTTTAATAGGTTGAAATTATTGATTTTACTTTCTAACAAAAGAGTAAAATCCATCTTAGCAACATGAAATCCTATGCTCCTGGAATGTCTTTTGATAATTTGATCCTCTTGACGACATGTCAACAACCACGAAGAGAATTTTTCAATAATATACCAGAACGACTACGAAGTGCTGGACAAGAGGAGGGGGACACCATTTCAAATACATAAATCTTTCATCATTGTGTAAATAACTGTAGTTTATTTATTTTCATGCTATTTGATAAAAATTTAAAAATATTTCCACGAATGTCGATAAATCAAATTTCTCACATTATGCTAGTATAGAATTTGTATTTTCTACCTTTGTATCATTACCATACATTAACAGTTTAACATGGGGAAAAAATACCATAGATTAACATTAACCTTGTTTCCTGTAGTAAAGTTTGGATTCAGAGCAAAACAGCGGAAGGAAAGTAAAAAAGTAAAAGCTGTGTTATCCATGTTATATTTCCTTGTAAAATTAATCTTTCATTTCCTAGTTTTGACACTAGATCCGAGAAAGGTTATAGGTTCTATTGTTTTCTTAGTAATATGATTAATGAGGGGAAAAAAGTATGTTGGTCGAGTTTTTACCAAAAGAGACCTGTGATACACCTTTTCTGCAGAGTGGCAAAAACAGAAAGCTTTGGGGTAGCATTAATTATAACTTCCAGAGGCTTAACAGGGGAAGGAGGTAGTTTGCATCAAGTTACTTGTGTATAACGTTAGCTGCAGTATTATGCCTTGATGTTGTTAGGATCGAAATAATCAGATGTCATGCCGGAGCTAGTAAAACAATACTTGAACAATGATAAATCAGACAACAAAAAAGAAATATACCAAAAGAGACACAAATATTTAACATGGTTCAGTCAATTGACCTATGTCTACGGCGGAGATGAGCAATCCACTATATAAAAGAGAGTACAAAATATCGAGAGAACAACTTCACAAAGAGGCAACACAAGTGTCGCACTAACACTTGTCCCGAAAAGTCCCTCCCCCCCCCCCCAAACAAGACTCTCAAACCCCATATGACTACATTGTGGATGCTACTGAATAAGAAGGAAGGATCCTCAATTTATAAGAGTCCAAACTTTTTCCTCCAAGAAAAGGGACTAGCCAAATACGAGATATTTATAATATTCTTCTAAAAGAAGGAAAACCTAATTATGGTAAATATGTTGCTCTTTCCCTAAAAAGATAGGACAACCAAATATGATAAGAAAATCAGGACAACACCTAACAATTCTCACCTTTGTCTGAGTTTTCAAACAAAATAAACTTGATCCACCTTCTTCATATAACCTTCAACATGCCGCATCTCCAAATTTGCACCACAAAGTTTGTTTCAACGTGAGTAGCACTCAAGTCAAATTTCTCAAAAAAAAATCATGATTATCGTCAAATACGTTGAGGCTAGAACTAAACCCGCCAAGATGAACCTATCTTGAACCTCGCTCTGTTAGGACCGAAAAAATCAGGTGTCATGCGGAAGCTAGACACAAATATTTAACGTGGTTCGGTCAATTGACCTTCGTCTACAGAGGAGATGAGCAATCTCCACTATATAAAAGAGAGTACAAAATATTGAGAGAACAACCTCACAAAGGGACAAACACAAGTGTTATACTAATACTTGTCTCGAAAAGTCCTTCCCCTAAACAAGACTCTCAAACCCAATATGGCTACATTGTGGATGCTACTGAATAAGAATGAAGGATCCTCATTTTATAGAAGTCCAAACTTCTTCCTCCAAGAAAAGGGACTAGTCAAATATGAGAGATTTATAATTTTTTTCTAAAAGAAGGAAAACTCAATTATGATAAATATGCATGTGTACGGTAAAAACCGATCCTCAGTCATAAAGACCGGTCGAGACGACGATGTTTCGATCGAAGGATATCTACATGATGAATTCGGTCGAATTCCGAAGTAGGGACGTCGAGCTTTGAGCCAATAGACCGATCAACGACAAGACTCGGTATCATTGTCGAACCCATATCCAAATCGAACTACGAGACAATTCGTAGTTCATCGAAGATGCTTAGACCGGCCAACACTCGCCCTGAATATCGATGCCCCAAGGCAGAATCGAGCTCAAACCAAGACCGGGGGCTCGATCTAATACCGAACTCGAGCCAGTATCAAGCTCGGAGACAAGAGCCATTACAACCGCACCAAGGGAGAGAATCTTGGCAAGAACCGAGGAAGAGACAAATCATCATGGGTCCTCCACTATATGCATTATTTTATTATGTTGTTATAGATAAAGAAATGACCCTCTATTATAAAAGGGAGCATCTTTGTAAGCTAAAGGTACACGAAAATAAACACATCCTTTTCTCAGATACATTCAGGTTTCTTTGTGCTTGTTTCGTCTCAACTTATTCAATTTACCAGTATTGTTATTTTTGTATCAAAGAAATTTGCGTATCCTTAGAACCATACCTAAATTTAATGTTATCCGATTTTTTGGGTAAACAGTTTGGCGCCCACCATGGGGCTAAGGGTAACAGTGATTGTTTGATATAAATCTACAGTATACTCCAGCTTACAACTTCAAGTCAGCAATGGCCCTACCTATCGACCTTGAAGCCGGCCTTCAAGATGAAACCAACAACTTGGCACCCGGGGCCAGAAGGTTACCTGACGATGGCAACGAGGCTCGAATCGAAGAATCTGAAATTCGAGCCAAAGTACCATTGGATGTCAATTCACAAATAGCTCTGGAGGTGAATCAGCATTCCGAACCGGAAAGAAGCATTCAGGGCGGTGCTCGACTCGTTACCCGAGACACCCACAGCATGGGGGAAATCGGGGTCAGCTTGCGTATGATTTTCGAAATTCTACAAGCCCAACAAGCAGTGATAGCTCAGTTGCAGAGCCAAACTCATATGCAAAGCAGGCCAAACTCTAATCCACTTCTTCGAGAAGTCACCCCCAAAACGGAGCCCGCCATAGTGAAATCAAACGAGCAAGAATCGGGGACCGCTCCTGAAATTGCTAAATTGCTCGAAGAACTCACAAAACGAGTTGAAGCCAATGACAAGAAAGTGGAAACGTATAATGCTAGGGTCGATCAAATCCCGGGGGCTCCGCCAATGATAAAAGGGCTTGATTCGAAGAAATTCATACAAAAGCCTTTCCCTCGAGCGCAGCCCCAAAACCAATCCCCAAAAAATTCCGTATGCCCGAAATTCCCAAATATAACGGTACGAACGATCCTAACGAACATGTCACCTCCTACACATGTGCCATCAAAGGCAATGATTTGGAAGACGATGAGATCAAATCCGTGTTGTTGAAAAAGTTCAGAGAGACCCTCGCAAAGGGAGCAATGATCTGGTATCATAACTTACCACTAAATTCCATCGATTCTTTTGCCATGTTAGCAGATTCGTTCATAAAAGCACATGATGGTGCCATAAAAGTTGCAACAAGGAAATCAGGCCTCTTCAAAAAAAAACAAAGGGGTAACGAAATGTTGAGAGAATTCGTATCCCGATTTCAAATGGAACGTATGGATTTGCCACCGGTCACGGATGATTGGGCCGTACAAGCTTTCACCCAAGGTTTGAACGGGCGAAGTTCGACAGCATCACGTCGGCTGAAACAAAATATGATCGAGTACCCAGAAATAACTTGGGCAGATGTACACAACTGTTATCAATCGAAGATCAGGGTCAAGGGTGATCAATTGGGAGCTTCGTATGGACCTGTGCATCAGAACCACACAACAACTAAAATCCAGAGGGAGATCAACAGCGAAACCAAGGTCGAACAGAGACCGATATCAATCGTACGTCACAGATCGGGCGAACAACGGTTCAGCACGTGATACAGTTTGGAACAGTCGAAAGACTGATAGAGGGAAAACTTCTCGGGGACTTATGAGCAAGAGCGGCTTTGATAAATATGCCGATCCTATAGAAGCTCCTCGATTATCGGAATATAACTTCAACATTGATGCATCCGCCGTCGTGTCGGCTATCAGACGCATCAAAGACACCAGGTGGCCTTGACCCATGCAAACCGATCCTGCCCTAAGGAATCCCAATCAAATGTGCGAATATCATGGCACCCATGACCATAGAACGGAAGATTGCAGGCAATTAAGAGAGGAAGTTGCCCGCTTATTTAACAAAGGGCACCTTCAGGAATTTATGAGTGATAGGGCGAAGAATCATTTCAAGAACAAGGACTTCGGCAAGCAAAACGAGCTAGAAGAACCGCAACACGTCATTCACATGATCGTCGGCGGCGTCGATACCCCTCAAGGACCAGTGCTTAAACGCACTAAAACATCGATTGTGAGGGAAAAACGATCTCGAACTCAAGATTATACACCCATAGGGACTTTGTCTTTCAATGATGAAGATGCAGAGGGAATCATCCAACCCCATAACGATGCACTGGTAATATCCGTACTCATGAATAAAACTAAGATTAAGCGTGTGTTAATTGATCCAGGTAGCTCATCCAATATCATCAGATCGAGGGTCATAGAACAGCTCAGCCTACAGAACCAGCTCGTACCCGCCACTCTGGTTCTAAACGGATTCAATATGGAATGTGAAACCACCAAAGGCGCGATAATCCTACCGATAAACATGGCTGGAACCATCCAGGAAACAAAGTTTCACGTGATCGAAGGCGATATGAGATATAACACCCTTTTCGGAAGGCCGTGGATCCACAACATGAGGGTTGTACCTTCGACCCTACACCAGGTCCTCAAATTCCCAACATCGAGAGGTGTCAAAATAGTGTACGGAGAACAACCGGCCGCAAAAAGAAATGTTCGCCGTCGAGGAAGCAAAATCAATATCTTCGTCTTCACCGATAAAAGGAACGGGTTCAGAAGGAGATACAATCGAAGAACAGAATGCCAAATAGCAATCACAGACATCGGCTTCGACCCAGCCAGGTAAGCAGAATGTCGAAGAAGATGATGATCAATGGATCCCTTGATCCTTCGTGACCCCCGATGATTCCGATGCCACTAAATCAACGATTGAGGAACTGGAGCAAATCATACTAATAGAACACTGGCCCGAATGAAAGGTATACCTGGGAACGGGTTTGAGCCCCAGAATCAGGAAGAAACTCATTCAATTTCTTATCGATAACATCGACTGTTTTGCCTGGTCCCATTTAGATATAACAGGGATACCACCAGACATAACGATGCATTGGCTGAGCTTGGACCCTAGGTTCAGACCGATAAAGAAAAAAAGAAGACCCCAATCGGAGGTAAAGCACGCATTCATAAAGGATGAGGTAACCAAACTTCTCAAAACAGGGTCCATTCGAGAGGTCAAATACCCCGAATGGTTAGCCAATGTGGTTGTAGTGCCTAAAAAAGGGAACAAACTTAGAATGTGTGTGGACTATAAGGACTTGAACAAAGCATGCCCCAAAGATTCCTTTCCACTACCCAACATCGATCGCATGATCGATGCCACGGCCGGCCACAAGATCCTCACCTTTCTTGATGCCTATTCTGGGTATAATCAAATTCAGATGAACCCGAAGGATCAGGAAAAGACTTCATTTGAGACCAGATATGGAACATATTGTTATAATGTAATGCCCTTCGAGCTAAAATATGCAGGAGCCACTTATCAACGCTTAGTAAATAAAATTTTCGAAGAACAAATAGGTAAATCGATGGAAGTCTATATTGATGACATGCTAGTTAAGTCCATGCACGCAAAGGACCATTTGGCCCATTTGCAGGAAACGTTCGAGATTTTGAGGAAATACAACATGAAGCTCAATCCTGAAAAATGTGCTTTCGGGGTCGATTAGGCCAAGTTCCTCGGCTTCATGGTGTCAAATCGAGGAATCGAGATTAACCCCGACAAAATCAAGGCCATCAAGGACATCAACATCGTGGACAGCGTGAAAGTCGTACAAAGGTTAACATGTAGAATTACAGCCTTAGGCCGATTCATTTCAAGATCATCAGATCGAAGTCACAAATTTTTCTCTCTACTAAAAAAAAAAGAATGACTTCGCTTGGACACTGGAATGCCAACAAGCATTACAGGAATTGAAACGATATCTATCGAGCCCACCACTGCTTCACATTCCTAAAACCAACGAAAAACTTTACTTGTACTTGGCGGTATCAGAAGTCGTCGTAAGCAGTGTCCCGGTTTGAGAAGAGCAAGGTACGCAATTTCACATTTATTACGTAAGTCGGACCTTAGGAGAAGCGGAAACTAGGTATCCTCACTTAGAAAAATTGGCACTTGCGCTAATAAACGCCTCTAGAAAGTTAAGACCGTATTTTCAATGTCACCCCATAAGCATATTGACCACCTGCCCACTTCGTAATATTTTACATGGGCCCGAACTATCAGGCCGATTGGCCAAATGGGCCATCGAACTCAGTGAGTACGATATCGAATATCAACCTCGTACGACCGTTAAGTCTCAAATTTTAGCAGACATTGTGGCCGACTTCACGCCAACCCTCGTACCCGAAGCCGAAAAAGAACTCCTGTTAAAATCAGGTATATCGTCAGGGGTATGGATCCTTTTTACGGACGGGGCTTCGAACGAAAAGGGGTCCGGGCTAGGCATAGTTTTGAAACTCCCCACGGGCAACAATATTAGGCAAGCTATTACAACTATCAGGTTAACTAACAACGAGGCCGAGTATGAAGCCATGATTGCAGGTCTCGAGCTAGCTAGAAACTTGGGATCAGAGGTTATTGAGGCTAATTGTATTTCTTTGCTGGTGGTGAGTCAAGTAAACAAAACCTTCGAAGTCCGGAAAAGTAGAATGCAAAGGTATTTGGACAAACTGCTTATCACTTTGCACCATTTCAAAAAATGGACTCTACGGCATGTTCCGCGAGAACGGAATAATGAGGCCGATGCGCTTGCGAATTTGGGATCGTCGGTCGAGATAGATGATTCGAACTCGGGGACTGTCATTCAACTTTCAAGATCGGTAATCGAAGATGGGTACGCCGAGATAAATTCTACTAGCTTAACCTGGGATTAGAGAAACAAGTATATTAAATACTTAAAAAATGGAAAGCTCCCACCAGACCATAAAGATTCCAGGACCCTACGGACTAAAGCTACTCGATTTACGTTGGCCACAGACAGAACACTATATCGAAGGACATTCAATGGACCGATGGCAGTATGCTTGGGTCCGGGAGATACCAAGTACATCCTATGGGAAGTACACGAGGGCACTTGTGGGAATCACTCTGGTGCCGACGCATTAGTTCGAAAAGTGATCAGAGCGGGGTATTATTGGATCGATATGGGCAAAGATGAGAAAGAATTTGTTCGTAAATGTGATAAACGCCAAAGGTTTGCACCGATGATCCATCAACCCGGAGAGAAAATTCACTCAGTCCTATCCCCATGGACGTTCATGAAATGATGAATAGACATCGTCGGCCCTCTGCCATCGACCCCAGGTAAAGCCAAATTCATTTTATTTATGACTGGCTATTTTTCTAAATGGGTTGAAGCGCAGGCGTTCGAGAAAATAAGGGAGAAAGAAGTTATAGACTTCATTTGGGATCATATCATATGCCGATTCGGGATACCCGCTGAAATAGTATGCGACAATGGGAAGTAATTTGTTGGCAGCAAAGTCAAAAAATTCTTCGAAGATCACAAAATAAGAAGGATACTATCAACACCGTACCACCCCAGTAGGAACGGACAGGCCGAATCAACAAACAAGACTATTCTTCAAAACTTGAAGAAGAGGTTGAACGACGCTAAGGGAAAATGGAGAGAAATTCCGCCCGAAGTCCTTTGGGCATACCGGACAACATCAAAATCCAGTACGGGGGCGACCCCATTCTCCTTAGTATATGGTTCCGAAGCATTGATACCAGTCGAAGTCGGTGAACCTAGTCCCAGATTTTGATTCATGACGGAAGAATCAAATAACGAAGCTATGAACACCTGCCT
This sequence comes from Nicotiana tabacum, assembly GCF_000715075.1. Classification (NCBI taxonomy): domain Eukaryota; kingdom Viridiplantae; phylum Streptophyta; class Magnoliopsida; order Solanales; family Solanaceae; genus Nicotiana; species Nicotiana tabacum. The sequence goes on from NC_134101.1 coordinate 66,529,543, forward strand.
TGAATTATCGGACAAAGGACGAGAAGCTGCCCTCGTCCGATTGGCCGCCTAAAAGCAACAAATCGAAAGGTATTATAATCGAAGAACTAAGCTTCGCTATTTCAAGCCCGGGGACTTACTGTTAAGAAAAGTCACTGTCAATACCCGGAACCTAAACGAAGGAAAATTAGGACCAAACTGGAAAGGACCATATCAGGTGCTCGAGAAACGTCAGAAAGGGATCATACATGCTCGGCATCATAAACGGCAAACAGCTATCAAGCAGTTGGAATGTATCATATCTAAAACGGTACTACTGCTAAGGTACGACCTTTCAATATTCATTTAACTGACCCCTACAGAAGTCCGAACAAGAACTGAGGTGGATCTTTCGCCTAAAGGCACGTGTTGCACTCTTTTTCCCTTAGACCGGTTTTATCCTAAATGGGTTTTTCGGCAAGGTTTTTTAATGAGGCGATCATCGATCGTGTTGCACTTTTAACAATATCCGATCGTGCTGCACTTTTAATAGTATCCGAGGCCTCTTTCCAATCGACCTCGAATACCGAGGGGGCATCAGGCCCTCAAATACATCAAGTTCAGATGCAAGAAAGTCATTTCACAACAATAGGGTTCCAACAGGAAAAATTGTAAGAGCCAAAATGGTCAAAACAAACCATGCTCATGTAGATTGGCCCGAACATAGGCGCAAAACATGACCACATGTACTATGACTTGAGATTTATTGTGCAACCAGAATTAAGATTCACTCGACTATTAAGCCTACGGGCTACTTATATTACGAGTTCGAGCAAGCACTCACTCGACCATTACGCCTACAGGCTACATTATTTCGAGTTCAAAACATTCACTCGACTATTAAGCCTACGGGCTACTTTTATTACGAGTTCGAGCAAGCACTCACTCGACCATTACGCCTAAGGGCTACATTATTTCGAGTTCGAAAGTTCGAAACATTCACTCGACTATTAAGCCTACGGGCTACTTTTACTATAAGTGCGAGCAAGCACTCACTCGACTATTAAGCCTACGGGCTATTTTTATTACGAACTCGAGCAAGCACTCACTCGACCATTACGCCTACGGATTATGTTTCTTCAAAGTTTGAATCATCAACTCAACTAGCAAACCTAAGGGCTACATCACTTTAAATCTGATCGATCGGAGAGACTACGAGATCAACATTTGATTAAAGGTCTTCACAAAACAAAAACAAGTCGACCTTGTTATATATATATATATATACAAGGTTGCCTGCATGATTAATTTACAAATGTGAAGAATTAGAAACTAAGCTTCCTGGTCACCCACCGGGTTAGCCTCAGCAACCCGATCGATGAGCTTGAACCGACCCCTTTAGCTTGACACTTCGAAGTTGAACGTCGGTCGATAATAATTTTGTCAAGATGGTTTCTTTTTCCGCAGCCAGGCGGTCGATAGTCTCCTTCCACCGATTGCATTCAGCTCGGATTTTATCAACTTTTTCTCGAAGTAACCCGATCTTTTCGATCTTTTGCTGCAGTTGAGACAACGAAGGGTTAACTTCTACAGTTGAGTCAGACCCATACTTTAACAGAATGAGGCTCACCTGCTTGTCAAGCTCGACCTTTTCTTCACGAACCTTAGTCAAATCCGCTTGGAGATCCTTTATAGCGTCGTCCTTTTGGCTGCAAAGAAGCCGCAGGGCATCTCTCTCACCTGAGACCTTCCGGAGCTTGGCCTCACACTGGATAAGATCGACTCGAAACCTACTAATGGCCTGTACAGTAAGAAACACAAGTCAAGTAAAAAAAAAAACCAAGTGTGGAAGAATCATTACCCGAGTAATGAAACGTTAAGCCTCCTCTAATAAAAGAGAAGAGTCACTAATATCGGAAGCATCGTCGACTCCAGTAAAGCAATCCCTAAAAGGGTCCCCTACACCAGAGCCTGCCCCGATATCGGGAGTCTACAATTCTCGAGCTTCCTTTAACGCCTCTTCAAAAAAAGTTGGGAGTGAAGGCGAATGACCTATTGTCATAGCCCCGGGCGAGTCACTCGGAGCATTCCGGTCGAGACTCGGGACTTCAGAACCAACCCCGACAGGCACAGCCGCCATCGGCTCGGGAGCTCTAGCAACCTCGATGGCCTCCGCAGATCGGATTACCAAAGTCGAGGAGTTATCTTCTTCTTCTTATTCTTCTTCTTCTTCTTCTTCTTCTTCTCTCAGTCGTTGGACCGAGTCAATCTAAAGGGCAATTGCTTTTCTCCTCACCCTCCGAGTTTTGGGCTTGGGGTCCTCAGACCGAGAGGAAGCTCTTCGCTTCTTACCCTTCCCCAGTTGTGGAACCAGGGACTTGTCTCCTTCTTCGCCGCTCGAAGGCCTCAAAGCGACATCCTTGGTTACGCATGCATAAGAGGAAATCGGTAACAAATAGAATGCAAAGAATACTTCGAAGGAAACAAGAAACAAACCTCACCATGGTTCTTGGCCTCCCATCTACCTTTAGCCAAATCACGCCAAGCGCGTTCGACATAAGAGGAAGTCGAGGCTAACTTCTGAACCCAATCCTCGAGGTCGGGCACCGCTTGTGGCATCCAAGGGGTAGCTGAACATCAGGGAAAGACATCAGAAAAAATCGAAAAAGGACACGAAAAGCAAGCAAGAATCACTTACGGTCAAAATTCCATTCTTCGGAGAACGGCATCTTCTCTTCCAGAATAAGATCACGGGTCCTCACTCAAATATAACGACCCATCCAACCTCGATCCTTGTCTTCATCGGTGCTCGACATTAAAGCCTTCGATGCCCGACGATGAAGTCTGATTAGTCCTCGAAAAATCTGAGGCCGGTACAATCGTCTGAGGTGGTTCAGAAAAAAATCCAAACCCCCGGCTTTGATAGAGAAGAAGCGCAGTAACATCACTATACGCCATAAAGAGGGATGAATTTGACCGAGGGTGACCTGATATCTTTTACAGAAGTCAATAATCACCGGGTCGACGGGTCCCAATATGAAGGGATAAGTATAAACACTTAAAAACCCCTCCACATGAGTGGTGACATTCTCTTCGGGAGATGGGATCTGCAATACAACCTCAGGACCCCAGTTGCAGTCTTCTCTGACGGCCTCGAGATGACCCTCCATTATAGAGCACATGTACATCGACACGTGCTCGCATCGACCCAGAACGGATGAAGGATTCTCAACCTTAAAGTCGATCTTCAGAGTGCACAGGCCAGGAACATAGTTGTGAACGGACGGCTCCGCCAGCGCCTTATCATCGGACGACCGCGAGGAAGAAGCTTTCTCCTTATGAGGTACGGTTTTCGAAGTTTTCGCCATTGATACGAGAGGAAAGAATGCAAAGAAAAGTGAGAAAATTGACAACACCAAAGCTTTGGTGTAGGCGGCTCTGAAGCAACGAAATGGAGAGGATAAATAAGAGAATTTGGAAGAAGAGAAGGCGCCAAAGTGGTAAAGGTTGTATGGAAAGGCTATTTATAGACTGAGGCTTGACGGTTCAATATCAGCGGTGGCCGACTACCGTCTGGCACGTATTAAATGCCTCGGTAAAATCGAGTCAATGGGACAGCTATCACATATGTCATGGTCGGGATCGATAAAAACGACAACATAAATTTGATCAAGCCGTAGGAAAATCATATCATTTCTCGCCACATCCTTTTTCCGAGAAACGAGGGGACTATCTGTGTGCGGTCAAAACCGATCCTCAGTCATAAAGACCGGTCGAGACGACGACGTTTCGATTGAAGGATATCTACATGATGAGCTCGGTCGAATTTCGAAGTAGGGACGTCGAGCTTCGAGCCAATAGACCGATCAACGACAAGACTCCGTATCATTGTCGAGCCCATATCCAAATCGAACTAAGAGACAATTCGTAGTTCATCGAAGATGCCTAGACCGACCAACACTCACCCTGAATATCGATGCCCCAAGGCAGAATCGAGCTCGAACCAAGACCGGGGGCTCGATCTAATACCGAGCTCGAGCCAGTATCAAGCTCGGAGACAAGAGTCGTTACAACCGCACCAAGGGAGAGAATCTTGGCGAGAATCGAGGAAGAGACAAATCATCATGGGTCCTCCACTATATGCATTATTTTATTATATTGTTATAGATAAAGCAATGACTCTCTATTATAAAAGGGAGCATCTTTGTAAGCTAAAGATACACGGCAATAAACACATCATTTTCTCAGATACATTGAGGTTTCTTTGTGCTTGTTTCATCTCAACTTATTCAATTTATCAGTATTGTTATTTTTGTATCAAAGAAATTTACGTATTCTTAGAACCATACCTAAATTTAACGTTATCCGATTTTTCGAGTAAACAATGCAGTCGTTTCCTTCGAGAGATACGAAAACCACCTAACTGGTGTGTCATCTTTTCCAATTGCCGAGATTTCCTTGATGTTCATCAACTAGTTACTGAGGTAGTATATGTAATTATTGACCAACTCAAAGTCAGACTCAGGCTCAGCATAAAAGTTTTTACCATGTATTGCTGTATTTTGATTTTATCCATGACTTTTTGATTTGTAACAGGGCAGCGGGGGAGGTGAATTTGAGTTATGATTTATTAACATATCGGACAATATTAACAAGATGAACTCCCAGACTGTTTTCTCAGGAACGATGGAAGAAAACGATACAAATAGAAGCTGAAACCTTTACAAAGTCAGGCAATGGCTCAACTGTAAACTCTGACGTGAAGTTCATTTTTTTTTTTCTTGTAAATAAATATTACAGTTGAAGAGCTTTCTGCGGTAGTATTATGTCTTTTATTTGGTGCTGGAGAGAGTTTAAGATGGATGTCTCATTTGGAAGAACTCTCAATGCTTAATATTATTGCAATCCTGGTATTTAGCTTCTTAAGAAAAGTAACTGTTGTTCAGATTTTATTTCTCTTTTAAGAAATTCGTCCAAGACGAAAGCTCAAATTATATAGTAGATCACTTGAAAGTAACACATGAACAATAGGTGGTAATCAAACTTAACCCAATTAATGGCGCTGGATTATTAGTTGAGTCGATTATTCAAACCCAATAGCATATCATGCAATTGATGCAGACTTCTCGGCAGATCACCCTATACCCGATGATTGGGAGCTAACTGACGAGCTGCCTGATGAAGACACAATGGTCATTGAATTTCAACCTCCATGGAAGATGTACTTTGATGGTGCTGCACATCGCGGAGAAGCTGGTGCCGGTGTAGTATTTGTCACTTCTCAAGGTGAAGTTCCGCCCTACTCTTTTTTGTTGACGCAACTCTGCTCTAACAACGTTGCCGAGTATCAATCACTAATACTTGGGCTCGAAATGGCTGTCAAAATGAAGCGGTTGCAATTGCAAGTCTTTGGTAACTCTCAATTAGTGGTCAATCAGCTTTTAGGTAGTTACGAGGTCAAGAAGCCTGAACTCCGCCCATATCATGATTATGCTAAAATATTAATGGGGTGGGTCGGTGACATGACTATTCAACACGTGCCTAGGAAAGAAAATAAGAAGGTTGATTCTTTAACTTCCCTAGCTTCATCATTAACCCTGCCGGATCAGGCGCAAGTTACTATCTGCCAAAAATGGGTAGTACTGCCACAAAATGAGGGTGAAAATGAAGAAAATAAACTCGAGCATCTTATCGTTGTTTCTGAAGATGAGAAGGAAGAATGGCGACAACCCATTATGGATTACTAGAGTTATGGGATACTTCCAGAAAATCCGAGGAGAAGGACTGAAATCCGCCGTCGTGCACTTCGCTTCCTTTACTACAAAGATACCCTATATAGAAGATCATTCGAGGGAGTACTACTGCGATGCTTAGGGAAAGATGAAGTACTCCAAGCTTTACAAGAAGCGCATTCTAGGGTAAGTGGATCATATCAGTCTGGACCAAAGCTCCACTTCCATATAAAAAGGATGGGATATTATTGGCCGAAAATGATAAAAGATTGCTTGGACTACGCTCGATGATGCAAGGCTTGCCAATTCCACGTAAATTTTATTCACCAGCCTCCTGAAGTATTGGACCCGAGTGTTAAATCCTGGCCGTTTGACGCTTGGGGATTGGATGTTATTGGACCACTACCAAAGTCCTCTAGGGGCACCTATACATCTTGGTTGCAACTGATTACTTCTCAAAATGGGCTGAAGTTGTTGATCTTAAGGAGGTAAAGAAGGAAAATGTTGCAAGTTTCATCCGAGTAAACATTATCCATCACTTTGGCATTCCTCACATAATAACGGATAATGGCAAGACATTCGACAATAGATTGATGAACAAGATTTGTGAACTCTTTGGCTTCAAGCAACGTAACTCTTCTATGTACAATGCTGCAATCAATGGTCTAGCCGAGGCATTCAACAAAACTCTATGCAACTTGTTAAAGAAAGTCGTCTCCAAATCCAAACGAGATTGGAATGACCGTATGGAAGAAGCTCTGTGGGCATATAGGACGACTCACCGCACACCAAAACAAGCGACTCCTTATTCACTCGTTTATGGAGTCGAAGTCGTCTTGCCACTCGAGCGTCAAATACTTTCATTACGATTAGCTATTCAAGAAGGGATCACTGATAAAGAAAATGCCGGACTTTGATTAGCGGAGTTGGAGGCTCTTTATGAGAAGAGGTTGGAAGCTCAAGAGAGTCTTGAATGTTATCACGCTCGATTGTCTCGCGCCTTCAATAAACGAGTTTGCCCGATATCCTTTCAAGTAGGAGATCAAGTCTTTGCCATACGAAGACCCATTATTACTTCCCATAAGCCTGAAGGAAAGTTCACTTCAAAATGGGATGGGCCATATGACATACAAGAAGCTTACTCAAGTGGAGCTTACAGGTTGGTTGATGTAGATGGTAATCTCCGATAGTCGAGCCACATTAAGAGTAATCTCTCCGATAATCGGGTCACATTGAGAGTAATCTCTTCGATAGTTGGGTCGTTTTGAGAGTAATCTCTGCGATAGTCGGGTTGTTTTGAGAATAATATCTTTGATAGTCGAGTCACATTGAGAGTAATCTCTCGGATAGTCGGGCCACCTTAACAGTAATCTCTCCGATAAGTCAGGCCACCTCGAGAGTAATCTCTCTAATAATCTCTCCAATATCCAAGCGAGGATGAATACAAGTCCTTTCACACCAAGCGAGGATGAATACAAATTCTTTCACATCATAAAATCGCCTTGTTCATATATGTATCATCTTGTTAAACAAGAACGCATCCTTTTCATTTGACCTACATTACGTTCGCGCCAATACATCCAAGTCCACAAAACTAGACTCAAGTAAGAGAATACCGCGAATTGATACTCACCAATCACGAGTGCAAGTGTTTATATAGATTCCAAGAAGACGTCCGCGTAGAATATATTTCGATGTGGGATAGCTGTTACAATTTGCATTCTAAAAGGACTTTGTTCTCAAGGCGGCGAACATTTCCTAATTACATGCAAATTGGAAAAGGGACGTTTGCAGTGCTATAATTCTAGTAAAATAAGGAAAGATATCCTAGCTTACTCGTTTGATGGTTACAGCTAATATACGTGAGCTAGCTTAAATGACTTCTTATGTCATAGCTATCCAAAGATCAAAGTAAAGCCTCACACAACTTTAGGTGATCGTAACTTTGGCTTACGTGGAAAAGAGGCATGTTACTTTGTTGGGAGATCAAAGTGGAGACATAATTGTCTTACTCCAACGTGAATGCAAGATTTTTTTTTAAAAAAAAAAAATGGTAAATGCCGCCTTGGCATTAACAAAGGGGAATGCACCACGTGAATTTCAACTTGAGCTGGCCAAAATTAAGTTTGGAATTAAAAAAATTATTCCTTTCTTGACTTGGAGTATGAAATAATAGTCCCTAATTCAAACTAATCTAACTAACGTCATTGTTAAGGTAGATGGAAAAAATATCTTCCTCCAATGAAATAAAACTGAGCTAATAATTCAAAGTCTCGTCTTTAAGGTCTGAAGTCTATGTATCGACACGTCTTGAAGTATGGGGCATTTGTAAGCATTTAAATTTTATCGAATCTAAATCGATAAAATAATTTGGACTATATTTTAAATTCAAGATATATTGATCCAAACAAATACTATGGACTAATATAATTGAATTAATTATATAATTCAATATATATGGATTAAACAAATAAGTCTTAATCCATTGGGCTAGCCCATTTAATTGGGCTAAAGTGATGAGACCACTTCATTAAGCCCAAGATGTCATCTTCCTAGAGGCTAAGTTTGGTACCACGTGTCAAATGACGTGGCACGCCAAGTCAAATGAAAGAGCCAATAGGATCGTGCCACGTGTAAAAAAAAATGATAAAGCATGCCAAGACAAATTAAAAGGCCAATAAAACCGCGCCACGTGTGCAAGTAACATGTTTTGGCCAATCAAATGCAGTCTTGTCACACTTCAATTTGATTGATCGGAAAGAGTTTGTTCTTATCATAATTCTTCCTTTCCACAACTATAACCATGGGTCTTCATAACCCAGAAAAGACACCAGAATTTATAACAAGAAGTAAGAAAGAGCTTGTGGATCAAACTTTGCAAATTCCTCCACAAGTTTCAAGCTTCAAGCAATCAAGTTCAAGTTCAACAAATCAAGTTCAAGCTCAAGAACGAATAACAAATCAAGTTCAAGCTCAAGAACGAAGAACAAATCAAGATTCAAGGAGTACGAGTTCAAATCAAAGTTCGTACTAGTTGAATTCAAGATCATCGTTCGTGACAACAAAAATAGGTTCAAGATCAAGCTCAAAAGCCCTTGAATTTATTTACTATTGGAAAGAAGAATCAGAGGATCCATAGAGATTGTACACTCAAAATATTTGAAATTAAATATTACGATTGTTGCAATATTTTTCGATCTTGATTTTATTTTCTCGACGCAATTTATTGTCTACAAATATATTACAACAATGCCTTATTGACTAAATAAGTTGATGTCAATTATATGATCTCACCAATCGTATGTCCTAAATATATTAGTACAAGGTTAAAATCACTTGGTTATATTGTTTTTGGTTATATTGACCTTACAATATAACGATAATAGGATAACAAAAATGATAGCAACATTGACGACTAGATCAGAAGATGCAATTGTTCTTGTTGTTGTTTCGTACTGTAAGGAGTGAGAATCATAAATTACGTACAACAATATTTCGAATGAGGAGCTTGGTTTCAACATGCCGGACAGTTGGACCGAAATCAAATCTATTCTTTGTTTAATTTGATTACAAAGTTGTGGGCACCGTCTTTTCTTTGTTTCATTTTTTTTTTCTTTTCTTTTGTCCAATCTCTTTAAATTGCCTAATTATGTTAAGTTGATATGAAACAACTTTGATAATTCCAAAGCCAAGCAGTCTAGTGGTTTAAATTCTGAAAGACCAGTTAGTACAATAGCATTCAAATATGGATATAAGAAGGGTAATTATGTGTACTAATGATTTGATATTTCTAATTTTCCAGCAGCAAGTTCTTGTTATAATTTGTAATTCCCAAGTTTGTAGTTCCCTCTTAACTTAGAACCTGTTTGGCTAAGTTTATAGGAAGTCAAAAGTACTTTTTAATCAAAATAAATAGTTTTTGGCAGCTTGGCCGAATGGGTTCTTAATGATCCTGTTATATTAGTAAATATGCTACATATTCGTTGTGTTTTTGGCAACGGATTCTTATGCACAATCATAAGCGGCAAGATTAGCAAGGGTTTGTTGGAAAAGTTTAGGCTTTCTTTAGGCAATTCATACCACTAAAAGGCAACTGTAGAACAAGGATCTTAAAACTCTCAACGATACTTTAAAGTTTCCTATTCTTCCAATAACTTTTGGACTGTGTTCAACCAGAGATGTTCCAGAATGGGCTGGGCCAGACATAGTTTTCCTCAGAATCGGACAGCAAAACAGGCCAACTTGTCTGGCATTGAGGCGGGGCATTTGCATCTATACCTGGGTTTGGAGTCACAATTGAACATATACCCACTTTGCAAAAATATTTGCAACCCTACCTACTTTGCGATCAACTTCAGACTTATCGGGTCTAAAGTTTTAAAAATTAGTCTGAAGTGAAAAAATTGCACTTCAGATGCAGTTAAGGCCAAATAGGTCTGAAGTGCAACCAATGATTTCATTCACTTGAGACCAATATGTCTGAAGTGAAAAAAATGCACTTCAGATGCACTTAAAGTCAAATAGGTTTAAAGTGCAACCAATGGTTTCATGCACTTAAGGCCAATAAGTGAAAAAATTACACTTCAAATGCGCATAAGGTCAAATAGGTTTGAAGTGCAACCAATGATTTCATTCACTTAAGGCCAATAAGTTTGAAGTGAAAAAATTACACTTCAGATGCACTTAAGGCCAAATAGATCTGAAGTGCAACCAACGCTTGTGAGCACCTAATTTTTGCCCCATGCCTAAAATACTCCTAAAATACTCTAAAATAGTTTTAATTGCTTTTATGAAATTTTTGGAATTTTCTCATACTTAGTAGCATTTCAAATCATGAAAATAACTAAAAATATGTTATATTTTTACTCTTTGCATTTTAGATCTAATTGCATTTTTAGTTACATTTTTAAAACACCAAAATCACAAAAAATAATACTACATTAATCATTTTCTTTGCATTGTTTAAATTAATTAGTTTAAATTGATTCACAATTTTAGTGGCTTAGTAATGCAAAATAGGAGTAATTAGGAGTTTAATTAAGGTGGCTAAATTTGAAAAAGAAAGGAAATATAAGAGAAAAAATGTGGGCTGCAATTTTCAGGCCCAATTCCCACACACCCACGCCCCAAACCCGTCTGCTAATCCCAAGCCCAATTTTTCCTGATCCGGTCCAATACCTATCTCCCCCACTTATTAAAAAACACTAGAGCCCTTTATTATTCAGGGACACACATATCAGATCCCCCCTCCCCCTCCCCCCCCCCCCCAAAAAAAGAAGAGAACCGAACAGACCCTTCTCTTGGACAAAGAAACAACACTAGCAGCCGCCCCATCTCTGACCTCACTCTCAGCAGAGGATATTCACTCATCTCATACACACACACTTCACACACTTGACTTCTCTCTCATTTACTTCTAAAAGCCGAAAAGATGGATTCTCGGATTGATAGATTTTACTTCATGAGCTACTAAATCTCTCGTTTCTGCTTCTTCTTAGTAGAGTTCTCATGCTTTTCTTATGAAATTTGAAAAAAAAAATGGAAATCCAGATCTAAAAAAAAAAGCTATTCGAATTTCTGCTCTTTACTTCAATTTTCTGGAATTTCAAGTGACATTTGAGTTGAAGAAATATTTTTGGCTGCTGAATCTGTCGCTACTATTTTTGGTCGCTGATTTCTGGAAGTATTTTTAACAATTCAATATATGATTTAACACCTAGAAGAAGAAGAAGAAGAAATTATTTTAAACTTTGGGTACTAATTAAATAAATTTTAAAAAGTGGGTACAGGTTAAATGAGGGCGACCAAATAAGGTGCCCCGTACAATTTTAAGATGGGCCTCGAGGGGAATCATCAATGTACAAAGGTCCAATTAGGAAGACAATGATTCATAACCCTCACTAAATTAGGCAAAAGAGATTAATAAGAAACTGATACTACAGTCATAGAAGGTGATAAAATCACGAGGAATTTTCAGAAATCACTATAGTTAAATGGCTATTAACGTGCTATATCTATAATATCCATATTTACTGGCCGTAGTTATAATTTCGTCGCTAATGTATTGTATTCCATGTATTCGCGCGACTGTATTTATAAATACAGTGAGGTAATTCACCTAAAAAATAGGGATTACAACTATTTAATAACAGAAAGCGCAATAAATCTGCGTGTATCAATTCGATTGTATACATTATATTTAATTCGGATATATTCGTTCTTATATATTTTATATTGTATTATATTTTACTATATGAATTAAGTTGTATTCAAACAAAAAAAAATCAAGAATTAGGTTGTATACCGCTCTATTTAATTCAACCGTATACACTATATTCAATTTATATATTGTAACGACCTAACTTGTCGTTTCAAGAATTTAAGTCCCGTTCGACGGCATAAGGCCCTGAGCAGCTTCGTATTACGTGTATTGACTTGCGTGCATGGTTGAATTCAGTTACCGGATGATATAGAGTGATTTGGGACACTTGGTCCCTAAAACGGAAGCTTAAGTCTTAGGATTTTGACCGTAGTCGGAACTCTGTAAAGACGACTCCGGAATGGAATTTCGATGATGTCAATAGCTCTGTATGGTGAGTTTAGACTTAGGAGCGTGTCCAAAAAATTATTTGGAGGTCTGTAGAGAAATTTGGCTTGAAATGGCGAAAGATGAATTTTTGAAAAGTTTGACCTGGGGGTTGGCTTTTTAATATCGGGGTCAGAATTCGATTTTGAAAATTTGAATAGCTTTGTAATATCAATTATGACATTTGTGCAAAATTTGAAGTCATTCCGGATTGATTTGATGTGTTTCGGCACAAGATATATAATTAAAAGTTCAAATTTCATAGATTTTGATTTGAGGTGTGATTCATCATTTTGATGTGGTTCGATGTGATTTGAGGCCTCGAGTAGGTCCGTGTTATGTTATGGGACTGGATGGTGTAATCGGACGGGGTCTCGGGGGCCTCGGGTGTGTTTCGGGGTGGTTTCAGATCATTTGGAATTGTTTTGGAACTGCTGATTCTGGTGTCTGGTTTTCCTTCTTCGCGTACGCGAAGGAAGTCCCGCGTACGTGAAGAAGAAAATTTAGGGGTGCTGGATTTGGCCTTCGCAAACGCGAAGGAGGACTCGCGAACGCAGATAGATGCCTGAGGAGCCTACGCGAATATAAGGGGCCAGTCGCGAACGTGTAGAAGGAAATGGAGGAGTTGGGCCTGAGGTCGTTTGACCTTCGCGAACGCGAAGCGTGGAATGCGAACGTGAAGGAGCAGGTCAGTTGGTCATCACGAACGCGACGAGGAGTTCGCGAACGCGAAGAGTAAATGTTGGGACAGGAACAGTTGGTCTTCGCGAACGCGACACTGGTCACGCGAACGCGAAGAAGACCTATCTGGGCAGAAATAAAATTTCCAAAAACGGGGGTTTGAGTTCATAACACAAAAATCAAATTGGGAGCTCGGTAGAAGGCGATTTTTGGAGAGATTCTTATACAGTTTTGATTAATTTCCATGATTATGCCTTTGAATCCATCATTTAATTCGGATTTAAATGGAAAAAAATTAAGATTTTATAAAATCTTTCAAAAACGAAAATTTAAGATTTGGAGGTCGAGTTGAACTCGTATCGGAATGGGTGTTCGGATTTTATGAAAATTATGTATGGTTCCCAGACGCGAGCCCCACGTTGACTTTTGTTGACTTTTTGGAATAAAATTTTAAGTCGACGTATTATTATCCGAAATTATTTCTGATAAATTTTAATGAAGTTGTACAATTAATTTGGATAGATTTGAGCTGTCCGGAGGTCAATTCAAGCAAGAAAGCAATTTTGGAAAATCGGCATAACTTCAAAAAAGTAAGTGTCTTGCTTAACCTCGAGTAGGGGAATTACCCTTTAAGCATCGAATCTTATGTGCCATTTGTGAAATGTGAAAAACCCTGTACGCGAGGTGACGAGTACGTACTTGAGCTTATATGTGCAAAATTCATTGAATTAAAGTCTTGGGCATATTGTGTAGTAAATTAGATAATTGTTGGTATTTATTAAATCATCTATTTGCCATGCCTGAATCCTTGTTATTGAATTTGTTGTTATATGATAATTTGATGTGATTGTTACTTGATTATTTATATAATTCCGTGAATTTGTTGGTTTTATAATTAATTGAATTTAATTTCATTATGAATTTTTTTTTGCAAATAATTAATTAAATGAGTTTAAGAAGATGTGTTTATATAACTATTGAGAATTTGGATTAATGAAGGTTTTGCTTTATGCTGAGTAATTTCTATTTCTGTTGATTGTTTTTGGGGTGTTATACACATTGTGTGGAGCCTTCGGCTATTTGTTGTGAAATTAATTGACTTGGTTGTATCTTTGGAATTTTGGTTGTGGCCATTGGGCAAATTGTGATATGAATTGATTTTGTTATGTTGCCATGATAATTTTCAATGTAAATTATTGTGTTGTGTGAGTTATTATTTTGAGGAGATAAGTGTGGCATTTCACCGTTGATATTATGTGTGTATAAGGGTGGTATTTCATTGTTGTTGTATTTGTTAGAATATTGTCTGGGCGGAGCGATAAGGGCAGTTATAGGAGCGATAAGGGTGGCAATATGAGCGATAAGAGTGGCTATTGGTATTGTCAGGGTGGAGGGATAATGGTGGCTATAGGAGAGATAAGGGTGGCTATTGTCAGGGATGGTATGTGATGATGAGGAGTGGTTGTATTGGTGATTTTTATGTGATGTTGTGATTTTCCTTGTGTTTATTTTTATAACTTGTGCAATTTGTCTTGTTATTAGTAAATTGATTAATAATCTAATTTATGTTAAAATTGGGAGCCTGTGGCTATTGCCAAGCGGATTATAAAATGAAATGTGGGCACGAGGTGCCGTGAGTAGATAATGAGGATATTGACACGTGAATTATCCGTGCAGTTATGATATAAAATGAGGGCACGAGGTGCCGGAGAAATATAATAATTTATTATGGGCACGAAGTGCCGTGAAAATATAAAAAATGGGCTGAGACCCGTATTTATGAAAAATATAAAAATAGGCTGAGACCCGTGGTTGAATGATTATGAAATGAAGTGTCACATGATGACTTTTTAATTGAAAGAATTATATTCAAAATATTTAATTCAAAGAATTTTTATGCAAAAAGATTTATTGGAAAGGATTACATTCGAAAGATATTTATTTAAAGAAATTATATTTGAGAGAAAATTATTTAAAGGAAGTATATTTGAAAAATATTTATTTGAAGAAATTATATTTGAAAGAGAGTTAGTTGGAAGAATTTTATGTGAAAGACATTTATTTGAAGGATTTGATTTAATTGGGTGTAATTATAATTATTAATTATTGAGCGATATTAATGGTGTTCTTATTGTCTGCTGTACATATCACTGGTTATTTTATATTGCCCTTATTGTTATTTGTTTCCTATTATTTTGTATATTATGTTGCACATGCTATTAGACTAGTGAGTGTCTTGACTATACCTCGTCTCTACTCCACTGAGGTTAGTCTTGATACTTACTGGGTACCAACCATGGTGTACTCATACTACACTTCTGTATATTTTTGTGCAGAGCCAGGTATTGGATATATCGGACTTGAGCAGAGTTAAAGCGGGATCATAAGGATTCAAGTTAGAGCTGCTTGGTCATCGCAGTCTCTTGGAGTCTTTTCATTTCATTGTACTGATAATTTTTAATCAAACAATATTGTATATTCGGTCCTCGTGATCAGTCCATGTATTTAGTTAGAGTTCGTGACTCAGTACTACCAGTCTTGGGAGGTTGTATATTCATTTTGTTCCGCTGTTAGTTTTGATTACTTATTTAATTTAAAAACAAATGGCTTCAAAATGTAATTGAAATCGGCTTACCTAATCTTAGAGATTAGGTGCCATCACGACGCCTGTGGTGGAATTTTAGACCGTGACACCTATATTCATTCTTATCTATTTTACATTGTATTCAATTCGCCGTATTCAATTCGACTGTATTCAAACAACAAAAAATCACAAAAATAATGATATTCGTTTGTATTCAATTCTCTATATTCATTCGTAGATGCTTTTACACTATATTCAATTTACTGTATTTAATTTGACTGTATTCAAATAATAAAAATTAAAAAAATTTAGGGATCTGCACAAAAAATAACCTTCGGAGTACATAAATACATGCGAAAATATAATATATTTGTATAGAATATAATGTATTTGAATGTATTTATACAGAATATAATGTATTTGTATCATTGTATGTGACTCAATAGCAAAGAAGAGAAGAAAGTTTGTCGGATATGGCGTCTTCCGGCCAAGCAAAATACTGTATACATTGTATTAAAACTAAAAATGGAGAAGAACAAAAATTCGGCCAGATATGAGAATACACTATCACATTGTATCAACCAAAATTCGGTCAGATGAATCAAGAAGAAGAAGAAGCCATGGATCCATATCGAAAAGTTTCAGATCTATTCTCTTCACCGAGCTACTAGATCTAGATGTAAATCATCCGTGCAGGAAAGTTTCAGATCTATTCTCTTCGTCGAGGTAAGAGTCGGAGGCGCGATGGAGATGGTAGACTCCCGATAGTGGAAGCAAAGAGGGATTAGGAGAACAGATTTGGCCATAGCTACGAAATGAGCTTTTGGCAATCTGAAGTAGAGTCGCTAGAGAAGAAGGAAATTTAAAGCAGAGTCATCGAAAATCTGAACAAATCTAGCCATGGCGGTGAGTCGCCGGAGAAGACGGCGGCCTTGCCGAAAAGAGAGGGAAAAGGGAGAGAGAATTGAGGAAGAAGAGAGAGGGTTGAACGAAAAGTTGAGGGATCTGTTGTATATATTTGTACTTTGCTATAAAATATAAAAGGTGGCTATAAATAATAATACTTTTAAAGTATTTTGGTTTATAATAAATAATGTGCATTATTTAGCTATAGCATGTAAAATTTTCTAAAATCATTGCTATATGATTAGAAGTTTGTGGAGAGAATATATTTCACAATTCAAAGATAAAAATTCAAAGCTATTATGAATGCTAAAGAATTGGTCGACCCACGGGCCAACACTAAGAACACGTATATGATGATGTTCTGCAGGATATCTGGTGGTAAATTAAATGAGTGACGTAATTGGAAAAGAAAATGAAATGATATAGAACAGAATGCTAATGAAATTCAGAGGAATTAGGGATGATTTACTACGTAATCAATTGACTACATTTTATGCAGGGGCGTAAATGGTTCGATTCGGCCGGTTATTTTGTAAAATTCGTACCACACCAATTTTTCGGTTATTCTATTATGTATAATTAAAATTGGACTTTTCGAAACCATCCCAATCATATCGGTTTCTCTTCGGTATCGGTACGGTTTGGTTAATTTTCAGTATTTTTTTTTAAAATATCATGTAAAAGTCACTAGTAGGAGTAGAATACAATAACATACGTACTTTTATAAGACTTAGCAAAACTTTCTTGACATTTTTACATTTGAAAGGGTGATGAATTAAGAAAATATGAAAGATGGCTAGAGTATAGATCCATCAACTATTCTATAGCGGCGTAAAATAAACTAAGCAAATTAATACAAAGAAAATATAAATCGCACGAGTGGAAAGATATTAACCAAGTTGGGAATGAGACTCAAGAATAAAGTCTATAGAAGATTGAATATTCAAAAAGATAAATCTAAATCATACGAAAGGAAACATATTCAATACATTATAGTTTGCTACTCATAATCGCTATAATACCTTGTGTCTTAGTTTGTTAGTGGATATGTTGGAAATAATTTAGTTTCAATAGGAGTAGCATAATAGGTTTGGGAATTAAGATTTTGAGTTTAATTACTTGTTGGCTTGCAACTGTTTTCATAATACCAAGACCAAAGAAAAATTTAATGTTTTATTATTTTTAAAATTAATATATAAATATATTTTTTACATGTAAATTTATTCGGTACGGTTCGGTATTTTTTTGGTTTATTTTTATAAAATAAAAATCTGCCCTAATTATCGGTACGATTATAGATTTATATAAAAACTTACGGTTTTATTAAAAGAAACCTAAAAATCGATTCGATACGGTACGATTCGATTGATTTAGTCAGTTTTTAAATATTCACCCTAGTCTTATGTCACATGTAGTGAATGCATAAGTGTTCCCAACAATGTTTTAAGGACGTTTTTTTATATTTATAAAAGCTTTTTTTCTCTACTAATTTAAGTTCTTATTAAAAGAGGCGAACATAATCCAAAATTGTACAAGAACATGCGGCAGAAATCAGGAATTTGGGCATGACCATTACCCTTCCTCGAAACGAATTTATATGGCTGGTCCGTAAAATAATTTAAACACATGTAAAAAATATAATTACTTAAGCAAATAGGCAGTCAATTTAATGTAACGTACAGTACTATATATGATTAGTTGGTCTACTGGTGAAAGAACCAAAAAGAACTGCTCTCAAAACGCACACGGCCAATC
The DNA here is from genome assembly GCF_000715075.1 of Nicotiana tabacum. Taxonomy (NCBI): domain Eukaryota; kingdom Viridiplantae; phylum Streptophyta; class Magnoliopsida; order Solanales; family Solanaceae; genus Nicotiana; species Nicotiana tabacum. Next base: position 66,547,745 of record NC_134101.1, read on the forward strand.
ACAAAATGTTGAAAATCACTTTGGCTGATTCCTTATAACTTTCTTAAATCAAACAAATGCGTTACTGAATATTGCAAGTACGCTAATCAAAAGTGGAGTTTAGGATTTTAAGTTTTTTTTTTGTGGGTTCTAGACCATAATTTTTTTTTTTTGGATTCTAAAATATTTATATATATCAAGTAAACTTTTTAATAAAAAAACAAGATTTAAGCCTAATCTATTGAGTTCTTTCGAATTCGTAAGACAGTGGCTCCGCCATTTAAAGTAAAACCACTAGTACATCTTTTTTTTTTTTTTTTTGCTAATCAGAGAATTTTTTATTTATACAGAAAATTAAGAAGTGTCAATACAATATGGGTTCTTTGAGGAATACTAAAAAAACAAATAAAGGTGGTTCACTCCAAAATAAGTTTTCGCGCTCAACATTTGTATGTGAGTCCCAAGTACTCCCATATTTTGCTAAAGTGTGCACTACTTGGTTTTCTTCGCGGTAGATGTGCCTAACGGGCGGTTGGCCCATTACTTCGATGAGCAACCTGACAGTCCGTCTCCACTATTAGTGGTATTCGATTTTTTGTGAAAGCGAGTTCCCATACCCTTGAGTAGTGCAATAATTTCAGCCTGTAGTGGCGATGAGGCAACTATATTGCCAGAGAATCCATCAATCCAGTTACCGTGGGAATATCTTATGATTCCTGCTGCTCATCCACTAGTACATCATGTATTGTGTCTATCGTAAATGCAGTTGCATGTGCAATTATTATCATCAAAAGTTGCATTCTTTTAAGTTTTCAAACATTTTATGTTACTGGTAATTCTGACAATTTTTAATCAGTATTCTATCATCTTAACTACCATTTTCTACTTGCGCTACCCACAAATATTTTCATGGAAGCGTCAAAAGCAGAAAAAATAAAAAATGGTGAGAAAACACAAAATCAGATAAATTGAGGCGAGGACAAGGGAATTGAACAACAAAACTTAGAATAACATCACGCCGAGTAGGAGTAGTGTAGAGAGATTTTCTTCTTGTGCCCTTTAGGAAAATATATAACAAGTATTATCTTTATCCTTCTTTTTCAAAATCTTTAAAAAGGGGTGGACTCTAAATAGTAGAGGATCGAGGATAAGATTAAAAGAAGAGAAACCTTTTGGGGATGAGTATATATATATATATATATATATATATATATATATATATATATATAGTGAAGTTGTAACCATAGGCCAAGGTAATTGAGATTTTTATCTATATGTACTACATTAGAAACTTATTTACCCTTACTGTTTAGATTTTAACTTAATTACAAGTTGATATACAATTTACCAGTTATATACACATAAGTTTTAAATGAGTATCCTTGATTGTAGCCTTTTAATGTGAAAATCAAATTCCATAGGTCTATCTCCTCGCTCTAAAATTTCTTTTTTATGTCCGACTTCTACTTCTTTGGATCTCTATGATTCTCTTCTCCTTTCTAATCTCCTTTTTTTGTTTTTTTCTTCAGAGAATTCAATAACAAAGTTGATATTGTTGCTTATCATCGTCAGACCAGTCGTTGCCTGTTGCCCCGCCAGCCATCAAAAGCTTCGAAACTTTGATTTTGAATTCAATTTTTTAATTATTATTTATTTTGATTGGGTGTCGTTGTAAATGTCGGGATATTCTTTGGAGTTTATATATCAATTTTGAGGGTGTTTGGTGAAGACTAGAGTTGATTTTGGATGAATTTCATATTGAAACTCGAAGATGTATTAAAGTTATATTATAATTGTATACAAATTATATTCAAGTTGTGTTCTGTTATAGTTAGATATTTTTTTATTTAAATATTGTATATAAACAACAACAACAACAACAACAAACCTAGTTTGATCCCATAAATGGGGTCTGGGGAGGGTAGTGTGTACGCAGACCTTACCCCTTCCTCATAAAGATAGAGAGGCTCTTCCCGATAGATCCTCGGCTCAAGCAACCGTGAAGATAAAGAAACCAAGTAGCAAAGATTATTAGCAACAATGTAATATGGTAACAGACGTGAATGCCCACAACATGCATAATAAAGAACCATAAATAGGAAATTACAAAGTTAGTCCTAGTACTACTGGTCGGCCTAGGAGGAACACACTACTATTTGTCAACCTACAACCCTAATCCTCGACCTCAACACCTTCCTATCGTGGGTCATATCCTCGGTAAGCTAAAGCAATGACATGTCCTTCCTAATTACCTCTCCCCAATACTTCTTAGGCCTACCCCTTCCCTTTTTCAGACCCGCTATGGACACCTCTCACACCTCCTGATCGGAGCATCAATGTCTCTCCTCTTCACATGCCCAAACCATCTCAGCCTCGATTCCCGCAACTTATCCTCCATAAATGTCGCTCCTACCTTGTCCCTAATAACTGCATTCCTAATCCTGTCTTTTCTAGTATGCCGACACATCCATCTCAACATCCTAATTTTAGTTACTTTTTATCTTCTGGACATGGAACTTCTTGACATGCCAGCACTCAGCTCCATACAACAAAGTCGGTCTAACTACCACTCTATAGAACTTGCCCTTAAGTCCAGGTGGCACATTCTTATCACATAAAACCCCCGAGTCGAGCCTCTATCTCATCCACCCCGCTCCAATACGATGAGTAACATCCTCGTCAATCTTCCCGTTGCCTTGAATAATAGACCCAAGATACTTGAAACTATCTCTTTTAGGGATGACCTGAGTAGCAATCCTCACTTCCACTTCTTCTTCATGCATCCCATCACTGAACTTGCACTGCAAGTACTCAGTTTTTGACCTACTCAACTTGAAACCTTTAGACTCTAGTGTTTGTCTCCAAACTTCCAACTTAGCATTAAATCCGCCTCGCGTCTCGTCAATCAGGACTATGTCATCAGCAAATAGCATATACCATGGCACATCCTCTTATATGTGTCGCGTCAGCACATCTAACGCTAAGGCAAACAAAAATAGGCTAAGATCCGATACCTGATGTAACCCCATCTCCAATGGGAAATGATTTGAGTCTCCTCTCGCAGTCCTCACATGAGTCTTCGCTCCCTCATATATGTCCTTAGTCTCCCTAATGTATGCCACCAGGACACCACTAGCCTCCATACATCTCCATATGACCTATCTCGGGACTTTATCATAGGCCTTCTTTAGGTCGATGAACACCATATGTAAGTCCTTCTTCCTCTCCCAATACTGCTCCACCAATCTCCTCACAAGGCGAATGGCTTCTGTAGTAGACCATCCCGGTATAAATCAAAACTGGTTCTCAAAAATACTAACACAACATCGCACCGTCATCTCCACCACCCTCTCCCAAACTTTCATAGTATGACTCTGCAGCTTGATATCCCTATAGTTGTTATAATCCTGGATATCACCTTTTTTTTTATACAACTAGATCATCAAACTCCGCCGCCAACCTTCGGGCATCTTCTTCGTCCTGAAAATGACATTAAACAAACCAGTATGCCACTCCAAGCCTACCCGACCAACTTTCCTCCAAAATTCCACTGGGATCTCGTCTAGCCCAGTAGCCTTACCCCTGCTCATCTTCTGCATCGCCCCCTCCACCACTACGCTCCTAATATGATTACAAAACCGGAAATCCCACTGACTCCCTGATCTCCAACTCACCTAGCATGATGTTCTTATCTCCTCCCTTGTTTAAGAGCCTATGGAAGTACTCATGCCATCTACGCCTGATACACGCCTCTTCCACCATAACCTTTCCATCTTCATCCTTGATGCACCGTACTTGGTCCAGGTCCCGAGCCTTCCTCTCCCTAATCTTGGCTAACATGAACAACTTCTTGTTGCCTTCTTTTCTCCCAAGATCCTCGTACCATCGCTCAAAAGCAGCAGTCTTAGCCGCCGTGACTGCCAATATTTCCTCTTTCCTTTCTTTCTTGAAACACTCCCTACACGTCCTCTTCTCCTCCTTGTCCGTGCTCTCTATTAGATTCAGATATGCCACTTTCTTAGCTTCTACATTTCCTTAGACATCCTAATTCTACCACCAGTCACCTTTGTGTCCTCCCGAATAACCCTTCGTTACCCCTAGAACCTCTCTAGCGACCTCCATAATGCAGTTCGCTATTGTGGCCCGCATGCTACTCACATCCCCACTACTCCTACAGGCCCACATGGCCAACAACTTCTCCCCCAACTCCTGAGCATTTACCTTAGTCAAGGATCCCCCCTTAATCTTAGGTTGGCCATACACCGATCTCTTCCTTATTCTCCGAATCTCCAAGTCCATTACCAAGAGCCTATGTTGCGTCGACAAACACTCACTTAGTATAACCTTGCAATTAGTGCAAAGGCCCCTATCACCCCTCCTGAGGAGAAGATAATCAATCTGAGTCTTGGCTACCTTAATCCGGAAGGTGACCAAGTGTTCCTCCCTCTTCTGGAAACATGAATTAGCTAACACCAAGTCAAAAGCTTTAGACAAATCCAACAAAGAAGTACCACCTTCGTTCCAAACTCCGAAACCAAATCCGCCATGCACCTCGTCATAACCCGTAGCAGTCACCCCAATATGGCCATTAAAGTCACCCCCTATGATGAGCTTCTCGGTGTGTGGGATACCACACATAACCTCGTCCAAATCGTCCCAGAAGCGCCTTTTGACCTCCTCACCCAGGCCCACCTAAGGCGCGTAAGAGCTAACCATATTAAAAGTGACCCCACCAATCACTAACTTAATAGTCATTAACCTATCATTCACCATCCTAAAATCCACTGCCATCTCCCTGAGATCCCTATCAACTAAAATACCTACCCAATTCTTGCCCGCAGCCCCTCGTGAATACCATATCTTAAACCCGTTAACACTCCGAGCCCTTGTACCCTTCCATTTAGTCTCCTGGACACATGCTATATTAATCTCCCTTTTTTGAAGAATCCTCCCTAACTCAATAGACTTACTCGTCAGTGTCCCTATGTTCCAGGACCCCACTCTCACCCTATTAGAACCCTTACCACCTTGCCACCCTCCCCTCCGCCCCTGGACCACCCAAGGACATGACCTTACTCTACCATCATTTCGACTAGCCACTACACTAACAAAGAAACTAAGAATATATCTAACACTACAACTACTGCAAAAGCAGACAATCAGGAAAGCTTCAATATAAACGATATTTAAATATTGTATGAAAGTTAAAAAATAGTTGAATAATGTATGAAATTTATATTTAAGTTATAAGTACTTTCTTTTTATATAACGTTGTTGATATGTATCAAAATTGTATTAAGAGATGAAGTTTTGATTGAAATTTTAGAGAAGAAGCAGGACACATCACATATAAAATATATACAAATCATATACAAAATATATACAAAATACATATTTATATAAAATTTGTATTTAAGTTGTATGATGTTGTAGTTATTTCTAACTGGTCAAAATGATGTATGAAAGTTATAGATAAATTATAAATAAGTTGTGTACTATATAATTAGTTGAATAAAATTTATTTTTAATTTATCTGTTGTTGTATATGTATCAAATTTGTATCATATTTGAATATTTCGATATTCAACTTGCCTGGTTTAGGTATTGTCTATAGTCAGTGTCTCTATTGCTTTGGTTTGATGCTACTTTCTGGTTCAAGCTATTAAAATAGTTTTATAAAAGTTGGTTCTCAATTAAGTCTTGAACTATTTTACGTTATTGTGGTTCAACATTATTGGAGTTGCTATACTATAGTTAAGGCACTATTGAAAAGAGGAGGGGAGAAAAAAAGGAAAAGGGCGTAACTGAATCCCATAATTTAAGGCACTAACAATGGATTGTATATGAAGAGAGGCGACAAAGAGTAGGAAAAGAGGAGAGGAGAGAAAAAAGGAAAAGAGTATAACTGAATCCCTTAATTTAAGGCACTAATAATGGATTGTATATAAATTATAAGCAATCCTTGTATAGAGGGGGTAATATACAAAATTAGGATAATTTTGGCAAATAAGTTTCAAATAATGTATAGAAACAAAAAAAACTCAAGGTAATTGTCGAGTCCAAAGAAATAGGCAGAGTAAAAGGGATATATTTGATTTAGAAAAGTGTTGGGTTTTAATTACTCTTTTTGTTATAGTCCCCCTTTTTGAACCTACCTACTACTGTATTCTGATGCGGTCCTATTCAGATCATTTCGAACTTTAACATGAAATTTATACAACCTGAATAAAATAACAATTAAAAAGTTAAATTAGAAAAGAAAAAGAATTTGTAGATTCAACTTCTTATTGACAAGCACCTTCGTGAAGTTAAAAGTTTCATGGGATACTAATCTATGTTCTCATCGTTGAGTTATTAGTTTTGATGATTAATAAGTGTGTGCAATGAACATGTGCTAAGAACCAGATTCTCATAGTAGTTGTTGAAGGTCCTTAAGGCAATAACGTTTTACACAAAAGTTACTGCAGTTCGATATTGGTAGGAAGGACTCTTGATGCGATAAAGGTTGTTTCCTAAGGATATTTGCAGATACGAGTCACAAAGCTTGAGGAGTCCTTATGATCTCAGGATTTGCAAGTAAACGAGAGTTTGACTGTGCTTAAAACTCCCAAAGATCTCGGAGCTGTGTGAAATTAAACACCTTGCCTATGGACTGTTGAAGACTTATCCTTTTTACATCTTGACTGAACAAAAAAGTATGGCATTTTCTAGTTCAAAACGCACGTGAAGTTCTTTTCTACTTGAGTTAGTTTAGTTCATGTGTATTAGGAGTTGAGTTATAACCATGATTTCATTCAAACAATGTTAGTTGGAGTATTGTTTAAGTCTGCAAGTAAGAGTAGCTTGTAATCTTCATACAATAAGTAGAAATAGGTGAAGTGTGGAGGTGTGTATTAGGTTACAAGTCGATACATTTGGCTCAGTTGTTCTAATGAAGTTGAAGTTAAAATCTTATACGATATGTCGTGGTTTTGCAACTTTGAGCCGTGTAATTTTTTACGTAAAAATTATTGTCTTTTACTTTCCTATTTATTTTATTTAAGCGTAAGGAGTAAGGTAAAGAATGAAGTTCTTTAGTAATTTAGGAAAGCACATAAAGTAACAATTAGTATCAGAGCAGGTTCTCTTAAACGTGGTTAACACCTAGAGAGATCTTGGAAGAATATGTGCGATCCACCTGAAATCAATGAAGGACAGTAAACTACTAGACCACTCATGTTTAATACAAAATACTACAGTTGGTGGAAGGAAAGAATGGAGGATTTCCTAACGGCTGAGGACTATGAACTATGGATTATACTAAATCGAGGACCATTGATTCCCACAAAGCAAAATGAGCAAGATGTAACTATTCTCAAGGACCCTTCAGAATTTATGGCAGCTGACTTCAGAATGATGGAATAGAATGCCAAGGCCAAGAATATTCTCATTTGTGGACTTGGTCCTAATGAATACAACAGGATATCTGCCTGCTCCAATGCGAAGGAAATCCAGGATGTACTTCAAACCACTCATGAAGGGACAAATCAGGTGAAGAGATCAAGAATTGAGTTGCTCATGAGATACTATGAGCTTTTCTCTATGGAGGAGTCTGAGCCTATTCAGGAGATGATGACCAAGTTCACTATCATTATAAATAAACTAAAGTCACTAGGAAAGGTGTTTACTTCTGAAGAACTAGTTAGCAAAGTTTTGAGTATTTTCTCTGCCTCATAGGAACCAAAAGCTACAGTCATTCAGGAAGCAAAGGAGTTGGACAAAATATCACTAGATGAGTTGATTGGAAATTTAAAAACTCATGAGATGAGAAATCTGGAACTACGCAAGGAAAAACCAAAGAGAGAGAAGGCACTGGTTCTTAAAGCTACTGAAGAAGATGAGTCTGAAAATGATAATCTGGATATTGCAATATTCGCTAAGTTCAAAAAATTCATGAAGAACTCCAGAAATGCACCAAAGAGAGAAAGCAATAGCAAACCTAAGAAGGCTGACAAGTCTTTATATGATGGATGCTACATGTGTAACAAGATGGATCACATAGTCAAAGACTATCCAATGAGGGAAATTGAGTGGAAGAAAGAAAGAGCTTAGAAAGAAAAAATGGATAAGTTGAAGAAGCGAGTGATAAGTGGGGATTTTGACTACTTATAAAAGCCTTTTAGGTTTCGTTTTAGTTCAAAAGTGCTTAATTATGTTTCCAAAAACTAAAGAAATGTACTTAATTACAGGAATATTGGAAGATGAGCTCCCGAGATGAAATCCAACTCAAGAAGGAGTAATCTAAACTCAAGGACAAAAACAGGCACAAAAGTCTCAAAGTGCGGACCACAGAATATCATCTGCGGCCACAGGTCGTGAAGCAATTCCATCAGAGAATGTTTTAAAGTGCGGACTGCACACAAATTGTGCGGCCACAGAAGCTGGGTTAGAGAAAATGTTAAGAGAACCTGCATCTCAAAGTGTGGACCACATAATTATTGTGCGGCCGCAGAAGACGAGCCACGCGGCTGTACTTAGAATTGTGCGGACCGCAGAAAAATAAGGTGCGGCTGCACTCAGAATTGTGCGGACCGCAAAAAGAAAGTAGTGCGGCCGCAATTCAGAATTATGCGGCCGCAAATTTCCACTCCTGTCAAGATGAAGAAAAGTGCGGACTACACATGGAATTGTGCGGTCGCAGAACCTTCGAAAGGGCATTTTTATCCGAAAATTCCAGCTTTATATAAATAGAAGAGTTTCGCCTTTTTAGGTTAATGTTTGACATTAGCTACTACAGTAGACAATTTCTTTTACTCGTTTTAGTAGTTTTTGCTATTTTGAGCTTTTTGAATATTGATTTCATCATTTTAATTATCAATATGGGTTTAATTATCATTTCTTCTCCCGTTTCTTCTAGTTTAAGCATGAGTAACTAAATTTTCACTAGGTTTGTGACTCAACCCTAGTGTGTAAACTTAATGGGTGTTTGATTTATTGCTTGTTTATGGTTGGGAGTTTATTATCTAGCCTTGTTCTTATTTTTATTTGAAGAATTAATGGTTGCAAATATTAATACATGCCTATTTAACTTAGTCTCTACTTGAGAAAGAGAGACATAAAGTCATTTTTGGAGGGGCTTGGACTTGCTTTGATGATGAGTAGGCTTGTTGTGCTTTGGCCCTTCTGTGTGCTTTTATCGAGGAAAGCAGGCTTGATAGGGCCAAGTCTTCATTTGTAGGACTTTGACGGTTCATGTTATTCATGTAGGCTTGGGTCTTTCATTCGGGCCCTACTAGCAAGAAATTGGGTCAATCGAGAGATTGATAAGCCCAATTAAAGGGTTGAACCTAGAGATAGTAAAACCCGACTTGAGCTTCTTATAAAATATTTTGCTCAATATCCATTTGGCCTTGAGAAAGCTAAATTAGGCAAAATCACTCTCTGACCGAGAGGTATTGAGTGGGTACTTGAGTGTTGATAGCTATAATATACCCCGACCAATAAAACAAGCTTTAAAGTTTACAACCCATTAGGCAAACACCTAGGTGAAGGTCATAGCCCTAAGCCTTTTATATCATTTGGAAAACAACAAAAAAACAATTTCCTAGTTTCTTTCTTTGAATCGCAATCGTAGTTTAGTTTAGATTTTTAAACAAAACCAAGTATTGCAAAAGTGCAAATTTAGATATACAAACTCACGCACCAAGATATATACTACTAACCCCTATTCATATAGCTCCCTGCGGAATTCGACCTCGACTCTTGTTGGGTATTACTATTGCATCGACCGTTTTCATAACCTCAAAGAGAGGAGTGAAATTGGATAAGATCAATTTTTGGCGTTGCTGCCAAGGAGCTAAAAAACAGTGTTAGTTATATAGTTAGGTGTGTGTTTGGGATATCTTCTTTTCCTTCCTTGTTACTAACGTGTGAGTGTTATAGGTTCAATTATGGCAAACAACGATCTCGAAAACATAGTCATGGGGGTTGTAGATGTTAAGGATGATCAAATGGATGAGGTCCCTCTTGAACCTCAAGCCAATAGACTAGGCCGACCGCCTCAAGACAATGTACCTGCTCCACCCCCACCTCCACCACGAGTGGATCCACACCGGGTGTTGCCGAATGAAGGGTATGCAAGTGCTATAGTCCCTCCCCATATTAGGGCGGACAACTTCCAAATAACCAACGTGATGCTCACTTTTCTCGAGCAACGAGGATTCTTCACTGATGCACCGGGTAAAAATGCATATAAATATTTGAAGGGGTTCATAGATACGTGTTGGGGGAGCAAACAAACAATTGTCTCCGAGGATACTTTGAGGCTAAGGCTTTTTCCCTTCTCTCTATGGGGAAAAGCTTTAGATTGGTTGGAACATTTGCCAAACCATTCCATTCATAATTGGGGTGAACTAGCGGATAAATTTATTTCAAAGTACTTCTCTCCCAGGCACATGGCTATTTTTCGGGATGAAATTCTAGCATTCAAGCAAGAGCCCACTGAACCACTGCACGAGATATAGGAAAGGTATTTAACAATGGTGAAAGAGTGCCCTAACAATGATATGACGGAGAACGTGTTTCAACAAACTTTCTTTTGGGGGATCAATACCACCAACCAATGTGTAGTGAACCAACTTGTCGGTGGAAACTTCATGACTATGCCCTATGTGGAGGCGTGTGATATTTTGGATGAGATGGCGAATACTTCATCACGTGGTAATCTAGAGCCAATGTTCCACAAGGTGATCCAAATGTGATTCTTCTTCATAAAGAGTTACATGACCATGGGAAAGCCATAGCCGAGTTGACAACCACCATGAACCAATTGGCAAAGGCTCAACTTTAACAAGTAAAAGACCCGAGGCAAGTCAATGCTATGGAGGGAGTCAATATGATGGTAAACAAGAGAAGAACAAGAAGTCCACAAGTGCAACAAAGAGTGGACAATCTTGTGCAAGATGATAGTGGATTTGATCAAGGTGATTATTACAATGATCAAGAGGAAGAGGTCCAATATGTGAACTACTTCCAAGGCCCTAGTCAACAACAATGGAGACCTTCAATAATCAAGACAATTGGAGTTGAAGCAATAACCAAGGGAATTGGCAAAATAATAACAATCAAGGCAATTGGGGAGGCAACAACCAAGGCGGGTGGAACAACAACCAAGGAAATCGGGGGTCGGGATTTCAAAGGCCCTCGATGAATCAACAACCGAGCAACCCACCTCCTTATCCTTCTCATGGTACTAGTTCCTCCAACAATAAAATAAGTCATATTGAGATCATGTTCAAGCAAATGATGGAGAAGAATATCGATTCTGATGCCCAACTTGCTTCACACAACATGTCAATCTGAAACTTAGAAGTGCAAATGGGTCAAATATCTCAAGCTTTAAATTCTCGTCCTATTGGGGCACTACCAAGTGATACAGTGGTAAAACCGAAGGGTGGGAACAATACGGGGCATGCCATGGCCGTTACTACAAGAAGTGGAAGAGGTGGGAATGCACCTGCCTCAAGTCAAATACAACTTGTGTATGATGAGCAACTGGTAGAGGAAGAGGAGATCCCAGAAAATGTTGTGCACACAAATGAGGAAGTGCGGATTGATATTGATGACGCAGTGTAAACGAATCAAGAGGATGTGAACCCATCTAGGGATCATGTGATTGACATACCAGAACTGGTAGTGCAAAAAGTTATGGCACTATTGCCTAAGCCACCTCCTCCCTATCCTCAAAGGCTTGCCAAGAAAAATGATGAGAATCAATTCAAAAAGTTCATTTATATGATGAAGAGTCTCTCGTAAATGTGCCATTAGTTGAAACCTTGGAGAAAATGCCCGGATATGCAAAATTTATGAAGAACTTGGTGACAAAGAAGCGGTCGATGAATTTTGAAACTATAAAAGTCAATCATCAAGTGAGTGTAATTGTGCATTCGATGGCTCCTAAGTTGAAAGATCCCGGTGCGTTCACAATTCCTTGTACCATTGGAAGTGCCGAGTTTGCAAAGTCTCTTTGTGATCTTGGGGCGAGTATCAATTTGATGCCCTATTCGGTTTTCAAGACATTGGGAATTGGGCAACAAAGACCCATATCTATGAGATTACAAATGGCCGATCGTACAATGAATAGACCATTGGGGGTGATTGAGGATGTATTGGTTCGAGTTAACAAGTTCATTCTCTCGGCGTATTTTGTTATTCTTGATTGTGAAGTGGACTATGAGGTCCCGATTATTCTTGGTAGACCTTTCCTTGCTACGGGGAAGGCTCTTGTTGATGTGGAAGTTGGTGACCTCACTTTCCCGGTGGGTGATGAAAAGGTAGTGTTACACGTGTAAATCTATGAGGCAACCAAATAGCAATGAAGTGTGTTCGTTCATGGACTTGGTTGCTGATGTGATTATTGATGATACAAGTGCCACGATTAATGTGGGTGATATGTTGGAGGCTGTCTTGCTAAATTTTGATGATAACGAGATGTATGGTTTCATGGAATGTATTAATTCTTTGCAAGGAATGGGGTCGTACAACTATGCACCCCGAAAGCTTTCCTTGGATCTTGAGAATAGGAAAACTTCTCCCACAAAGCCTTCAATTGAAGAGCCTCGTATCTTGGAGTTGAAGCCATTCCCTCCACATCTCAGGTATGAATTCCTTGGCCCTTGTTCTACTTTATCAGTTATTCTCTTATCTTGTTTGACTAACGTGCAGGTTAAATCTACATTGGCGGTGCTCCACAAGAGGAAGAAATCTATTAGGAGGACTTTGGCGTAAATTCGGGGAATAAGCCTCGCATTTTGCATGCATAGAAAGGTACGAAGTTGGACTAATTTGGAAACATTGGGCAATTTACTTTATACCTACTATTTCGTCTGGTTTTTGGTTTCTAGTCTTATTTTATTAGTAGCCATGATTGGGCTATAGTACTGACTATGTATAGGACTACTAAGATTAACTTGGAGGAAGATGCCAAACCCTCCATTGAACATCAAATGAGACTCAATGAAGCCATGCAAGATGTGGTAAAAAAGGAGATCATAAAGTGGTTAGATGTCAGGGCTGTGTACCCCATTTCTGACAGCTCCTGGACTTCTCCGGTGTAATGTGTTCTGAAGAAGGGGGGCATAACTGTAGTCACCAATGATAAGAACGAGTTGATTCCAACAAGAACGGTGACTGGGTGGAGAGTGTGTATGGACTATCGGAAGCTAAACAAAGTCACAAGGAAAGACCATTTCCCACTAACCTTTCTTGACCAAATGCTTGATAGGTTGACCGGCCGGGCATTCTATTTCTTTCTAGATGGATATTCGGGCTACAATCAAATCTTTATTGCCCCGGAAGATCAAGAGAAAACAACTTTCACTTGTCCCTATGGCACTTTTGCTTTCAAGCGGATGCTATTTGGCTTATGTAATGCACCGACCACTTTTCAACGGTGTATGATGGAGATCTTTATGGATATGGTAGAGGACTACCTTGAAGTCTTCATGGATGAATTTTCGGTAGTCAGGGATTCCTTTGATGATTGCTTGGCAAATTTAGATAAAGTATTGGCAAGGTGTGAAGAAACGAACTTGGTGTTGAATTGGGAGAAATGCCATTTCATGGTCTATGAGGGAATTGTCCTTCACCACAAAATTTCAAAGAAGGGCATTGAGGTCGACAAGGCAAAAATAGAGGTGATTTCTAAACTTCCACCTCCAACATCCGTGAAAGGAGAGAGAAGTTTCTTGGGTCACGCGGGGTTCTACCGGCGCTTCATAAAAGATTTTTCCAAAGTGGTGAACCCCTTGTGCAAGCTTTTGGAGAAAGATGCTAAATTTCACTTCAATGATGATTGCATGAGAGCCTTTGAATTTCTCAAGTTCAAGTTGACAACAACTCCTATCATCATCGTTCCTAATTGGAGTATTCCTTTTGAGCTCATGTGCGATGCTAGTGATGTAGCGGTTGGAGAAGTTTTAGGGCAACTTATCAACAAGATTTTTCATCCGGTCTACTATGCTAGTAAGACCATGAATGATGCCCAAGTCAATTACACCGTTACCGAAAAAGAGCTCCTTGCCATTATGTTTGCTATTGAGAAGTTCCGCCCATACTTGATGGGTGCAAAGGTTATTGTTCATACAGATGATGCGGTACTTCACTATCTTATGAGCAAGAAAGATTCAAAATATCGATTGATGAGATGGGTGAAATTGTTACAAGAGTTTGATATTGAAATCCAAGATCAAAAAGGGAGTGAAAATCAAGTGGCAGACCACTTGTCTCTTTTGGAGGAGGAGGGGAGGCCGAATGATGGCCTTGAAATCAATTACTCTTTTCCCGATGAGCACTCTTGGCTATTTCAATGAAGGAGGTGTCATGGTTCGCCGATCTAGCAAACTACCTTGTGTGTGGAATCATCCCGGATGAGTTCTCTTCAAATCAAAGGAAGAAGCTCAAACGAGATTGTCAAGATTATTATTGGGATGAGCCTTACCTCTTCCGGATTTGCACGGATAGGGTAATTAGAAGATGTGTACCGGATGAAGAGCAAAATGTTATTCTTGAAGCTTATCACTCTTTGCCTTATGGTGATCACCATGGCGGAGCAAGAACGACTGCTAAAGTGCTAAGTTGCGGTTTCTATTGGCCCACTCTCTAGATAGATGCAAGTGATATGGTGAAAAGATGTGATGAATGCCAACGGGCCGGTGGAATCTCGAAGAAGAATGAAATGCCTCTCACTACCATTTTAGAGATTGATATCTTTGATGTGTGGGGTATTGACTTCATGGGTCCCTTTGTGAGTTCTTGTGGAAACACCTACATCTTGGTCGCGGTTGATTATGTGTCTAAATGGGTTAAGGCCGTTGCTCTACCCAACAATGAAGCGAGAAGTGTGGTGGCATTTTGAAGAAGAATATTTTCATAAGATTTGGTACTCCGCGAACTATCATAAGCGATGGGGGGTCACATTTTTGCAACAAGGCTTTTGACACCTTGCTTAGCAATTATGGTGTCACTCATAAAGTTACGACTCCCTATCATCCTCAAGCTAGCGGTCAAGTGAAAGTTTCCAATCGGGAGATAAAGAGTATCTTGTCCAAAACAGTGAATGCTAAACAGACGGATTGGTCAAAGAAGCTTGATGATGCACTATGTGCTTATCAGACTGCTTTCAAAACTCCTATCGGGATGTTTCCATACCGGTTGGTGTTTGGAAAAGCTTGTCATATTCCAGTGGAACTCGAGCACAAACCCATGTGGGCTTTAAAGAAGTTAAATCTTGATTCGGATGCGGTCGCTAACTTGTGGGTTGCACAATTAAATGAATTAAATGAGTTCCGGTATCATGCATATGCAAGTTCATCCTTGTACAAAGAGAAAATGAAGTACCTTTATGACAAATACATCCAAAACAAGGAGTTCAAGGTGGACAATCGTGTTTTGTTGTTCAACTCACGATTGAAGATGTTTCCCGGAAAGCTTAAATCCAAATGGAGTGGTCCCTTTGAAATTGTGGGCGTGACACCTTTTGGTGCATTGGACTTGAAAAATAAAAATGATGAGGTATTCCAAGTCAATGGTCATCGAGTGAAGCATTATTTGGGACAAGATGATGATGGTCACATGGTGGCAGTGATTCATTTGAAGTGATGGTAATGTGCGTCGTGCCGCGATGTTAAATCAGGCGCTTCGTGGGAGGCAACCCATGTTTTATTTTTCTTTTTCTTTTCTTATTTTGTAGATAGATATTATTTTGTGCTAACTGGATTTGAAGTGTGTTGCAGGAATGAGTGTGCTTTACAGGAATTGTGCTCAGAAAAATTGGCTAAGTGTGGAGAAAGTGCGGACCGCATAATTTTGAATGCTACAGCAGAAGGCAACTGTGGCAGCACAATTCTTGTGCAGACCGTACAAATTGAGATGAAAAATGCAAACTCTCTGAAGTTTGTTTGTCAGAGAAACAACCAAAGTGCGGCCTCACAACGAAATCTGCGGTCGCACAGCTAAATCTGCGGACCGCAGATGATCAAAGGCAATTGAACTACCAGGTAGCAAAGTGCGGACCGCAGAAGTAATTTCGCGGCCACACTCGATCTCTTGTTCCTTAAGTTTGGCCCTTCAGTATACATAGTACTTGTAGGGCTACTGTTCGACTTTTTTTCTCTCTAAGCTCAAATTCGTTGAAAATTGATATTTCTTGCTAAAGTAGCTGTTCTCTAGCCTAACATCTGTGATCACTCATCTGAATTACTTATAATCTGGTATGCTCAAATCACTTCTAGGATTCTCCAATTTGATTTTTTAGTTAAATTTATAATTTGTTAGATAGTTTTTGGCCATTTATCAATATATTTCAACTTTATTACCATGTGGGGGTTAATCTGTGTTGGGTCAATTGCTTTATGGGGACTAGGTAACTTGATTTGCATGCATAATTGTTAATACCATGTTGAAACTAAAAACTTGAAAACCCTAGAGGTCTGATCGAATTGATTTTGAAATCTATGTTCGCACAAGCGATTGTGCGGTCCGCAGAGTTGAGATCTAGGGTCATTGGTCAAGTAAGATTTTGCAGCCGCACTTGAAATTGTGCGGACCGCAAAAATTCCACCGCGGCCGCAGAAAAGTGTGTGCGGTCGCAGATCAGGCCAATCTCTGTCATCAGAGAGTTGGCACTTTTGAAAATTTTAGTGTGCGACCGCAATGAGAAAAGTGCGGACCGCACTTCAATTCTACGGCCGCACTCCAAATTGTGCGGACCGTAGTTCCATCTCTGCGGCTGAACTTCCAAATTATGTGGTCTGCACAACTCAGTCTGTGGCCGTACTTGCAATTATGCGGACCGCACTTCCCCACCCTGCACTTATGTTCTGCAATGTGATATATTGTCTGTGTTCAAATGAATTACAATTGACTTCTGCTGTTGCTTGTTACAGAAAATTGTTAGATCTGAGGTGGAGGTGATACTTCAAAGGGGAGGGGTGAGTCTTCCAGAGGCAGAGGCAAAAGCAATTTACCCCTCGCCCTCTATAGGGTAATCAGCAAGAAAGCTACAATAGGCCAAGGACGATAGCCTGATCCCTCCGAATCTAGTTCATATGCCCCATCTTGGGAAGCATTGGAGGGTGACTCAGTGCAAGAGCAGCATGCTGTTAAATCATAGCCACAATAGCCATAGGGAAGGTACCAACTTAGAGACGAACCTTCCTCCTCACATAGCACTTCTGAGGGTTAAGAGAGTGCAAGTCAGGCTTCAAAGCCCTCTTCTACACCTGTCTCTGAAGCACCAACAGCTGCTATGGATGATATTCTGGATTATGGTAGAGGAGGTGATACCACAGTTGCCGGCCTTGAGAGGTCGAAGAAGAAAGAGGTCTGGGAGGACCGGTTTGTGAGCCTGGTTGCCTTCACTAGTTTCCATGAGTGGTGGCCGGTGAGATCACTCACTCTTGAGTGATAATTCCAACTCAGAGATCTTGACAAGTACAATCCAGAAGTGTTGAGGCAGTTCCGAGAGAGAAATGGGTGGATGTGGTTCACCCAGTCAGTTATGGATGCAAAGGAATACTTGGTCCGGGAGTTCTATGCCAA